>NC_084461.1:142526515-142829545 GCF_027409185.1 Cynocephalus volans | reverse complement strand
TTCATCTATATATCTATGTTTTTATCTATGTAGAAAAAGAGAAAGAATCAAATGTTTTGGTGTTCAAAACATTTTGTATGATTGTTTAACCAAATTCTGACCATTCATTCAATAAATATTTAATGAGTCTTATAAGTATTAGGCAATGTTAAGCATTTTTGATGGATCATTTGATTCAATACTCACAACCATTCTATGAAATTAAAGAAAGGAAACCAAGACTCTCAGAAGTTAAGTAATTGCCCATAGCTCCACAGCTGCTGTTGTGGGATGTAGTGGTATGAGTGGGGTGT
This sequence comes from Cynocephalus volans, assembly GCF_027409185.1. Taxonomy (NCBI): domain Eukaryota; kingdom Metazoa; phylum Chordata; class Mammalia; order Dermoptera; family Cynocephalidae; genus Cynocephalus; species Cynocephalus volans. The sequence goes on along the minus strand of NC_084461.1, from coordinate 142,829,252 downwards.
GTGGGTAGGGCAGATGCGTGGGGCATCCAAAATCAGTACTGGAATCAAATTCTGTATTACTCCAAGTTCATGCATTCATGAGATTACTCAAAATTACTTCAGGTAACCGTCTTTATCATGTATATATAAGCAAAGATTTTTTGTTTTTGTTTTTCCCCATCCTCCTGCTATGCAAAGTCTCTAGGCATTAATTTCTCCTTACCAAGAATGATTTTCTAAGGTGATATTGCAGCTTTGTCCTGAAGATTTGAAGAACTACTTACTATTGTGATTATCACAGAAAAGGCTGAATTCTACTCTGTATTGGGGAAAATTAACATCCAATTGGTAACATGAGCTGAGAAGTAATCCCTGTTTGTCTGGGAGAGATGGATGGAGGGATAGAGGGACAGATAGGTATTGAAAACCATATTGCTCTTTAACACTCTTAATTTTCTCCCAGTTGCCTGAGAAGTCTTACTCTCCAGTTTACTGGTCCCTTCCTAATAGGAACTTTATCTGATTTACTCATTGCTATATCTCTGGTACTTAGCTCAAAACAGGCTCCTTGTAAATATTTGCTAAACAAATTAATAAACACATACTGTGAAAATTTTAACAGCAAAGGAATTACTGACTTTTTTCATTAAATCATGTAAAGTTATACACAATACATAAAACCTCGAGCTATAACACAGGTGCAACTCCAAAATAAACTTCTCTTGCTTTGTTTCAAAAGTATTTTTAATCTCTGCTTTAAAATCTCAGTGAGTTAACTGATATTATGGTTTAATAACAAGGCAAACTCACCCAAAACTGAAATTTCCAATTTGCAATTTATCTGCAGGGTTCCCTCGGTAACTTGCAATCCACAAATCACTTAAATTATTAGGAATTATGAACTTTGAATGGTCTCCAGAGGAAACTATCCTAATAGCCTTCTTTTATTGTTAGTACAACTGTAAGAAATTATAGTCAGTCCCTTATTGAAAAATGTATGAGACAAGATAATAAAAAGTGGGGATTGTACAATAAATCATTTTGACCAGATATAGAAATAATAAACATAGATCAACTAAAAAGCTAGCACATTGACTAATAGCACTATCGTGGTTATTTCTATGGGGAAAAACTAGTTCATCTTTTGTTAAACATATGCAGAAAACAAAATAATTCTGACTTTTTTTTATTGTTGTTGTTGCTTTATTTTTTTACAAAAAAATCACAAGAGTTTGGGACTGGCTTGGCAATATAAAAAGCCCAAGTTTGAAATATATATAAATACAAGTCTTGTGCAATGACACTGTAATAACTTTTTCTATTATTTTAATGATATTTGTAATGCTCCAATCATTCAAGAAATAGCATATGAAAATTAATATATGTTTTGCAAAATTTGGTATTGAAAATTTGGGAATGGAATTTAAATTGGGAAAGAACTTCAGAAGAGACATGAAGACTGAAAATGGAATTGCAGAAATACATTTAACATTTCAGTGAGAAAAAGAAAAAGGTATTTAACTGAATAAAATAAAACTTCTAAGAGGAGCTGACTGGACTTGTGGGGAGCTGCCTTATTGGATTCTGTAGGCAGCAGATAACAGGATGTCATGAACGTTTTGAGCTCTTCCATTCTCTTTAGTGTCAGTTCTCATGCTGATGTAAAAGCTTTTGACAGAATCAAATGACAGAGTTCGAATCATGCAAACTCTGTGGTACCTGGAAGGATAAAATTGATCCTTTAAAAAAAATAGAGCTTTATTGAGATATAATTGTCATAAAATACACTACAGAAATTTAAAGTGTACAATTTGATAAGTGTCGACATATCAATGTACCATGGAACCATCACCACAATCAAATAATAAACATATCTATCACCCACAAAAGTTTCCTCATTCGTGTTCCCCCTGCAATCCTCTGTTTTAATCCCTCCCTGTACTTCTCCCCCCAGGCAATAACTAATGTGTTTTCTGTCACTATGCATTGGTTTGCATTTCCAAATGTTTAACAAATAGAAAAATACAATATATATTCTTTTTTGCCTGTCTTCTTTCATTAAGCATAATTATTTTGAGATTCATTTATGTTGTTCTATGTATTAGTTCATTCTCTTTTATTGTTGAGTAGAACTCATTGTATGAATATTTCACAATTTATCTATTAATTCACCTATTAATGGATATTTAAAAGTTTCCAGTTCTTGGTTATTACAAAGAAAGCTGCTATGGACATTATTGTACAAGTGTTTATAGAGTTGTATGTTTTTATTTCTATTAGGTAAATACCTAGGAGTGGAATGTCTAGATCATAAGTTAGTAGAATATTTATCTTTTTTAAAACCTGCAAAGTGTTTTCCAAAGTGATTGTACCTTTTTATAATTCTAGCAGCAATGTATGAGTCCCAGATTCTCCATAATCCTGTCAGCACTTGGGATGGTCAGTCTTTTAAATTTTAGCCATTCCAAAAGTTGTATAGTGGTTTCCCATCATGATTTTAATTTGCATTTCCCTAATGACTAGAGATGTTGGGCAACTTTTCATTTGTCTGTTGATTCACATATCCTGGATACAAATCCTTATCATATATATATATTCTTTACAAATATTTTCTCCCTTCCTGTGGCTTTTCTTGTCATTCCCTTAACAAACTCTGTTAGATAGCAAAAAGCTTTTAATTTTGATGAAGTTAAAATTTAGAATTTAGTCTTTGATGGATTTCGATTTGGGTGTTATACATAAGAAGTCTTTGCCTAACTCAAGGTCACAAAAGCTTTCTCCAAAGATGGCAGACTAGAGGTCACCACAGGACCTCCCTCACCACTGCTATAGTCCCTGGAGCCATTGTCTAGTCCCAGAACTGTTGTCCATCACAGAACAGCTCCCCACAGAGCAGCAGTCCTGAGGGTGGCCATTGCTGCAGCTGAGCATTCCTCAGACATGAGAGAAGCAGCTGCAACCACCACTGCCATTGCCACTGCTGTGAGTTAACTCTGCTGCTGCTGCTGAGGACACTGCAGGTGCAAGGGAGGCAGTTGCAGCCACCAGTGACACTGCAGCCCCCCCTCCACAAGGCAACACTGCTGCTGTCAAGGACACCACCAAGGACAGTGGAGGTAAAAGGGAGGCAGTTGCAGCTGCCACCACCACTACCACCTCCATGAGGTGACTCTGCTGCCACAAGGGACACCACAGACACCAGGGAGGCAGTTGCAGATGGTGACACTGCTGCTGCCACCATGATGTGATGCCACTGCTGCTGCAGATACCATATTGTGAGGGCCACTGTGGTAGATAACACAGCCAAGCAGGCAACTGCTACAACTGCCACTGCTGTAGTCACTGCCAGCACTGGTGCTGCCCGGCAGCCACCCTCATCGTACAAGCAGCCTACCATAGCTGGAGACACAACTGCCATGCAAGCAATCTGCCAAAGCCAATGCCACAACTACTGCCACAACAATGGTGCCCTGTTACCACAGCAGCAGCTGTAGCAGCCACTGACACTGTGCAGGCAGGCTGCTGAACACTTGACTGAGTTGACATAAGGAGAGTTACCAGCAGAGTCAAGAGAAGGAGAGTAATAAAAAAAGCAACTGCTCTACAGGATGACCAGACATCAACATAGATATACTAGAAATATGAAAAAGCAAGGAAATATGAGTTTACCAAAGGAATACAATAACTCTCAAGAACAAGACCCCATAGAGCAGGAAACCCTTGTAATGACTGAAAAGGAATTCCAAATAAAAATCTTAAGGAAATTCAATGAAATTCAAGAACACTGTTACACAGCACAATGAACTAAGCAAAACTATATAGGATATGAAAAAGGAAATCTACAAAAAGATTAACACTTTAAAAAAAATGTAGCAGAACTCATGGAACAGAAGGAGTCATTCAATGAAATAAAAAAACACAACTGAGAGCTTAAGAGGAAAGCTAGAACAAGCAGAAGAAAGAATTTCTGATCTTGAAAACAGTCTCCTTAAAAAATGAAGAAAATGTAAGGGATAGCAGACAACCTAAAGTACACAAATATCTGATTCATGGGTATTCCTGAAAGGTAGGAGAAAGGAAAAGGCATTGAGAACATATTCAATGAAAAATAGCAGAAAACTTCTCAGGTATAGGGAGACACAAGGGCCTTCAGATTCAAGAGGCTCAAAGATTCCCAAACAAATTCAATCCAAAAAGGTCTCCACAAGGATCAAACTGGCAAAACTCAACGACAAAGAGAGAATCCTAAAAACAGCAAGAGAAGCGTCAAATCACCTATAAGGGAGTCCCCATCAGGTTAACAGCAGACTTCTCAACAGAGACTCTACAGGTCAGAAGAGAATGGGATGATATATTCAAAATGCTAAAAGCAAAAAGCTGCCAGCTAAGAATACTATAACCAGCAAGGCCAATCCTTCAGAAATAAAGGAGAAATAGTGTATTTCCCAGACAAACAAAAACTACAAGAGTTCACAACCACTCAACTAGCCCAACAGAAATCCTCAGGGAATACTGCATCTGGAATCCAAAAAATGATAATCACTACCATGAATACACAAGAAAGACCAAACCCCACAAATAGAACAAAAATGTATACAAGAATGAGAAAGAAACTGTATCTTACGACTTCCAAAGACCAATGAACACTGAGGACAAACAATGAAAGGAAAAGAAAGAAACAAAAGATATTTAAAACATCCAAACAAAAATCAATAAAATGCCAAGAGTAAGACAGTACCTTTCCGTAACAACCCTAAATGTAAATAGATTAAATCCTCACTCAAAAGACACAGATTGATTGCCTGAATCAAAAAAATATATACCTAACTATATGCTGTCTACAAGAGACTCAGCTCACCTGTAAAGACACACAGACTAAGAGTGAAGGGATGGAAAAAGATATACCATGGAAATGGAAATCAAAAAAGATCAGGAGTAGCTATTCTCATATTGGATAAAATACAGTGTGAACCAAAAACCATAAAAAGTGACAAGGAAGGCCACTATATAATGATAAAGGGATCTATCCATAATAATCATAAATATATATGCATCTAACATTGGAGCACCCAGATGTACAAAGCAAACACTATTAGACCTAAGGAAAGAGACAGACCCAAATATGATAATAGTTGGAGACGAACTGCCCTCTCTCAAGACTAGACAGATCATCTGGGCAACACATCAACAGAGAAACACAGGCTTGAAGCCACAGTTTTGACCAATTTGATGTGGCAGATATCTACAGAATATTTCATCCAACAACCACAGGATATATACATTCTTCTCATCAACACATGGAACATTTTCCAGGATAGACCACATGATACATCACAAATCAAGCCTCAACAAATTTTTTTAAATTACAATCATTTTAAGTATCTTCTCAGACCACAACAGATTAAAACTAGAAATCAATAAAAAGCAAAATGCTGGAAACTATACAAACACATGGAAATTTAAACAACATGCTCCTGAATGACATATGGGTCCAAAAAGAAATTAAACAGGAAATCAAAAAATTTCTCAAAACTAATGAAAATAAAGACAAATCATACCAACATCTGTGGGATACTGCAAAAGCAGTTCTAAAAAGGAAGTTTATTGCAATAAACACTTCCATCAAAAGAATAGAAAGATTTCTTTTGTGTGTGTGTGTGTGTGTGTTCAAGTTTTTATGTGAACATGTTTTCATTTCTTCTTTTTTTTCTTTTTAAATTTTTATTTTGTCGATATAAAATGTGGTTGATTATTGTGGCCCATCACCAAAACCTCCCTCCCTCCTCCCTCCCCTCCTTCCCATCCAACAATGTCCTTTCTGTATGCTTCTCGTATCAACTTCGAGGAATTGTAGTTGTTATATCTTCATCCCCCGACCCCCAGTTTTTTTTATGTGTGTTTGTGTGATTTTATTTGTTTATTTTTACCTCCCACCAATAACTGAGAACATGTGGTACTTCTCTTTCTGTGCCTGACTCGTTTCACTTAATATAATTCTCTCAAGGTCCATCCATGTTGTTGCAAATGGCAGTATTTCATTCGTTTTTATAGCTGAGTAGTATTCCATTGTGTAGATGTACCACATTTTCCATATCCACTCATCAGATGATGGACATTTTGACTGGTTCCAACTCTTGGCTATTGTAAAAAGTGCTGCAATGAACATTGGGGAACAGGTATACCTTCGACTTGATGATTTCCATTCCTCTGGGTATATTCCCAGCAGTGGGATAGCTGGGTCGTATGGTAGATCTATCTGCAATTGTTTGAGGAACCTCCATACCATTTTCCATAGAGGCTGCACCATTTTACAGTCCCACCAACAATGTATGAGAGTTCCTTTTTCTCCGCAACCTCGCCAGCATTTATCGTTCAGAGTCTTTTGGATTTTAGCCATCCTAACTGGGATGAGACGGTATCTCAGTGTAGTTTTGATTTGTATTTCCCGGATGCTGAGTGATGTTGAGCATTTTTTCATATGTCTGTTGGCCATTTGGATATCTTCCTTAGAGAAATGCCTACTTAGCTCTTTTGCCCATTTTTTAATCAGGTTGCTTGTTTTTTTTCTTGTAAAGTTGTTTGAGTTCCTTGTATATCCTGGATATTAATCCTTTGTCAGATGTATATTTTGCAAATATTTTCTCCCACTCTGTTGGTTGTCTTTAACTCTGTTAATTGTTTCTTTTGCTGTGCAGAAGCTTTTTAGTTTGATATAATCCCATTTGTTTATTTTTCCTTTGGTTGCCTGTGCTTTTGGGGTCATATTCATGAAGTCTGTGTCCAGTCCTATTTCCTGAAGTGTTTCTCCTACGTTTTCTTTAAGAAGTTTTATTGTTTCAGGGTGTATATTTAAATCCTTAATCCATTTTGAGTTGATTTTAGTATATGGTGAGAGGTATGGGTCTTGTTTCATTCTCCTGCATATGGATATCCAGTTATCCCAGCACCATTTGCTGAAGAGGCAGTCCCTTCCCCAGTGAATAGGCTTGGTGCCTTTGTCAAAGATCAGATGGCAGTAAGTGTGTGGGTTGATTTCTGGATTCTCTATTCTATTCCATTGATCGGTGTGTCTGTTTTTATGCCAGTACCATACTGTTTTGGTTATTATACCTTTGTAGTATAGCTTAAAGTCAGGTAGTGCTATGCCTCCAGCGTTTTTTTTTTTTACTCAGCATTGCTTTGGCTATGCGTGGTCTTTTATTGTTCCATATAAATGTCTGAATAGTTCTTTCCATTTCTGAGAAAAATGTCATTGGAATTTTGATTGGGATTGCATTGAATTTGTATATCACTTTGGGTAGTATGGACATTTTCACTATGTTGATTCTTCCAATCCAAGAGTGTGGGATACCTTTCCATCTTCTTGTATCCTCTCCAATTTCTCTCAGCAGTGGTTTGTAGTTCTCCTTCTAGAGATATTTCACATCCTTGGTTAACTCAATTCCCAAGTATTTTACTTTTTTGGTGGCTATTGTAAATGGGCAGGCTTTCTTAATTTCTCTTTCTGCATGTTCACTATTGGAGAAAAGAAATGCTACTGATTTTTGTGTGTTGATTTTGTATCCTGCTACTGTGCTGAAATCATTTATCACCTCCAAGAGTTTTTTTGTAGAGGCTTTAGGCTGTTCAATATATAGGATCATGTCATCTGCAAACAGGGACAGTTTGACTTCTTCTTTTCCAATCTGGATGCCCTTTATTTCCTTCTCTTCTCTGATTGCTCTGGCTAGTACTTCCAATACTCTGTTGAATAGGAGTGGTGAGAGTGGGCATCTTTGTCTGGTTCCTGTTCTTAAAGGAAAAGCTTTCAGCTTTTCCCCATTCAGGATGATATTAGCAGTGGGTTTGGCATATATGGCTTTAATTATGTTGAGATACTTTCCATCTATACCTAACTTATAGAGGGTCTTTGTCATGAATGAGTGCTGACTTTTATCAAATGCTTTTTCAGCATCTATAGAGATGATCATATGGTCCTTGTGTTTGAGTTTATTAATATGGTGTATCACATTTATTGATTTGCGTATGTTGAACCAACCTTGCATCCCTGGGATGAATCCCACTTGATCGTGGTGAATAATCTTACGTATGTGTTGCTGTATTCTGTTTGCTAGTATTTTAGTGAGGATTTTTGCATCTATATTCATCAAGGATATCGGCCTGTAGTTTTCTTTTTTGGTTATATCTTTACCTGGTTTTGGTATCAGGATGATGTTTGCTGCATAGAATGAGTTTGGGAGATTTGCGTCTGTTTCAATCTTTTGGAATAGTTTGTAAAGAATCAGTGTCAATTCCTCTTTGAATGTTTGGTAAAATTCTGCTGTGAATCCATCTGGTCCTGGGCTTTTCTTTGTTGGGAGCCTTCTGATAACAGCTTCAATCTCCTTTACTTTTATTGGTCTGTTCAAACTTTCTACGTCTTCATGGTTCATTTTTGGGAGCTTGTGTGTGTCCAGAAATTTATCGATTTCCTCCAGATTTTCAAATTTGTTGGCGTATAGTTGTTTATAGTAGTCTTGAATGATTCCTTGTATTTCAGATGAATCAGTTATAATATCGCCTTTTTCATTTCTAATTTTTGTTATTTGAATCTTCTCTCTTCTTTTTTTTGTTAGCCATGCTAATGGTTTGCCAATTTTATTTTACTTTCCAAAAAACCAACTTTTTGATTCATTGATCTTTTGTATTGTTTTTTGCGTTTCAATTTCATTCAGTTCTGCTCTGATCTTAATGATTTCTTTCCATCTTCTAACTTTAGGTTTGGATTGTTCTTGTTTTTCTAGTTCTTTAAGGTGAAGTGTTAGGTTGTTCACTTGCCATCTTTCCATTCTTCTGAAGTGAGCATTTAATGCAATAAATTTCCCCCTTAATACTGCTTTTGCAGTATCCCACAGGTTTTGGTATGATGTATCATTGTTTTCATTAGTTTCAATAAATTTTTTGATTTCCTGCTTGATTTCTTCTTGGACCCATATGACATTAAGTAGAATGCTGTTTAATTTCCATGTGTTTGTACAGTTTCCAGAGTTTCATTTGTTATTAATTTCTAGTTTTAATCCATTGTGGTCTGAGAAAATACATGGGATAATTCTAATTTTTTTTGAATTTATTGAGACTTGATTTGTGACCTAATATGTGATCTATCCTGGAGAATGATTCATGTGCTGATGAGAAGAATGAATATTCTGAGGTTGTTGGATGGAATGTTCTGTAGATATCTGCCAATTCCAATTGGTCTAGAGTATTGTTTAGATCTTGTGTTTCTCTACTGATTCTTTGCCTAGATGATCTGATTAATATTGACAGTGGGGTATTCAGGTCCCCTGCTATTATGGTATTAGTGTCTATTTCCTTCTTTAGGTCTAATAGAGTTTGTTTTATAAATCTGGATGCTCCAACATTGGGTGCGTACATATTTATGATTGTTATGTCTTCTTGATGGATCAGTCCTTTTATCACTAAGTAGTGTCCCTCATTGTCTCTTTTTATGGTTTTTAGTTTAAAGTCTATTTTGTCAGATATAAGAATAGCTACTCCAGCTCGTTTTTCTTTTCTGTTTGCATGGTAAATCTTTTTTCATCCTTTCACTCTTAGTCTGTGTGAATCTTTATGGGTGAGTTGGGTCTCTTGTAGGCAGCATATAGTTGGGTCCTGCTTTTTGATCCAGTCAGCCAGTCTGTGTCTTTTGATTGGGGAATTTAAGCCTTTTACATTAAGAGTTGTTATTGAAAGATGTTGATTTATTCCTAGCATTTTGTTGGTTGTTTGGTTGTCTTAGGTGTCTTTTGTTCCTTGCTCTCTGATTTACTGTTTGGTTTTTTGTGTTTTTGTTGGTTCCTTAGGTTGTAGATAGCATTTTTGTTTGTTTGTTTTCTCTTCATGAACGCCATTTTTATTATAGTACTGGGTTTTGATTTTTCTTGGGTTTTAATGGCAGTGGTAGTTATTTTTCAGGAAACAAACCCAGTACTCCCTTGAGGATTTCTTGTAAGGGTGGTCATGTGGTAGTGAACTCCCGCAGTTTTTGTTTGTCTGAGAAATATATTATTTGCCCTTCATTTCGGAAGGATAGCCTTGCAGGGTAGAGTATTCTTGGCTGGCAATCTTTCTCTTTTAGTATTTTGAATATATCATCCCATTCCTTTCTAGCTTTTAGGGTTTGTGATGAAAAGTCTGATGTTAGTCTGATTGGGGCTCCCTTATAGGTGATTTGACGCTATTCTCTTGCAGCTTTTAAGATTCTCTCTTTGTCTCTGAGTTTTGCCAATTTGACTATAACATGTCTTGGAGAAGACCTTTTTGGGTTGAATACATTTGGAGATCGTTGAGCTTCCTGGATCTGAAGATCTGTGATTTTTCCTATACCTGGGAAGTTTTCTGCCACTATTTTGTTGAATATGTTTTCAATGCAATCTCCTTTTTCCTCCCCTTCTTGAATACCCATGACTCGGATATTTGAGCGCTTAAGGTTGTCTGATATCTCTCTCAGATTTTCTTCAATGTCTTTGATTCTTTTTTCTTTTTTTTTCTTCTGCTTGTGTTATTTCAAACAGCCCATCTTCAAGTTCAGAGGTTCTCTCTTCAATTTCCGTAAGCCTATTGGTTAAACTCTCCATTGTGTTTTTTATTTCACTGAATAACTTCTTCAGTTCAGCAAGTTCTGCTACATTTCTTTTCAGGACATTGATTTCCTTGTACATTTCCTCTTTCAGGTCCTGTATACTTTTCCTCATTTCATCATGATGTCTAGCTGAGTTTTCTTGTATATCATTCAGTTTCCTTAGAATTATCACACTCAAAATTCCTTGTCAGTCATATCAAGGGCTTCTTGTTCTATAGGATCTAGAGTTTGAGATTTATTAACTTTTGGTGGTGTACTTTCTTGATTTTTTGTATTCCTCATATCTTTTCTTTGTTGTTTATTCATTGTGGCAGGGGTTTTCACAGTCCACAGGTTTGACACTATAGACTAACTAAGATGTTGCTGTGGTTGCCGATTTGGAATGGCTACCTCCATGATTGCTCAGTGGGCCTCTAGTGCCTTGTGTGTGTAGTTGCCTCAGGTCTTGGGCCTCTCCAGGGAGCCACCTCTCTAGTCAGCTTGAACTCTGCTGGGCTGCTGGATCACGGGGCGGTACTGCAGGATGTGTGGTCTCTGCTGAGCTTGTGCTTCTTGTGCCCGACTTCTCCCTGTTCCTTGAGCTCTGGCCCAGGCTGCTGGGATGCACCGAGGTGCCGCAGAGCATGTGGGCTCTAGAGAGCTTTCCCTTCCCCTACAGGATGTCTCCCTGCTCTGTGAGTGCTAGGCCAGACTGGGAATGGAGCCGGGCGGCAGCAGTGAAGCCTTCCTGCTGGATCATGCAGTGGCAGCCCCGCAGGGTGTGTGTTTTCTGCCGAGTCTCCGCCTCCCTAGCCGGACGTCTCCCAGCTCTGTGCACACTGGGCGGGACTTGGAATGGAGCCGGGTGGCAGCAGTGAAGCCTACCTGCTGGATCTTGCAGTGGCGGCCTCGCAGGGTTTGTGTTTTCTGCTGAGTCTCTGCCTCCCTAGCCGGACGTCTCCCAGCTCTGTGCACACTGGGCTGGGTTGCTGGATCTCGCAGTGGCAGCCCCACAGGGTTTGTGTTTTCTGCCAAGTCTCCGCCTCCCTAGCCAGACGTCTCTCCACTCTGAGTGCACTGGGCTGGGCTGCTCAAAAGATTTCAAATAAACAACTTAATGCTATAGCTCAAAGAACTAGGAAAACAAGAACAATCCCAATCCCATCTCAAAATTAGTAGATGGAAAGAATTAAGCTCGGAAGAGAACTAAATGATTTAGAGATCCCTAAAATGATACAAAAGATCAATGTGACAAAAACTCAGTTTTTTGAGAAGATAAACAAAATAGACTAATCATTAGTTGGGCTAATTAAAAAAAGAATAGAGAAGACCCAAATAAAAAAAATTAGAATGAAAAAGGAGACACTACCAATACCACAGAAATACAAAAAAATCATTAGAAACTATTACACACTATACACCAACAAATTTGAAAAGCTAGAGTAATGTATAAATTTCTGCACATGGACAAACTACCATACCTGAACCAAGAAGAAATAGAAAACCTGAACAAACCAATAACAAGCAATGAGATTGAAGCAGTAATCAGCAGTCTTACAATAATGAAAAGCCCAGGACCAGATGGTTTTACTAATGAATTCTTCCAAGCCTTTAAAGGGGAATTAATATCAATTCTCTTCAAACTATTCCAAAAAAATTGAAACAGAGGCAATTCTCCCAAACTCATTCTGTGAGGCCAGCATCACCGTGATACCAACCAAAGACAGAACAGCAACAACAAAAAATCTCTAGGCCAATTCCTTTGATGAATACAGACTCAAAAATCTTCAATAAAATATTAACAAATAGAATAATCAAAATAAAATTATATACCACAATCAACTGGGATTGATTCCAAGGATCCAAGGATGGTTCAACATATGCAAGTCAATCAATGTGATGCACCACGTCAACAAAATCAAAGACAAAAACCATATGATTATCTCAATGAATGCAGAAAAGCATCTGACAAAATTCAACATCCTTCATGACAAAGACTCTTAACCAAATTAAGTATAGAAGGAAAGTATCTCAACACAACAAAAGCCATATATGACAAATCCACCACCAATATCGCCCTGAATAGGATCCTTAAGAACAGGAACAAGCAAGGATCACTACTCTTATTTACAAAGTATTGGAAGTACTAGCCAGAATAATTAGATGGGCAAAAGAAGTAAATGGCATCCAGATTGGAAGAGACGAAGTCAAATTGTTCCTGTTTTCAGATGACACAATCCTGTATATAGAAAAGCCTAAGGACTCTACCAAAAAACTTTTGGAACTGATAAACAATTTTGGTAAAGTTTCAGGACACAAAATCAACATGCAAAAACCTGTAGCATTTTTGTACTCTGACAACCAACTAGCAGAAAAAGAAATCAAGAAAGCTAGACCATTTACAATAGTCTCTAAAAAAAAAAAAAATCTAGGAATCAATTTAACCAAGGAGGTGAAAGATCTCTACAATGAGAACTACAAATCACTGTTGAAAGCAATTAAAGAGGACACAAAAAGATGGAAAGACACTCCATGCTCTTGCATTGGAAGAATTAACATTGTGAAAATGTCCATACTAGCCAAAGCTATATACAGCAATCCCCATCAAAATATCAATGACATCCCTCACTGAAATAGAAAAAAACAATCCTAACATTCATATGGAAGAGCAAAAGACCATGAATAGCCAAAGCAATCCTGAGCAAAAAAAAAAAATACAGCCAGAGGCAACACTACCTGACTTCAAATTATACTACACAGCTGTGCTAATCAAAACAACATGGAATATAAAAACAGAAACTTGGACCAGTGGAACATAATAGAGTACAGAAGTCAACCCACATACTTAAAGCCAACTGATCTTTGACTAAGGCACCGAGAACATACATTAGGGGAAGAAAAAGCCTCTTCAATAAATGGTGCTGGGAAAACTGGACATCCATATGTAGAAGAATGAAACTAGACCCATACCACTCGTGATATACCAAAATTAACTAAAAATGGATTAAAGATTTAATGTAAGAGCTGAAAATATAAAACTCCTAAATAAAATCATAGGAGAAACACTTCAGGAAGTAGGACTGGGCAAAAGCTTTATGAATTTGACCCCCAAAACACAGGCAACAAATGGAAAAATAAACAAATGGGATTATATCAAACAAAAAAAAAACCCTGTACAGCATATGAAACAACATAACGGAAAGACAATCTACAGGGTGGGAGAAAATATTTGCAAACCATGCATCTGACAAGGATTAATATCCAGAATATACATGGAACTCAAACAACTTAACAAGTAAAAAAACAAATAACTTGATTAAATATGGGCAAAGGAGCTGAATAGGCATTTCTCAAATGAAGATATACAAGTGGCCAACAGACACATAAAATGCTTAAATCAGCATCAGGTAAATGCAAATCAAAACCACGTTGAGAGCAACTCATGCCAGTTAGACTGGCTATTATCAAAAAGACAGAGAATAACAAATGCTGGCGAGGATGTAGAGAAAGGGGAAACTTCCTACTCTGTTGGTGGGACTGTAAATTGGTACAGTTATTATGGAAAACAGTATGGAGATTCCTCAGACAACTACAGATAGAACTGCCATTACAACCCAGCAATTCCACTGCTGGGTATATACTCAAAGGAATGGAAATTATTATGTTGAAGGGATACCTGCACTCCCATGTTTATCTGTGCTCTATTTACAATAGCCAAGAGTTGGAACCAATGTCAATGTCCATCCTCGGACGACTAGATAAGGAAAATGTTGTATATTTACACAATGGAATACTACTTTGCCATAAAAAAGAATGAAATCCTGACATTCACAGAAATATGAATGAACTTAGAGAAAGTTACGTCAAATGAAACAAGCCAGGCATAGAAAGAGAAATACCATATGTCTTCACTCATAAGTGGGAGCTAAAAAAAATTTTTTTAAATAATCAAATAAAAAAATGAAGAAAGATAAAACAGTCTCAATGATGCATTGAACTTTCAAAATGAGAGAACAGAACTCAGGTTACCAGAGGTAGGAAAGGAGTAGGGGGTGGAGGGGTAAGGGAGGAATTGGTAAAGGGGCATGAAAAATGATTACATTGTGTTATGCCAAGTATACTAATTATACTGATTTGAGCATCATATATTGCACACAGGTATTGATATTCAACTCTGTACCCCACAGATATGTATAATCAGCTATGTTTAATTTTAGAGAGAGAGAGAGAGAAACTTCATGCCTATTGTCTCCAATTTCAGAATTTACCATAATTTTAGAGTAACAGGAAACATCCCTCTCATGATCCTGTTAAATTTTATCCTGAAGCTAATATGAAACCATTGAAGGATCTTGGCATGTGGTATGATATATGATTTGCATTTTAGAAAAATAGCTCTGCCTCCTGTATTAAAGACTATAAGGGACGCAAAAGGCAGGATGCCTACTTAAGATGTTGTTGAAGCAATTCCGGGGAAAAATGATAAAGGCATGAAAAAAAAAGCCTGGAAAATTACGAGTATGTGATAGAGATATTAGGAAATAGAACAATAGAATATGGTGAACTTTGATGTATTTCAGCTCATAAAGTACGCAATTTTGAAAGAGAAAATATGAGGTAAAAATGTACAGGAGAAAATTGCTTCTTAGGGACATTCCAAGGCACCAAGACTCCGAAGTAGGAAAATATATTTGAGGAAAAAGATCTCTTTCCAATATCTCTCAACAGCTCTGCATCACCCTACTTCTAAAATAGGTTGTATAGCTCCCTGCAAATTGTGGCCTGCGGACCAGCACCTCCTGCATCACTGGGAGTTTATTAGAAATGCAGAATGTCAGGACTCACCTGTAACTTTCTGAAACAAAATCTGCATCTTAACAATATTCCTAGATGAGTCACGTGCGTGTTAAAGTTTTAAAAATCTCTGCAAAGATTCTAGCCGGTTAGACAAAATCTAAATCACATTTTTCTCTCCCATCCCTTTAAAGTATAATGTTCCAGACCAAAGAGGAAAAGGCTAGTTATGGAAATGTTTAAAATGTTCCCTCCTGACTCTCAAAGCATCACAGAAAAGTTTCACATTCTCCTTCATACATATTACTTTCGAAGCGCTGTTTTAGCTTTTTCCAACTCATTGGAGCAGGTGAGACTCCTGACATCTTATCACCACTTGTAATTTTCGAACATCACAACAGCCATGGGTGTCCATGGGATTTTCCAAAGTGTTTGGCATAGAACAGACTTAGCACAACTCTGGCTAATAATAAAAGGCTTCTAATAATAAAAGGCTTCCCTTTGGGATGCCTCAGAAGCAGATGCAAAACATTATCTGGTAATAACTAGATTAAAGAAGTTTCTTCTGATGAAGGCATTTTTCCCCTTTTGTAATTTCCTCTTACTAATAATGAGCAGAGAATAGATGAGACTATTTATATCTCTGAAAGCTTTTAATGAGACCAAGGATGAGCTCTGGGCTTGAGAGTGAAAGCATTATTCTCAGCCAAGTGTCCTTATCGATAGATAGCAACAGGCCATTTTAGCAACATTCAGCCGAGAACCACTCATTTCAGCTGACTGTGAAGCAGTGCCTAGCACTGTGCCCAATCAGTAATTGATAATTGGCTGATATCTAAACAAATGAGAAGCCATGGTATACCTGGTTAATTTCCAATCTTCCCTGGCTAAACAAACTCTACAATTTCCTACGAGGTTTTGCATGATCAGCCCATTTTTCTGAACTCAAGTGACTTTCTTTCATTTCCTATAACACGCCAAGGTGATTTCTTGATCCTTCACATATGTGTTTCCTCTGCAAGTATCCTCCCCGTTCCCTTCTTGACTGTGTCATTACCTTGCTTTAGGTCTAAGCCTAAGTGCCATCTCTTGGGAGACCTTCCAAGTCCACTTCACCCCTGCTTCCCACTCAAAGTAGGTCTCCTAAGATATTTTTCTCATACTACCCTGCTCCTTTCTATCATGGCACTTATCACAATTTGTAACTATTTATCTCTTTACTTCTCAGTCCCCTCTACAAAATAATAAAATCAATTTTGTCCTACCCACCTAGTCCCTAGTACATAATTATTGCTCATAGGCAAATATTAGTTGCAAAAATGCATGCATGCTATCTAACCACCTATGAAATTCCATGACTCTCTTCATGTGTTATATAGTTGTTATGCACTTTAACCTGTGGGGTTTTTTAACTATGTTTTGTGCTCATCCAGAATGCATGATGAAATTATCAACTCCTGAAAGAGTAACGTGATTTTTTTTTTTTTCGTATATCCTATTTGCCCATGATACATCTCAGAACAAGTTTAGCTTAAATGATGAATGAACTAGTCCTCTGCACTGCAGTTAGTTCCTGTTGTAAAGCAGGGTGTTTAACCATTTTAAAGCTCGAAGTTTCTTGGTAAAGGAGGCCAAGCATCTGCAAAATTTCAATTAAGGTAAGTGAGTTCCTTTTCTTCTCTATACTCCTTTCCTTGCCCAGAATTGGGGGAATTAAGCCATTTTCTTCTTGACCATGAGATTTCAGTGGAAAATAAGAGAAAGAAATGCTTGAAGTCATTAGAGAAATGGGTTAAATAATTCCTGACGGTGCTTCTTCTACCCTAAGTGCCATCTTTCACTGAGAAAGTGAGTAAAGAAAGGGAGTGTTCTTTTAGAGAAATAGGCCTTTGGAGAAATTTAGCTTTTGACATTTTTAGTTGAATTATCCCCAAGACATCAGACAGAGGTATCCTGAATGGACAAAGAGATACTGATCTGTAGTTTCTGGTACTCAGACTTTTATACACACACACACACACACACACACACACATATACATATATGTATATATATGTACACACACATAAATATACATATGTCTGTTGCCCTTTTCAAGAACTCATTCAACAATTGTGACTGTGTGTACCGGGCACTGTTCTTAAAAGGCATAGTGACCAAGGAAAACAAGGTCACTGCCTGAACAGTTGTCATCAGAGGGGAGAGACAAGGCAATGAGATATACAAATAAGAGCAAGATCATTTCATGTATTAATATGTGACACATAAAAGGTAAAATGGGGATGTTATATGGAGAGTGACTGAAGGGTGCTGTTACAGCTTGGTAGTCAGGAAAGGCTTTTACGAGGAGGGGAAACTTGAGTGACAACCTGAGTAATAAGAAGGAGCCATTGTGCTTTCTGCCCCTCTTCCCCCGCCTTTCTTTCTCTCCTCTTTCCCTTACCTCATTTTGAATTCCTATGAACAGGGCTATGACCTCCCTAGCATGAGATGTCCACTTCTGACCTAAGAATGATGGGGTCACATCATGTAACGTGACTATCGGGGAACCTGCTTAAATGAAGGAGCAGTTAAGGGAATCTTTGTAACTAGGCAGACAAGCCGATTGTTGTTTGAAAGACTGTGGATTGTGTCCTCCACAACCAGGTGATAGTTTGGAAGAAAGAAAAGAGAAAAAGTTTGGAGGGGAAGAAATGAATGTGTGAGAGAGATTTGTTCTTTCTTAGGAGTAAGGGGATGGAATTCAAGTCTTCACAAGGCTCATAAGTCAAGCTCCTGGTTTAAAACTCAACATGATGAATTTAGTATCCAAATACGCACCATGTAATTTAGACAGTCCAATTTCAAGGAAACATTTTCCTCACTGATTCTAACTTTGTCTTCCTAATGATGCACCATTGTACAGCGTGACATAATTTAATTCTGCTCTTTTGTTGACGTATTGGCTCAATATACTTTCTGTTATTGTTTAGATGCTTAAATGTATGCCTTTCTATATGTGCTTTGAGGCAGTGAGGGTAGTAAAATAGTGTTAAACGACTTAACCATTGTGTCCTCCACCTCTTGTGTTTTCCGTTTAACATCAAACCCTTCAGAGTAATAATGGTGATTTGTGACCTGGAGCTTTAAAATGAGCCTGTTTTGTCCTTCCTTACGTTATCTCCACTAAGTGTGAAGTACCCCAACCTTCTCACTCCGACTTCAGTGGAACCTTTGACTTCACCAAAGAGAAATTGACAAAAATTTTTCAATGCTGATAGAAAGAGGAATAATGTGCACAAAATTTCTAGTACTTTTCCTTATAAGAACCTGAGAAATTGGTGAACCAGTCAGGATCTCCACTAATTAACAAATTCAGAGGACTTCTGGATTTGGTTTTCTTCTTAACATTCACTCATTTAATAAATATTTGGGTGTACGATAAGAGTTAATATGTTTTAAAAAAGGGTATACCAAACACTATGTGGGGTGCTGAGAATGAGCTAGAAGAATTCTTGGTGTGCTACAAAGGATATTTTCAGCCTTCTTGGTTTCAAAATTATTAGTAGTAAGAAGAGAATCAACACAATTATGAGAATGGTAATGATCTGTAACATGTAATAAGCATATATTACTTACAAGTACTACAAGTATCATGCTAAGTGCTTTACATACATTTTTACATTTGAACCTCACAACAACCCCACAAGTGACAACTCTTGTCCCCAGAATAGAGATGGACAGTTCTAGAAGAAAACTGCACTATGCTTTATCACTCTTCTTTGATGCTGCTTAACTGAGGATTTCAGCCCCCAGGATGAAGACTGGCACGTATTGTTGGTTGTTAATATGATTAAGTAACTTTCCCTATTGATAGAATTTGGTTGTGTTGTCCCCACAAAGCTCATGTCAAAATCTGATCCTCAATTTGGCAGTGTTGGGAGCAGTTTGGGTCATGGGAGCAGATCCCCCATGAATGGATTAATACTATCCCTTTAGGGTGGGGGTAATGAGTGAGTTCTCACTCTGTGAGTTCCTACAAGAGCTGGTTGTTTAAATGACCCTGGCACCTCCTCTCTCTCTCTCTCTCTTGCTTCCTCTCACCATGTGATCTGCTTGTACCTGTTGCCTGCCTGCCGCTTTCTGCCATGAGTAGAAGCAGCCTGAGGCCTGCACCAGATGCAGCTGTCCCAGAATCATGAGCCAAATAAACCTCTGTTCTTTATAAATTACCCAGTCTCAGGTATTCTGTTATAGCAACACAAAATGGACTAATACACCTGTGAATCCTTAATTGGCATCGGGTACTCTAATCTATGCAGTATAGCAATTCTTTATTATCAAATATGAGAAAACTTAACATTGCCTTCAAAGAAAGAGATTAATATCCATCCCCAATTATGCCACAAATTGCTAAGCTTGGTAGGCGCTTTTCTTTTTCCTGAAATCAGTTCTCAGTTACAGAGCTCTTCCACTGTCAGAAGGATATTACCACTTTTCCAATTTAAAAAAAAAAAAAAGGTCATTGAATAAAAGCCCTTAAGCCAATTAATATATTATTTCTTAGTTTGATTACCATTTTTCACATTGTTTTTGAAAGCACGAGTCACTAATGAGATGAAGAGTCAGAGATTTACTTTGTTTCTTATTATAACTAATCTTGACAAGTGTTTGTTATTTTTAATCATATCCTCATGCCTGGGTACCACTTCCAGAAATTCTGACTAATTAGCCTGGGGCGTAGCCTGGTCATTAGATTTTTTTTTTTTAAGTCAGTAGATTCTACTGCGCACTTTTATAAATTGAGTCTCTGCTTTTTAATGACTTTTTGAGAGGAAATAAAGAATAGACCATCATAGAGGGTCACTTGCCTCAGTTTCTTTATTTGTAAAATGAGGACTTTTAAATAATATTTTTCAATCATCTTTTAAGAAGCAGAGTCCTTTGTATAAAGAAAAAATCTAAGGAGTAAAATTTAACCAGACGCTTCACTTTACAGAGCTGATAAGTTGAAGGTGGGATGGGGTGGCAGTTGGAGGGAAAGGAGATTTACCTCAACCTCAAACGTTCCACTCACATCTTGTCCCCATGTTCAGCCTGAGCCAACCACAAGGCACCCTTTCACTTCCTGGCTTAAATAGGAATTGGTAATATTTGTGCAGCTCACTGAGGCAAATGGACAGGCTGTTGGCAGGGCAGGTTGAAAGTTAATGGCCTGGGGGTCTAGCTGCCACTCTAAAGCCACTCCAGGACGGAGGTGTAAAGATTTGGGCACATATGAGGCCCATTTATGGGACTCTAGTTGGAAGTCAGCTCTGCCTTAAGACAGACATAAAACCAAGGACTCTTAAGAGCTGTTTGAAAACGACTAGGTGGTCCCAAGACCCTCTTCAGGCCCTGATAATGTGTGTCCCAGCAAACCACAAATGTGTGTTCATTGATTGATTCACTCATGCAATAACTATGTTCTGACTGTTCTGGGCACTGGAGATACAGTGATAAACAAAACAAGCTTGGTCCTTGCTCTGAAGGAATTTTCAGTCTAATAGAGGAGGCATGACTTGTTAGTAATGGGCACAGATAAAGTACTACAAGTTATGATAAATGTTAAGGAAGCAGTACGAGAGAATGACCATGTGAGGCTCATTTCAGTCGTGGAGGTAGAGAGAGTCACTCTGTGAAGGGAACACTTAGGGCAATGTGGAAAGATTAGGAAGAAGCCATATCAACATGAATGTGCATGTGGTTCTGGGAGAACATGAACTTTAAGAAAAGGAAAATCATTTGCAAAGATCCTGAGATGCAAAAGAGCTTGCTGAGTTAAGGAAAGTGGAAATCAGTTGTGCTTAATGAGCAAGTGAGAGAATGGCCCAACATAAGGGGAGAGGTACCCAAGGGCCAGATCACACTTGGGGGTTGTGGTTCTGTCATAAGAGCATGGGAAGCCATGGAAGGATGGAGATAGGATGTGATGCCATTTTAAAGGTGGTCACTTTGCTGCAGCATGACAAACGATTGGAGGGGAACAAGAGTAAAACCAGGGAGGCCATTTAGGTGGCTATTGCAGGAGTCCAGGGGAGAACCATGGCTTGGTCCAAGGTTCTGACCTAGATGGAGAGAAGAGGGTGGCTTTGAAATTCCTTTCAAAGTAGAATTGGAAAGACTCACCTGCAGGGAAGGTGAAGATAAGAGCAAGTGAGTCCAGTCAACTCCAGTCACTAATCAGAAGAGGCACTGAGAAAAAGACCCATTGTCCTGGCAGTATCATCCAGTCCCATTACTGAGGCACTTAGTGCCATGGGCAGAGAGCTGGATAGGTCTGGATTTTAAATTATTGATCTGCCTGGAAAATGGGTATGCAATCTACCATGGTTACACAGGATAATTGTGAGGAAAAAAATGGAACCACCCTTAAGAAGCCTTTATGAAAATGTCAAATACAATGGAAACACAAGGTGCCAGCTATAGCATTGTGGTAGTACTGGATGTCACTGACATCAATTTCAAAAAGATGTCAAGGATAAATGGACAGATAATATTATACTGAGTTTCAATATCTAGACTATTTACTTCTTAATAAGAATTGATGTCTTGGGCCTGGCTCTGTGATTTATTAGTATAGTAACCTTGAAAAAGGCAGTAACAGCAGGTCACATACTATGTGTCAGAAGTTGTGCCACGTAAGCACTTTACATGCTTTACCTCATTTACTCCTTGTGAAAGTAAACTATGTAAGACTTGTTATCCTCACTTAATAGGTAAGAAAGCTACAGCTCAATGAGTTTAGGTTACTTGACCTCACTTAAGAGCTAGAAGGAGTCTCTGGCACAGCCAGAACTCAAACCAGGTTCTCAATACCATTCTCAATGCTCCATATTTCAATTTCTACATTATGACACAAACATAGTCTTGCTAGCTTTATAGGTTGGTTTGAAAGATCAAATTAAATAGCATACATAAAAGATATTTATGAATTGTAGTACATTGTAGCAAATATATAAGATTTAAGACAGGTTGGAAACTCTGTGTATTTTATTCTATAGATGGCCATGGATTGGAGGCTTAGAAATCTGAACTTTCAGTGTCCTTTTGCCAAGGCCTGAAGAGGTGCTTTTTCTAATCTATATTTCCTTTCCTGGGTCCTGTCTGAGGTGATCTGCTTGAAATAACATGTTTTTGTCTCCCTCCAAGTCTGTCATTTCAGAACTGTCATTGATGAGATGCAGCTTTTTATGATGTTTTGAGATGAGGTAATTTGAGATTAAGCTTTGTGCTGGCAACCAAGAACTATAACTTCAAACTGTCTTCATACATACAAAGTCCCAATTAAAGTCATATCCTACAGAAATTTGGTAGGTATCTTTTTCTCATTTTTGGCATTGCTCTTAACAGAAAACAATTTAGAGAAATAAGGGAACTAATCAGATAACCCAGGACCAAATTGCTTCATACCACTATTGAAAATTTGGGAAAAACAACAGACTAATTTAAATGAAGTAGAAAATTGATGAAAAGAGTTAACTAATAATCCCTTTCTTTTCAGTGTTAGACATATAGGTAATGTCCCTGAGCATTGCAGACATGGTATTGATTGATTGGAAAGGTCTATAGAAACTTACAAATACTGTATTTTATGTTTACTCCAATCCAGAATATAAAAACTCAGCAGCACATGTAGATGCATCATATCTTAGCTTTTCCTAGACATGTGTGTCCCTTGCAGAAGGCTTAGATGTTGGTGGCACTTCTTTCAGGGTAAGGTGATGTTGAACTTGAGAAAAACCCAATCTGTGGTGACAACACCATTCAGAAAGATCTTAGCTGTGTTTGCACTTCCATTTAGGGGAATTTCGACACACTCTAGGCTCTTATTTTTGAGCTCTGGTTTTGGGGCCATGATCAGCGAGCTAGGCAAGGTCAAATCCTCATCAGGTGAAGAAAACAGTTACTGTCAAATTCTCCTGGACAAAAATCCTGCTTACATATTTTCCCTACTCCAAAAAGAATAACCACAGTCATTTATGAACTGCTCAGGTACTTTGAAAAGCCTTCCAACAAGTTAGCAACCAAAGTTTCCGTCAAAAGTCAAAATCTTAAGTGAACAAAACCATTGATATGCAAAACTCTCTAACTGGGAATCTCATACTCTGGTTCTGAGTTATGTAGACCTTGGGGTTCAGCACAATAGACCTTAAAGTAAACACAGTGATACCAAAGACATTGGTATCCTTTGCCAAGACCCTACCAAGTTGCAGTCACCATATTTTCCAATTAATTCTAGTCACTAACAAGGTCAGTATCTAACAATAGTCTCTTTATTGTTGCAAACTGAAGAAAAGGAAAACACAAACTCTGTCCTCAAAGTTCTTGATATGTAGCTGAAGAGACAAGACACGTGCACAAATGATATTTAAGGTAGCATGCAATTGACAAACAAGTGATTCAATAAATTCTACTCCAATTTAGCTGAATAATATAAATTGCTACCATTTATCAGCAGCTTTGCAATAACCTTGGTTAAACCTGACTAAACTCATTTAGAAGAGAACTGATTTTTCACCAAGGTAGTCAGTATTGTACTGGCGTGATCTTTTTTGAGTTGATCCTTGAGGATGGGAAGGATTTGGAAATAGGAGGAGAAGGGCCTGCCAGGTGAGAGAACAGTGGAAGCAATGATGGGTTCTGCACCAAGGTCAACAATATAAGAACTTAGTCTGGCAGTGAGGAGAGTGTAGGTTATAAATTGTCCGACTAATTTCCTCTTATTAGGTCTTAATATTTCCTTCTTACCAAAAATGTTCAATGCCATATCAGCTTCTCAATTTTTTTTTTTTTTTTTTGCAGAATGATGTAGCACTGTCCTCACTCAAGCCTGGCCCAAGCTCCATGCTGAGATTTAGACATGCTTGAATATGGAAAGTGAGGTAGGACTGACAGAAACCTCTGCCTGAGAGCCCAAAGAACCTTCAAGAGGTTCTGGGTGAGGACATGGATGTCAGATAGGCCTGAATTCAAATTATGGCTCTACAAAATCGTTGGGAAAGTTACTTTACCTTGATAAACCTCAGTTGTCTGAAGAATAAAATGAAGATCCATTCACCCAACAAATATTTATTGAGCATATGTTCTGTTCCAGACCCTGTTCCAGGTTTTAGAGATATAGCAGGAAACAAACAGAGAAAACTCCCTGTCCTGCTAGAGATAATCACATCTTCAAGGATGTTTTTTACATGAGTTTAACCTTTAAATGGATAGACTGAGTAAAACAGATATCCCTCCCCAATGTGGGTGGGTCTCACCCAATCAGCTGAACACCTGAGTAGAACAAAAAGCTGCTCCTCCCCCAAAGAAGAGAATTCCTCCTGCCTGACTGCCTCTGAACTGGGGTATCAGTGTTTTCCCTACCCTCAAAATTAAACTGAAATATTAGCTCCTCCCAGGTCTCAATCCTACTGACCCTTGGGCTAGAACTACATATACATACCATACACACACACACACGCACACACACACACACACACACACAACTACATACATGTACCATATATATATATATGAATCCAGAGAGAGAGAAAGAGAAAGGAGAGATAATTAGTTCTGTTTCTCTGGAGAACCTTGACTAATATACTACCTTAAAGGAGTTAGCTGAGATTAAAAGACATAAAGTACTTACCACGGTGCCAAGCACACAGCTAGTGCACTATAAATGTTAGTGTCTGTTATTCAGTCAGGCAGATATGCATGTTTCAGAAACAAGGACTTAGTCATCAGAGGAGAAGTGCAATTATTACAGAATCAGTTCTTGCATATATATTCCACTATGGATTTGTGCAAAAATCTTAACAGAGGCTAGAACCGGGAACACTGAATCAGAAGCAACTAACTCACCAGGATGCACTGGCTCTTTGTTGGAGGCCATGTGGAAAGGTGAGCTATAAAAAAGGAAGAGTCAATCCTTCTGATCTTCTTGAAATAGCCTGGCTTTGGCACCTTTGAGGCTATGGTGGATAGTAGCCCTGTTAGTCACCAAGAATGACAATGGGGGTAGCAATGGCACATGGTAGAACCCAGGGGAATCAAGCAAGGGATCACATAGAAACAGCTGTGGTGCCAGAAGACTTGAAGATACAGGGATATGACACTCCCTAGGAGGGAGCCAGACAAGAGGAAACAAACATGGTGCTCCTTTTGTGATAACTGACTGAACTTGTCTGCAAGTCACCTCCATGGCTTGTGGGAATCCTTAGTAAGGAGGATAACTCTGCAGAGGTTGGAAGGCCTGCAAAACATGTAGAAGAAAGAGACAGTGAACTATGCTTGTCTTGATTCCTGCTTAACACTGCTGAAGCCTTGGTGGTGAAGTCGTCTTCTCCATTTCATCTCCAAACACATTTCATGATAAATAATGTGAACAATCAGCCAATGCTATATACCAGCTATTCTGTTTATAAATAAATGTGCTCTGAGAAGAAGTCTTCACTGGAAGAAATAGTAGGTCCTGCAGTAAAAATTAACAAATGCATTCATGTGGATGTAGTTGGAGCTCCAATATAAAAGAACGCACAACAAAAATGATCACAATGAATATAGAGGTCAGTGTCGGCCCCTAAATGAATATCGAGTACATTGTAAATGCTCAGAAAGAATAAGATCAATTGTGGAGAAAAATCAATGTGGCCAGGCTGTGTGAGAGCATTAGCTTTAATAGTTTTCATTTTTATGAATAAATTCTGCTTCAAAAAGAGCAAAAGAACAGTGGAACAAGTAGGCCGGCCCTTTGCTATTTTTCTTACATGGCCACTGTATTTCTGTGGCCTGACCTAATTCCTGGACATTCAGAAAAAGAGAAACAACAGTTTCACCTTGTGATTCCAAATAAATGGTTTGACTTCCTTTTACGGTGAATTGACCATTTTTAAAACTAGGTTATTTATAATCATCCTTGGTTTGATTTTTATGGTTAAATTTACCTATTCATCAACTAGTTGTGAATTCTCTCTATGCACCCAGCGAGCACTATTATGGGCACTGAAAATACAGAGATGAACAAAGCAGACAAAGTACCTGCTCCCAAGCAGATTATATTTTATGACACGAGATAAACCATAAAGAAGGAAACAAATAAATAAAGATGACTTTGTAAAGTAATAAGGTAATAATGCTATAAATAAGTGCACTAAACAGAGGGCATGTGTGGTAGGAAGGTGCTCATGCATATGTACTGTATGGGGAGGGCGAACAGGGACAAGATTTCCGGAGAGGTGAGCTTTGGAGATCTGAATTATGAGGAACCAGCCAAGTGAAGAGTTGTGGGAAGAACATTGCAGGCAGAATGAACTGCAAGTGAAAAAGCTCTGGGTCAGAAATAAGCTGGGAGAAAATAAATTTTTGAAACAGAAAGAAGGCCAATGAGCTGGAGCATATTGAAAAAGTGGGAAGTGGGAAAGTGGTAAGAAATGAGATTAGAGAAAGAGGAAAGGGCCAGAACATGGGGCACTTTCTATACTTTAGAAATGAGATTACATTTTATCTTGAATGCAGTAGGAAACTATTGTATGGTTTTAAGTAGCCTGTGGCATGACTGACTATTTTTTTTTCTTTTCTTTTCTTTTTTTTTTTTTTTTTTTGCACCTAATGATGAAAAACTTTATTCTGCATCAAGGTATCTGGAAAATAAGCTGCATTTGGGGCACATTATAGATGAGGAATGATCCACATAGGGTGAATAGAACCTCAATTACAGAATTATTTCTTAGCTACTACCAGATACTCCAAATTACCAGTGCTTAAGTGAAAGTAAAACATGATTTGCCACACTAAAAGGCTAAAAATGTAATATGACAGAATTTACACCAGCAGATATAAATGCAGCACCTATCAGGTATTGGAAAAATCAATTTAATATATTAATAGATAATTTTGGCTTTAGTGTAGAGAATGAATTGATTAATAAATCCCTGGCTTAATAACTACTTGGTCAGATAGTAACTTGAAATTCAATAGTCAAATTCAAATGCCAAAATCCATTGACTCAACTAATATTTGTTGATCACTCCACACTATACCCTGAAAATATAATGACAAAAAAGAGGTTGCCTCTCTGACCTCAAGGATCTCACAGTCTAGAAAGGAATACAAAAATTAAATAGTTTATTACAGCTGACTTTATCCAAGTGAAAGTACAGATGGAACTCAAGTTACTACCTAATTTGAATTTAACATGGACCAGAGGGTTGAAATATATGACTCCCCACTGAACAAGCCCCATTTTTGCCAAAGGGTCTGCTAATTAGCAAAATCCTGTATATTAGTCAGTCCTTCTTCAGTTGGAACAAATGAAAAACCAAATAAAACTAATTTAATACAAAAAGAAGTATATGGGGGATTTATTGCTTCATGTAACGGAACACTCCAGATCTGAGTGGGCATGGCTAGCCTCAGTCTTACCAGCTTGGAGTCAGACAATGAAATTCAGTTCAGGCAGAGGACCTGCAAAATAAAGGTGGAAATTTTGGAAAGGAAGGAGCCCTTTCCCTTCATGATCTACAAATAAATTGTGCCTAAATCTTTTGGTGATCCCTGAATTGCTCATGAGTCAGGGAGGCTCCAAAGTTCTCAGTGTGAAAGAACAGAAGGAAGACTGAAAGATTTCAAAGTGTCAGCTGCCGCCCACCACAAGGAAGTCAGAATTTGTATTTGAGTCCTATCCCAAATACATTTAAGGGCTTAAGGGAAAATATGCTTATAGTGAGAGAAATAATGTGGAAATCTAGCAGAGAAATGGAAACTGTAATACCGAAATAAAAATTCTGTATCTATAAAGTATAATGTTTGAAATGACACATTTGCTGGATAGACTGGACCACAGACTGGCAAATGAAAGGATCAGTAAACAAAAACTTTAATAATTAATCCTCTGACCTGTACTACAAGAAATACTAAAGAATGTTCTTTAGGCTGGAGTGAATCCAAAGAAATACTGGATGGAAATCTTTATCTACAAGAATGAAAGAACACTGAAAGTGACAAATATATGATTGTTTTTCTTCTCTTAATTTCTTTAAAGGACATATGACTGTTCAAAGAAAAATTATAACATGTATTATGGGGTTTATTATTATATACCTATGAAATACATAAAGTAACAATAACACAAATGTCAGAGAGTAATTGAAACTACACTGCTGCAACATTATTCTATTTTACTGGGTGTGGTACAAATTAACTCTAAGAACACTGTGATAAATTAAAGATGTAATCCTAGAGTAGTCACTAAAATAATGCTAGTAGCTTTAGCTAAAAAGCTGAGAGACATTAAAATATAAAATTTAAAAAAATTATCCTAAGAACGTAAGAAAAGAGGAAAAGAACAAAATAAAACATGCAGGAAAATAGAAAATAGATTACAAAATAGTTGTTAAGTCCAACCATAGCAATAGTTAAATTTTAATGAACTAAATACCCCAATTAAAATGCAATGATTGTTAGACTGGATGTAATAAAAGACCCAGTTATATGATGTGTGCAAAAAATCTACTTTGAGCATAACAACATAGATAGGTTAAAACTAGAAGGATAGGAAAAGGAATGCCATGCAAACAGGAGGCATAGAAAGCTAGAGGCTACATTAACAGCAACAAAAAAAGGACTTAAGGACAAGAAGCATTATCAGAGATAAAGAGGAACATTTCATAATGATAAACAGGCAATTCATCAGTAGAACATAACAACCATAAACACATATGGGCCTAACAGCAAAGCTTTAAAATTAAGAAGGAAAAAGTTATAAAACTAAAGGGAGAAAGAGATAAATCCCCAATCACAGTAGGAGATTTTAACACTCTGGGCTAATTGACATTTATGAAATTCACCCAACAACTATAGAATGTACATTCTTTTCAAATGCACATAAAATGCTCATCAAGATAATCCATATGCTAGACTAAAACTAAGTTTTAATAGATTTCATTAAAAAAAAAACACACACACACACTCCTTACAAAATATATTTTCTGGCAAAGTGGAACTAACTGAGAAATCAATAAAAAGGTGTTCAGAAATCCCAAATATTTGTAATAGAGGCCAAGCACCCTTCTAAATAATCTGTGACTTAAAGAAAAAATGACATGTAATATGGAAAATATTTTTTTATCTAAAAGATAAGGAGTATGCAGCATATTGGATGAAGTGATCAAGGTTAAATAAAAAATAATAACACAATGATATGAATGTTTTGATATGTTTCACTAAAAAATAAACAACACTATTTCTGTGGTATTTTTGAAAAAAAATGTATAATCATATTCTAATCATGAGAAAGGATTAGACAAACCCAAATAGAAAGACATTCTACATAATAATTGACTAATATTCTTCAAAAATGTTAAGGTCATAAAAAACAAGGACAGACTGAGGAACTATCATAGCTTAGAGTAAAATAAGGAGAAATAAAAGAATTTTCAAAAATTGGAAAAAGTGGTGAAATCTGTGTAAAGTTTATAGTTTAGTTAATAGTGTTGCACAAATATCAATATATTCATTTTGATAGTTGTCCTATGGTCATGTAAGACAGTAAAATTTTGGAAAGCTTGGGAAAAGATATACATAAGCTCTCTGTACTCTGTTTTTTAATTTTTTTTCTCTAAATCTAAAATTAGTTCAAATTAAAAAGTTAAGAAAATTGTTGGATACATATAAAGCAAAGCTTAATTTGTGACATATAACAATTTATAACTTTGTTTATATTAAAAAATAAGAAGAGTTTAAAATCAATGATCAGTGTTTCTACATTATGAAGTTAGAAAACAAATTAAGCACAAAGTAAACAGAAGCATGGAAAACTTAAATATAAGGTTAAAAATTAATAAAATAGAAAACATGATCAATATAGAAAACTGACTGAAAACAGGTCAACTTTATCAATCTACCTAACATCTACCCATTAAAATAAGAGAAAATAAGAGAAATATGATATGTAGTGAATCCTGATAATTTTACGTTGCATTGGCATTCATTTTGAACATAAGTTGAACTTTCTCATACCATAATCAGGCTTAGTCAGGCTTAGTTAGTTTCTAGTTCTCTTCCTCCTCCCAGGTCCTCCATGTGATCAATCCAGACATCTGCCTTACAGCGGCCTCCTGGTGATCACGTCTGCATGAGACGGCTAGATATAACCTACTTGACTTGCCCCACTGACCCCCGAAACCCCCATAGACTGTGCAGATAAGCTGCAGTGACCACTTCTCAGTCATGGTGTGACTCCAAGAACTCATGCCTGCTTCCTCTAAACATACTAACTAGAACTCCCCCCAAGAAACCCTGAACCCTAATATAGGCTTTATCCCACAAGTCCATCTGTCTCTCTTGCTCCCTACCCACTGATTGAGCATGAACCCAGATGGCTCCCCCCTTTCTTTTGGCCCTATGAGGCATGCAGACCTCTTATATCTGGATCTGTGAGTAATAAACTGCTTCTGCTATTTCATGTATTTTGTTGAATCTCCTCTGTGTCTCACCTGACCAACATACCTGAACCTAACTTGTTTCCCAGTCAGGGCTCTTCTAGAGAGAGACTATCTTGGTAAGAATAGCCTAGACACAGGTCAGACAAAAGCCAAAAGGGCATCTGCCAGTATAAACAAATTTGCTGTGAGAGGGACACCTGGTCACAGATTGGACACACACATTAGTCCATCCACCAGGATAAAGAGATATCACGTGAAAAGTACACTGTAAACCTCCTTGACAGTATCCTCTGGAGCCCCATCAGGGCTGGCCTAGGGTTTATAGACACTTTCAAGGGAGAGCAAAATAGAGAGAAAGGGAAAAAAGAAAGATAATAATAAAAGTACAAATATAAATTTGCTGTTGGCAGGCACCTAGAAGTATTCAGGAACAAATTTAAAATAAATTCACAACTTGAGGCATTTTAACCTACCCAAGTAAGATTAGTTTGTGCTTCAAAGCCCCTTCAAGGAAAGCTCATTATTAAACAGTTCAGAGATTCCTGTATTTTGCTTAGCCCCAAGGCAACATTCATTACAGTCCCCAGGGGTTAGAGGAGCTGTTTATTTCTGATTTATAATTTACACTAAAGGCATTGCTCTATGGTTTCCAAGAGTTATACAGTAAAAGTCTTCTATATTAGAACCTCCTTTTTCAGTTTTTCCCAGAAAGACCCTAGGAAACTGAAATTCAAGTTTCCCAGCTTTAAAATATCCTCGGGTCTAAAGATACCACAGTGTTTTGCCTACTCCTCTGGGTTCTAGCCTTCACTTGAAGCAGAGGTCAGCAAACACTTCCGTAAAGAGTCAGATAGTAAATATTTTAGGAACTGATTGTGAGTCATGGGGTGTCTGTCACAACTCCTCAACCCTGCCATTGAAACAGAAAAGTAGCCCTGAACAAAAAGTAAATGATCAAGGGCCGAGCCCGTGGCGCACTTGGGAGAGTGCGGCACTGGGAGCACCGCGACGCTCCCGCTGCAGGTTCGGATCCCATATAGGAATGGCTGGTGCACTCACTGGCTGAGTGCCGGTCATGAAAAAGACAAAAAAAAAAAAAAAGTAAATGATCAAGCAGGCTGTGTTTCAATTAAATTGTATTTATGCAGATTGAAATTTGAGTTTTTCATAATTTTCATCTGACATTCTTCTCCCCAACCACTGAAAAATGTAAGAAAAATTTTTAGCACAGGGACAACACAAAACAGGCAACAACCCAGATTTGTCTCCCGGGCTGCAGTTTCCCAGCCACTGACTTAAACGTTTGCCTGATAAATAATTGCTTCTTTGTTAGGATTCACTAGTATATGTTTATACATATATGTTTATAAGTACATAATATATATACAAATACACACACAGCAGGCTATGTTCAGATACATAGCTAACCATATTAAGAAAAATTTAAGTAAATGCAGCAAAACTTACATTTAGAAATACTTAGAGATTCCATTAATCTCCCTAGATATTTTTCTCACTATGTTTAGATCTAAATCCATGTATATTTAAGGCCATTTCTTCAATAGAGTTAGAATTGAAGAGTTCATTAAATACATTTCGTAAAATATAAATTAAATAGGCACTTATCTGTGCTTAGTATGGATTCTTAAATTAAAAATCCATTTTACGTAAACATAACAAAATTGAGTAGAAATAATATAGTAGATAAGACATCAATTTCAGCATAAAGTTTAAAAACTGATCATAAAAAATATACTAGATATTAAGTATGTTCAATATTACTTCACTCAACATAACTTTCTCCAAGCTCATCCATGTTGTTGCAAATGGGAAAATTTCATTCTTTTTTATGGCAGAGTAGTATTCCATGGTGTACATATACTACATTTTCTGTATCCAGTCATCCATCAATGGACGTTTAAGTTCGTTCCACATCTTGGTTACTGTAAACAGAGCTGCAATGAACATGGGAGCTCAGATATCCCTTCGGCATGATGATTTCCATTCCTTTGGGTATATACCTAGAAGTGGGATTGCTGGATTGTACAGAAGATCTCTCTGTAGTTGTTTCAGCTTTGTAACTCATGAATATTCATAACCAATAAAAAAGTTCAATATTAATATTATTTCCTAGAACTATCTGTATAACTGGTTTTATAATAGGCTAACCTGCAGGACGAATGTTGTAAGTACTTTTGGCATTTAATGGAATTTAAGAACCAAGATAGCAAGTGTGACCTAAGCCCATCAATAACTTTTGTCTCTATGGGAAAATCCACAATTCTACAGTGAAAGTAATGAACTATGGAACAAAAGACCAGCATATTATATTATAATAGAGAATGTCAATATTTACTCTGACAAGTAAAATATAGAGATTGGACTGATTTCCAAAATCAAAATATGTAAATTAAAGGAAATACATCTTGTTTCCATTATCCAAGCAAAGTAATGTTTATGAGTGTTAAAACAATGATGAACAAGAATGCATTATATCCACACATATATGGTCAATTCATTCTTGACAAGTGTGCCAAGGCCGTTAAATGGGCAAAGAATAGTTTCTTTAACAACTGGTGCTTTGACAACTGAATATCCACATGCAAAAGGATGACACTGGAACCATATCTCACTCCATATACACATATTAACTCAAAATGGATCAAAGACCTAAATATGAAAGCTAAACATATCAAAACTCTCAGAAGAAAATATAAGGATAAATTTTTATGACCTTGAATTTGGAAATGAATACTTAAAATGACACTAAAATTGCAAGCAACAAAATATAAATAAATTATACTTTATCAAAGTTAAAGTCATTTATTCATCAAAGAACAATAACAAGAAAGTGAAAAAATAACATAAAAAATGGGAGAAATATTTGCAAATCATATACCCAAGAGCTAATACTCAGAATGTATAAAGAACTTTTAACTCAACATAAAAAAGACAAACAACCCTATTTTTACAAAAATGGGCAAAGAAATTGAATCAATATTTCTCCAGAGAAGATATACAAATAATCAACAAGCACATGAAATGATATTCAACATCATTAGTCATTAAGGAAATGCAAATAAAACTACAGTGAGGTTCTTCTTTACACCCACTAAACAATAATTAAAAAGAAAAAAACAAGAAATAATAAATTTTAATAACTTGTTAAAAATAACAAAGAAAAGTTTTGGTGAGGATATGGAGGAGTTGGAAGCCTCATGCACTGCTGATGGGAATGTAAAATGGTGTACCTACTGTGAAAAATAGTTTGGTGAGTTGTCAAAGAAAGACCACAGTGGCACATTGGACTTACAGAAGGAGACAGCATACCTGGGGTGGAGAGGGAGGGGGAAGGAGGTCAGGGATTAATTGGGTGGGGGACACAAGGAATAACTGTAATTTGTGGTAATGGTAATGCTGATAGTATTGATCTGGCCATAACATCTTGGGCACAGGTGGTGATGGTCAGCTATGTACCCCATGATTATGTATAATCAATTTTAAAAAATAAAGAATTACCATATAACCAGAAATTTCACTCCTTAGTATATACTCAGAAGAATTGAAAACAGGTATTCAAACAACTTCTACACAAATGTTTATAATAGTACTATTAACAAAAGCCAAAAAGTGAAAACAGATGAATGGATAAATAAATTATGGTATATACATACAATGGAATATTATTCAGCCATAACAAAAGAATAAAGTACTGATTATGCCACAATGTAAAAGAAGCCAGTTACAAAAGTGTCACATATTATATGAGTCCATTTATATGAAATACCCCCAATTGGTAAATCCATAGAGACAGAAAGCCTATTAGTGGTAGTGAGGGGTCGGGGATGGAGGAGGAAATGAATGGGAGCGACTGCTTAATAAGTATGGTTTTCCTTTGTGGTGATAAAACTGTTTTAAAACTAGATAGAGGTGATGGTTACAAGCAATGTGAATGTACTAAATTTTATTGCATTTATATTTTAAAATGATTAATTTTAACTTATGAGAATTTCATCTCAATAAAAAAAAAGGTGACATGCTCTATAGAGACTTAAATCCATGTACTGACATGTTTAGAATGCACTTCCTGATTTTCTTTTTCTTTCATCTCTATAAAACAAGCACAAACAAGAAAAAAATAAAGATGCATTAGGTAGAAAAAGACAAATTTTCTCATTTTCATTTATTAAGTAAATTTACTAAGTAAATAAATGTAACTAAAGAAGTTAGATTTCTTTGGTCTTCCTAAAGAATATGAAATCTGGAATCAAACACATTTTTAGGGTGGCTAATTGAGTTTTACTCTGTCTTCATGAGATATTGAAAAGTATTTTTCCCCAACTCTGAAGAGGAAAGATACATTTTTCAACAAATCCAATTCTCCCAACTCACCTATATCTTCCAGGGGGCTTTATTTCACAGGTTTACGCATCCACAGTTTCAATTTTGAAATATAAGACCTTTTTAATTAAAATTTTAAGAAACCCAAAAAGCTTTAACTTCTTTTCAAAAATAAAAATACAAAATAAAGATAATTGGCCCTGGGCCCGCGTCATATGAAATACTCAGAATCAACAAAAGTCAAATAATGATTATATGTGAAAGCCACCAAGAATGAATGTGCAAGAACAGGGTCTGAATTTTCAAGAATATAACATTAATAGCCAATAGCCAATATGCTTGTTATGCCACAAGTGCCCCAAAATGTTGAATTCTGTAATTACTATAATGTGTAATTCTTTCAGTGGTCTAGTAAGACTCAGCCCATAAAGATAGTCTCAAACTACAGAAACAAAAAGGGCCCAGAATCTTTTCATAAATTTATTTGTCTCAAAATCCTAAATGTAAAACCAAAGTGTTTACTGATGGAAGATGTCTCAAAAAGAAAAGGCTAGGATAATACGTTGGTTATGGTCAAAGAATCATGGGCTATGGGAGCATATCTGAAGAGCACTCTCCTAATCTGAAGGGGTAGAAGGCCTTACGTGAAAAAGTTGATATTTGAGCTGCAGGGGAATGGGAGTTACTCAGCAAAGAACAATAGAAGAGTATTCCTATCCAAAACAAAAAACAAGAATTTTAAGATTGTTTTTCTCTATTTCTGTGAAGAATATCTTTGGTATTTTGGTGGGGATTGCATTGAATCTGTAGATGGCTTTGGTTAGCATGGAAATTTTTACCACATTAATTCTCCCAATCCATGAACAAGGAATGTCTTTCCATCTTTTTGTGTCCTCTTATAATTTCTTTCAGCAGAATTTTTAGTTCTCATTGTAGAGAACTCTTTTACCTCTTTGGTTAAATTTATTCCTAGGTATTTTATTCTTTTGGTAGCTATTGTAAATGGGCTTGTTTTCTTGATAGCTTGATCCAAAATAGCAAAAGCAATCCTGAGCAAAATAAATAAATAAATAAAACTGAAGGCATTACACTACCTGACTTCAAATTATACTACAAAGCTATAGTAACCAAACAGCATGGTACTGGCATAAAAACAGAAACGTGGATGAATGGAACACAATAGAGGACCCAGAAATCAACCCAGCTACCTATAGCCAAATGATCTTTGACAAAGGCACTAAGAACATACATTGGGGAAAAGACAGCCTCTTTAGTAAATGGTGCTGGGAAAACTGCATATCCAGATGTAGAAGAATGAAACTAGGCCCATACCTCTTGCCATATATCAAAATCAATTCAAAATGGATTAAATACTTAAGTATAAGACTTGAAAGTACAAAACTCCTAGAAGAAAACATAGGAGAAACAATTCAGGACACAGGACTGAGCAAAGATTTTATGAGTAAGACCCCAAAAGCAAAAACACAAAAGAAAAAATGAACAAATAGGATTATATTAAGCAAAAAACTTCTTCACAGCAAAGGAAACAATCAACAGAGTGAAATGACAACCTGTTGAACGGGAGAAAATATATGCAAACCATACATCTGACAAAGGATGAATATCCAGACTATACAAGAAACTCAGATAACTTTACAGTAAAAAAGCAAGTAATCCAATTTAAAAAGTGGGCAAAGGAGCTGAATAGACATTTCTCAAAGGAAGACATACAAATTGTCAACAGGTACATGAAAAAAATGCTCAACATTACTCAGCATCAGAAAAATGCAAATCAAAACCACATTGAGATATCACTTCACCCCAGCCAAACTGGCTATTATCAGAAAGACGGAGAATAATAAATGCTGCTGAGAATGTGGAGCAAAGAGAACTCTTCTACGCTATTGGTGTGTCTGTAAATTAGCACAGCCATTATGGAAAACAGTAAGGAGGTTTCTCAAACAACTGCAGCTAGAAATACCATATGATCCAGAATCCCACTTCTGGGTATATACCCAAAGGAATAGAAATCATGGTGTCAAAGGGATACCTGTACTCCCATGTGCATCACAGCTCTATTTACAATAGCCAAGATATGGAACCTACCTAAATGTCTATCACTGGATGACTGGATAAGGAAAATGTGGTATATATACAAAATGGGATACTACTTGGCCATAAGAAAGAATGAAATTCTGCCATTCGTCGCAACATAAATGAGCTTGGAGAAAATTATGTTAAGCAAAATAAGCCAGGCACAGAAAGAGAAATACCACATGTCCTCACTCGTAAGTGAGGAAGCAAAGAAAAAAGACCATAATAAAGTGTTGAACTTTCAGAAGAATGGAGCAGACTTACTGCTACTAGAGGTGAGAAAGGGGAAAAGGGAGTGTGGATAAGGAGTAAAATAATTCCTACTTGTAATGATGCACATGCTAATAATACTGATTTGATCATCACATGCTGTACACAAATACTGATACTCAAATTTGTATCCCATAAATATGAATAAATAAAAATAATTTTTTAAAAAATACACCATCGTCAACAGGAAAATTCATGTCACTGAGAAAGATGAAAGAAGGCTGTGTGGCTAGAGCTCACAAAGAGAGAGGGATTAAGACAAGAAAAATAAGTAAAAGGTAAATGCAAGGTCTTGTTTATCTAAATATTTTGATTTTTTTTCTAAAAGTATTGGGAATACATTTAAGGGTTTTAATTAGGAGAGTGACCTAGTTAGATTTGTACTGTAATGATATCTCTCTGACAACTGTGTAGAGAATTATGCTCAACTGGGGGTTTTCAGACAAGAATAGATTCAAAAAAACCAGATGAACAGGACAGAGGTAATGACACCTGAAAAGTGGCAGTAAACCGGAAAGAGGTGAGCAGATTCAAGAGGTATTCAGGGAGCAAAATTAACAAAGTAACAAAGTCCTGTGTAGTTGAATTATAGCTGATGTGTTTTAAAAAGCCTTTGGTTAGCCCCATCTAGTAATGGCAGAGTAAGACCCCACCTGATGACTCTCCTACTGAAAAAAGCTATAAAATCTGGACATAAAAAAAGGAACAACTAGCTGGGGCACCAGAGTCTGAGCAGAAGGCAGACTTTGGAGGGGAGTGCACATTCAGAGCAGAGGAGGAAGGAGTTCAACAGACTACATTCCATTTTCGCACCTTTAGCCTATGGCTAAGTATAGTTGGTATGGCTTTTGAGTGGTGGCCAGGGTGCGGTTGAAAAAAATGCACTTTTTCCCGTCTGGGAAACTGTAGCTGCTGAAGAGAATAGGGGAATCCCAGAAAAGAAAAAGAGGAAATTCCCAAATTCTTTCTACATCTCGAATTGACCACTCAACCCCACATGGCCAGATTCAGAGCAGCTCAACTAAAGACAAAATATCTGGAGATGACAAAAATAAATGTAAACTAACTTGAAGGTAGATTAGCAGAAATTATCTAATGCAAAGAAAAGAGATAAAGAAAAAATTAAATAAAATGGACAGAGCCTCAGGGACCTCTGAAATAGTCCAGCATATATGCAACCGGAATCCCAGAAAGAGAAGAAAGAAGAAATTATGACAGTGAAAGCATTTGAAAAATAATGCACAAAAAATTCCCTATATTTGACGAAAGAAATTTGCAGATACAAAGTAGAATAAACATGAAGAAGATTACACCCAGGCTTATCTCACAAACAGTTGAAAGCTAAAGATAAAAGCAAACCTTGAAAGCAGCAAGGGAAAGATGACATATTACTTACAGGAGAACAATGATCCAATTTACATCTGATTTCCTATCAGAAACCACAGAGGCCAGAAGAGAATGGAACAAAATTTTTGAAGTGCTGAAAGAAACAAACAAAAAAAAATCATACCAGATTCTATATCAAATAATAATAATAACCTTCAAGAATACATGCTTAGGCAAAGGAAAACTAAGAGAATTCTTTAATAGCAAGCATGCTTAAGGAAATTATACAGACTTAAAAGAAATGATACCAGATGGAAACTCAGATCCTCAGACAACACTGAAGAGCATTGAAAATGGTAAATATCTGGGTAAATTCAAAAGTCTATGCTATTCTTTTTATTTTTTCCTCATAATTTCCTTATAAGTTATATTACTATTAAAGTAAAATTTATAACCTTGTCTCATGGGATTTATAATACATATTGAAATAATATATGTATAACAATTATAAAATTTTGAGTGTACATAGATGTATACTACTTCAAAGTTTTTATATTTTGTGTGAAGGGGCACTACATTATCTCTAAGTGGACTGGAAAAAATTAAGAGTGTATATTGTTTCCCTAAGACAATAACTTTTTTTAAAAATGCAATGAAGTATAAAAAGCATTTGAAGAGACTGCAGGATGCTGAAGGATTCTTTAGGAGATTGGGCGCTAGTCAGTGACACGTAAGAACAGGATCAGAAGACTTCTAATGGGCTACTGTGGCAGCCAGGAAATTGTGGCCACTTGAATCTCCCTTCAAGAAAGAGCCTGCCATTCTTTTGCAAGGAGAGCAGTAAGCGGACAGCTTCCAGCTATGAAAACCTTCAGAAGCTTCTTCAGCTTTCAAGCTGAAGCCGTGCTCTTCCTGAGCAGCTCCAGCCAAAGACTGAGCATAGTGAAAATACTAGGGCTTGGACATTTCTGTCCAACACGGAGCTCCTCCAATGAGAAATATTTGCTCCAGAGATCTTCCAGTGGGTTAGCCAGGACCTTTGTCGTATCTACACTACGGTCAAAGCTTGCTCTGCCCACTGCTGCTGGGGTTTTTTTCTTTTTATCTTTCACACCCAATAAATCTCTTGTACTCCTAACTTTAGCTAAAAATCTATTTTTCAGAGGACACAACCAACATAGCTCCCACTCCAAAGCCAGGACCAGGCCTACCTTCTTTAACAGCTTTCCATAAATATCCTTGATTTATCTGAAGCAGAAGCATCACTTCTGCCTGAAGATTATGAGAAGGGATATTTTGCCACATTCTTGTGTGCATGCCCCTCCCCCAAGAAGCACAAGACAATGGTGTAGAAGCATGTAGTGTCTACACGATGTAATTGCCAAAGTAATGGTCACATCACATCCTGCCGGGTAGAGGGGTGAGATCCCTATGAAAACATTTATAATAAACATTCTCAGTGGGCATTTGCTGGAATAGACCTGGCACTTGAAATAAATCGAAGCTATTTATATTTATTGTCACAACACATCATTCACAGTGAAGAAGAGAATTTTATGCTATTTTTGTTCATTCCTACACTAAAATAGGTATGCAATCATTATGCAAGGGTGACGGTGACGTGAATAAAAATGTTAAGTATGAGGCAAATCTTGTAGATGTCACTGGTCTCTAGAGAATGCTGGAATCAAGAGGTGGCTCTTTCAATAAGAAAGAAAATGAGAACTTTAAGAATAGAAGCAGATAATAAGCAATTTTGCATCTTTTCAAAAGGATAATATTGGTTCCAAAAAAAAGTTAGTGATCCATTTAGCACTTGACTAATCGGAAAGTTGAAACTTGGAGGACAGCGGGAAGTTGCTCAGTATAAAAGAAAGAGCACAGGCCTGGGTGTGGAACCTGATTGTACTACATATTAACTGTGGCCAGGGGCTCTGACCTTAATGTCCTCATCTGCAAAATGGGCAGGAAAAAACCTGGCAGAAACATTATGCAAATGAAATAAGAGAAAAAGATAAAACAACCTATCACGATTCCTGACTTCTAAAAGACTCTCAGATGGTTACGTTAACAGTTTTATTAGTAACAAATTGACTACCGGCAGCTCTTCTGCTGTTCCTAACCAAAAAATTCAAGTTGAACCAGAAAATGATAGTGATCTGTAGAACTTGAACCAAATTGATTTGGGCCCAAGGAATTGAACAAACCACCTGAGAGGAACAGCTGAAGTTGCCGTGGTAGTACAAGTGACCTTCTTATAAGGAGATGGGATGCTGAATGTGGTTGTTCATCTGTGAAACGAAAAGGTTAAAAAAAAGAGCAAGGCATTCCAAGACAATGTCAAGAGAATGAGAAGACAAGCCACATACTGGGAGAAAATATTTACGAAAGGACACATCTGGTAAAGAACTGGAAAACTTGGAAGTAACCAAGATATCCTTTAGTAGGTGAATGGTACTGTGAATAAACTGTGGTACAGCCAGACAGTGGACTATTATTCAGTGCTAAAAAGAAATGATACACAAGTCCTGAAAAGACATGGGGGAAACTTCAATGCATATTACTAAGTGAAAGAAACCAATGTGAGGAAGCAACATAATGTATGAACTCCAACTGTATGACATTCTGGAAAAGACAAAATTATGGAGACAGTAAAATTATCAGCGTTCACCAGGGGCGAGGGTGGAGTAGAGAATAAATAGGTGAAGCGCAGAGGACTTTGAGGACAGTGAAAATACTCGGTATGATACTCTAATGGTGGATAATTGTCATTATACATTTGTCCAAACCCATAGAATGTACAACACCAAGCATGAACCCTATTGTAAACTATGGACTTTGGGTGATAATAATGTGTCGATGTCATCAATTGTAACAAATGTGCCACTCTGGTAGGAGATGTTGATAATGGAAGAATCTATACATGTGTGGAGGCAGGGGGAATATGAGAAGTCTCTGTACCTTCCTCTCAATTTTTCTATGAACCGAAAACTGCTCTAATAATAAAATTAATTATTCAAAAACTTTTTAAATAAAAAAGGGCAAGGCAAAAAGAATGCTGGAATATGACAAATTTTACATAGAAAGTTCAAAATTATTTGGAGTTTGAAAGAACCAAACACGCTTTGTTGTTCTCGAAGGACTGTCCATCCATCCATTCATCCATTCATCCACCCATCCA
The DNA here is from genome assembly GCF_027409185.1 of Cynocephalus volans. Classification (NCBI taxonomy): domain Eukaryota; kingdom Metazoa; phylum Chordata; class Mammalia; order Dermoptera; family Cynocephalidae; genus Cynocephalus; species Cynocephalus volans. Next base: position 142,787,221 of record NC_084461.1, on the reverse strand, counting down.
TCCACCCTTTCATTAAATATTTGTTTCTAGTTTTTAACAAACATCTTAATTGTAGGAAGTGTTTCTGGATAAGAAAGTCAGAAACAAAGTCAATTTCCTTTACCAGCTCAAGCCTTATGAAATATGGAAGCCCAGAACACCAAGTGGTTAAGAACATTGGTACTGATATTAGACTTCCTGGGCTGATATCCACGTTGTGGCTCCATCAGTGTTGCTTTGGTCAAGTTATTTAACTTCTCTGTGCCTCATTTTCCACACCTACAAAGTGCAGGTGATAATAGTACTTAATCAGAGAGTGGAGGATTAAATGATATATTCTTATGAAGTGTTTGGATCATAATTCCATAGTTGGCTATAACTGTTATTAGCTATTGTGAATATTTTACCAATGATTACCCCTGTTAGAGTGACTGCTGTTTTACCATAAAAGAAAGATGCTAAGTGCCTAAGAATTGCTGAGGGAGAAAGCTGAACTCTTATACAGTTTCCCTTTCACCCACACTGGTCTTGCTCTTGCTTTCTTAGTGGTTTTTAGAGGTAAAGTAAAAGAGTAAAAAGAAAGAAGGCAGAACAGTAAGCAGGAAAATGATGAATTAATTTTTATCATGGGCCCACTTTCTGCTTAACAGAGTAGGACTTGACCTTATCTTTTTTAAATCCTTGTATTAGTGTGTGTTAAATGCTATAATATACACTTTACAGATGAAGAAATTGAGCCTCAGAAAGTCACAAAAACATCCCAGGCCATACAAGTGGATGTGGCACAGTGGGGATTTGACCACCCTATGGCCTGAAACCAAAGCATAAGGGAGAAAGGGCAGAAAAGAACACCTTGCTGTGTAATACTTTACAATTGACAAAGTGCTTCCCATATTTGATTTTGTTTCAACTTCACAGAAGTTTGTTGAGTAAGTAAATCTGGAAGGTTGGATTTTATACATGGGAAATGGAGGCTCAGAGAGGTTATGTGATGTGCCCAAGGTCACACAGCAAATAAGCAGAGAAGCTGGCAATACAAGGCCGATATTGTGGTTCCCATCCCACTTTCCTTCCCTAGCTCCATTCTCAAGTGAATGGAAAACAGGCACAAATCTGAAGTGACATCTACAACTATCCCAAAGAAGAGGATGTAATTTATGACTTCTGAAAGGTTCTTGACAATTTCCCCTCTCCTCATGCAACCTCAATTATTATAACGTATTATAAGCTCCATGAGGGCAAGAAAAAAATCTTTTTGACAACAATAGCCCCATTCTTATCACAACGCTGGCATTGGGTAAGCATTTAATATACATTTGTTGAATAAATAAATGAATTAAGTAGATGCAAAAAGAATGCCAAAGCCTCCAATCCCTGATAATAATAAATCTCCTGCTTTGTCAAGGAAAGGCTCACCTATGAGAGCTTTTAACTATCCTTGAGTAAGCTCTGGTTATGTGCATGGATACTGCTTGAATAAATTTTAGTTATATTTTTCAGGATTTCCTTGGAGTTCCTCTATAAAGCATTTTCACCTCTAGAAACGTAACTCTCTAGATTTGCAGTGGTCCCCAAACCTCTCCTCTTTCCTTTCAGGAAGAAATAGAACATCTCATCAAGCATGTGACCCATTAGGGTTCAGAGGAACCCCAGCCCTACAGCCACTGGCCTGCATCCAAGGAACCACTATTTGGAAGTCTGGTGGATGTCTTTGACCTCCTGCCAGATCAGATGACTGAGAATGAGGATTTGCTTTTCAGAGTTTACACAAAGAGTTAATCCATCAGCCTCCTTCTTCAGCAATCAATTTAAAATGACTTTAGTGTGACTCCTAAGGCTGGAATAACATAGCATTGTATACCAAATAAAAGCTAATAAACAGTGGAAAAGGTACATTTTTCATATCCGAAAAAGACTGAGAGAATCTAACCTCCATGGCAGAGCACACATGCTTGTTTCTTTAGCTTGCCAGATGGGGATCTGAGGTCCCGGAGGTAGGGACTGAGCCGTGGGGTGTCTCCTCACAGTAATGAGGTTTGCCCTAGAATTCGAGGAGACAGATGGATCTGCAGGTTGGAACCCCTCAGCAATCTCCCTGGGAGCTGGCAGGACTTCACCGGGCTGATTCCCGCCCCTGATCAGTGTGCCTTTCTCTGCCCTCTCTCTCCCTCCCCTGCCTCTTCTTCTGCTTGTTTTTGTACCTTTTGTAATACTCTTTGTCATAATAAATATTCTCACCTACGTATTTCCTTCTGCATCTCACTGACTGCTTTTCTGGCTTAACACCATTTTCTCTCTTCCTTTTTGTTCTCCTTTTCCTCCAGTATTTCAGTCTGTAACAGCCCCGTCTTGATCCTTGCTGACCCCATTAAATTCCTGTTTATTCAAAAGTGTTCCAGAAAGAGGCCATGTATGAATTAATGAAAAGGAAAGGAAGACGCTATTAAAAGCTCTCATTTCTGTGTCTGGTACTCAGGTTAAACAGTGTGCTGCTGAAAAACAAACAAAAGGAAGGAAACAGTTTGTTCATTTGAGGGTAGGGGTCTTCTTGTGTGCTGCTAGTGTTTAGAACTCTGCAGATCTCAGCTAATATGGATGCTCTAATCTCACATCGTGAGACATGGGTAGGTTTCCAAGCCTCATAACAGATCCACCACAGAGATGATAATTCCCAGGCATCAGGCATTGTGCCAGAAGCATGTGGTACACTGGCTTGGGGAACCCTGGTTAACTGGTCTTTTATGTGGGAATACACAGGATTCAAGGACTAATCCCTCTACTGGGATTTGAATATTACAGCCTTCCTGTAGACTATTTCGTCTCCCTTCAGACTTCGCCAACAGCAGCCAGAGTGCTCTTGTAGAAATAAAAGTATACCTCTTAAGAATTCAGGGAGTGATGTAGTATATTCATACAATGGAATATTACTCAGTCTTTAAAAAGAAGGAAATCTTGTCACATGCTACAAAATGGATGAACTTTGAGTGCATTATGCTAAGTGAAATAAGCCAATCACAAAAGGACAAATACTGTATGATTCCACTTATATAAGATGACTAAAGTAGTTAAACTCATCAAAAAAGAAGGTGGAATGCTGGTTTCTAGGGGCAGAGGCAGAAGGGTAAAATGGGGAAGTGGTGTAAAATAGGTATAGAGTTTCAGTTTTGCACAACAATGTGAATATACTTAACACTATTGAACTGCACACTTAAGCATGGTTAATATGCTTAATTTTATGTTGTGTTTCTTACCACAATTAACTTTTTTTAAAAAAATAGAAGACATATAGCTGTAAAACCGTAAACAAAAAAAGGAAAGAAAAGCAAACAAGAAAAGGTTAAACTAAGAATTTATGGTGATGGTTGCCTTGAGTTGAGAGGACAGGGGTATGGGATAGGGTGGTTGAAGAAAACCATATAAATAAATGAAGGCTACTGTCATGATCTCACAGTTTCATAATGGGTGGCGAGTCCGAGGGTGTTACTATTATCAAACATAACTACATCTACAGATATGCTATAGACCCTTGACATTCTGAAGAGTATATCTGCAGATGGTCAGAAATTCTCAATTTGCAAATACTCCCATAGCATATAAATTTCCTTTAAAAAAAAGCAGTAACATTTGAAAAACAGAGTGGTTCCTTCCCATTCTTTATTCTATATATCAGGAAAAATTTGCTCCTGAATCACAGTTCCCTGGAGAAACATATATTTCTTAAGCTTAGCCCCTAGAGAGACATTCCACAGGAGTTATTGCATATTCTCAGCTGAAGAACCACTCACCAGTCAAGCGCCTCCTTGCGCACACCACCGTTATAGTGCACAAATGTGAGTGTTTCCACAAAATTAAAATTAATATATCATGGCACATTAGGATAAATTGTTCGATCTATAAAGGTCAAACATCTATAGCATAGCATGATGCAATAAATCAAGTATTTAACCACAAAGGTTTTGGAGTTATCCGAATATGGGTTCAAATCTCAGCTCAGCCACTTAATATTTATGAAATATTGGGCAAATTCTCAACTGGTTCTTCATTCATAAAATATGAATATAATCAGTGCCTCCTGAATCTACAAGGAGGACTGAGTGCAGCGTCGGGCACACAGTAAGCACTGGAGCGACAGTGAGGCTGTTGCTTCCACTGTCTCCTGCCCCGTTAGTCCACCCTCCACTTAGTAGCCAGAGTGATCTTCTGAAAACCTAAATAAGTTCCTGTAACTTGGTGGTATAAAAACTTCCAACACTTTCCACTGTAGTAAGAAGAAATTCCAAAGAAGGGGCGGATCTTTGACCTCTTCTCAAAATTCCCTTTCCCTCATTCATTACGCTCCAGCCATGCCGATCTTCCTTCTGTTTCTCAGAGGCACAGACCTCATTTCCACACCACGGCCTCTGAACTTACTGCTTCTCTCTTCCTGGAAGATGTCATCCCTGTGTCTTTGCTTGGCTGACTCTTTCTTATCTGAGGTCAGTCACATCTTACCTCCTCAGAGAGGCCAGTTCTAACCAAACAATCTTCCTGCGCTCTGCATACCATAATTTGATTTTATTAATGTCACAGTTCTCATCATGACCTGTAAATATCTTGCTAATTTGTTTTCTTATCTATTATTTATCTCTTCCAACTGGCATATAACTATAGAACTGCATGGCTCTAAGAATCCCTACTTGTGCTTGACACACAGTAGCATTCAATAAATGCTGGTTAGTTGGATGGGTGGAGGGATGGATGGATGGATAGACAGATGGATAAGGACTATGCCACCAGTTGTTACATTGTGTATAGTTATGGTTAGGAAAATTATGTGCAAGTCTACATGACAAAGAAGTCATCACAAAAAGGTTGATGTAATCTACTAAGGCAGCTGGGGGAGAAAAAAATGAAACATGAGCTGACCATTAAAGGATAAGTAGAATTGAGATAGAGGGAGGAACTTTTATAAAGTTGTTTAACCTCCAGATTTCTGAGGTTTTCTTCTTGTCTCTTTGGGGCAGAGACAAACCTACCCCTCATTTACAGGGATGTTCTGGAGTCAGAGATAATGCATAGAAACTGCTGAGTGCTAATTAGCTCTATCTGTCAAGGCACAGGAAGCCAGCAGGTCTGAGTAGCTGATTGCAAGGTCTGTAGCTGAAAATACTTCTTGCCAACTGCCTGGAGGGGCTGATAAGGGAAATGACTACATTCTGTAAATTAACGTATTCTAAGCAGGTCAGAAGTCCCGGGTTGTGGAAAAGAGCGGTGAAGATGGAAAGAAAGGTGAAACCACTGCATTTTAGTTACCATAAGTAATGGAGCTGTGAATTCTTTGACAAGCATTCGTTGCTTTGGAGTCAGCAGTGGGTGGCAGCTGAATATAATTTCTAGAGATAACTACTGACAAAATTAAGAAAGAAGTATATTTGTATTCATTGTGCTCACTTCTTAGTTCTCTTTTCATTTTGCCCTTTCCTCCTCAAGTGATCAATTCCACACTGTTATTCTTCCTCTTTACTTTAGCAGCAGAACTTTTCCAATTCTGAATATGCCTTCTCTGGATGATTTCTCAAGCACCCAATTCCCCTGGACATCATGATTTGGGAGAAAGAGCAAAATTTGGACTAGACACAAGAAAAGACCAAGATTCTGATTCTGGCCCCTGTTCTGTAGGTGTATTAGTCATAACTTCTTTGGTTGGAAGGTATAGAAACCCAGGTCAAAATAGCTTAAGAAAGAGGAAAAGAAATCATTGGCTTTACATAACTGAAGTTCAAGAGAGGTGAAGGCTTCAAGTATTACTGGGCCCTAGGATGTGTCAATCAGAGGAACCTCTGCCTCTTCTCCATCTGTCGACCCTCCTTCTTTCAACCTAATCCAAACTCTAACCCTTTTTAATTAGACATTATCCTCATGTTGATTCTCTCCATGTGGTAGCAAATATGGCCATAGGAGCTGCAAGCATTTTGCCTTACAATTCACTATCCAAAAAAGGGAAGGATCTGTCTATCTCTCCCTTGTCCATATATCAAAACTTAAGAAACCAGGTGAATGTGATCATCTGAGAGGTCAGCTGGCAACATGCTCAGCCCTGTGTGCTATGAGGGTGGAGGGAAGAGCAGCTCCTGAGCACCATGACTGACACTCCTTGAAGACCACACAGAAGCAGGAGATAGACTCACCAAAGGAAGGCATTCTTGTCAGAAAGACACCCAATGTTTCAACTATTTCATCAACTGTAAAATAATTGAGTTCAGTAAGATTATGGATGTGCATCTGCTTTGAAAACTGTAAACCCAAGCACAAATGAAAGCTGGTGTTTTCAGAGAAAACTTTTCTCTGTTCCGTGATTCCAGAACTTGTGCTATGCAAGCTACCAGTTGGCTTGTTAGGCTGCTGGAAAGATTAAATGGGACAATGTGTATGCGAGCTTTTCACAGAGTACCTGGTATGAAGTCTGCCCAATGTTAGCATCTCTCTCTCTCATGCCATATAATGTGCAGTTTGCCAAAAATTTTACCTGAAGGAAAGAATCTTATGGTTGGAATCAGTCAATGTTTCTGTCAAGTGACAAAGACATTTGGAGATAAATGGGTAAAACTGCCAGTATTATTTAACATATTTTTTTTCTCTCTCTCTTTTTCTTCCTCTTTTGTCTGTACATTGCTCCTTACACACTTTTTGGGGGGCAGGGAGAGGGCAACTGTGCAGAATTAAATTCATGTATGTTAAGTTAAGTAAGCATGTATGTATATGCTATTATGTGGTTTGAAATCTTTACCTTGTGAAGTGTCTGGCACACTTTAATGTTAGTTGTGTGGACGAGCCCAATGACTTTGCCGCTAACAACAATGATGAGGATAATAGGTGTCAGTTCCATGGCATAAAATCTTTGTTTTAATTAATTAATTTTTGTATTGATTAAATATATTTGTTGGGTACCTAATGGAATTTCAATACATGTGTAAAATATGCAGTGATCAAATCAGGATAATTAGTCTACTCACGTTTATGAAATGTAATCAATCTTTGTGACACTTAACTAGTTTCTTCCCCACACCTCTTCCCCTCCTCCTTTCCAACCTCTAATAACCACAGTTCTGTTCTCTCTTTTGTTTTGAAAGTTTAATGTATTATTGTAACTGTTTCTTTCCTTCTTTCCTTCTTTTTCTTTCTTTCTTCCTTTCTTTGTTTCTTTCTTTTAGCCCTTATGCTAAGTGAAATAAGCATGAAACCTTCTGAGTACAGCCTTTATTCACGTGCGCTGCAGCCTCGCATTCAGTGTCTTGCTCTAAGCAGTGCATCCTCACCCCAGGAGGGGAAAATTGACGGACGCACTGGTCACCAAGGCCGCTGGGGCATCTGATACGGGTCTCTCATTTGCATGTTACATATTCAGTAAAAACTGAGTTCTCGGTCAGCACTTTCCAGAGAGAGATCCAGAGGATGATTGTCCACAGAGGAATCAAGCATCAGTCCTGGGAGGCAGTGAGATGTGGGAGGAAAAACAGCAGACAAAAAGTCAGGACACCTGAGTCCTCACCTTGGCTCTCTTGCCGACCTATTTCATGATCTTGTATAAGGCACTTTCCTGTTCTGCACATGACAACTTGCTGGTATTGGAGGTGACATTTGTCAGTTTTTTATATCCCAATGCTTCTGGGAACCAGCCCCTCTCTAAAACTAGACGAGGCCCTATTTATGGGTGTTGTTTCCTCTCATCCACTTTTCCCAACCTTCACACTAGCTGTTTACCACTTTAGTTTCAGAACAGAAAGTTCAACCCTAGTTTATGGGCCACTCCTCCCCAACAAGTGCACACACACACCACACCATACACACACACACACACACACACACACATCAAATAGCTCTCCTTTTGAGGGGTCACCCACCACTTTAATTGACATATCAAAATTATCTGAGTGGGAGAAATTTGAGGCGTGACCATGCTGTATCAGCTCCATAAAAGATAATCATTGTATATCATGGGAACAGAGACAAAGACACCTAAAATTTATCTCCTTTACTCTTATGAATATATAAACCTCTCTTCTGAATTTTTTTTCCCCTGCTCAATCTTTTTTTTCCATCTGCTGTAGATCTACATAGTAACTCAAGTTTAAATTCCACCTATAAATAAAACTGACTTGCTGGGAAGAACATCGCTAACCTTCATTTTTCAAGGGCCTATTCTGTCTTTTTGTTCACATTCATGACGTGACATGTTCTTTCTCCCCCTAGACTATAAGCTCTGTGAGAGCAGGTGTCCTACATAATTGAATGATTCTAAATGATTTTTTGGTGATGATCTTTATACAGGGAGCATTGCTGATATTTTCATTCATTATTTAATGTGAGCTCCCATTCGTCTTCCTGCAATGCCATCTATGATGAAATTCTACATTGGTTGCTACTTCATTATCTTGCACATATATGTGGGAGAAAATCTGTTCCGAATTAGTAAATATTCAACTTGTTGGGCATAACTAGATTTTTAGATCTTAGCATACAGATATATGGATAAATAACTCTCCATATCCAATACAAGAGTAAGTGTAAAAGAGAAGTTTGGGCTATTTGGGATAGATGGTTAGAGAAAGGACAGTCCAATGAAAGGAAAGAATAAAAACAAGTCCAAATGGCCACGGAGCTGGAGGTAGCAGAGAGCAATTACAGCATTATTCAGGAGTAAGCAGAGCTACAGAACAGAATTTAACAGTCAACATTTTTTTCAAAACGATGTGAAAGTTAAGTGGTGTAATTCTTCCCATTTGGCAGGTAAGGAATCTAAAGACCAGAAAGGTTGGGTGCCTTGCCTATGATCACAAAAGTAATCTGGTATTCTGATTCCAAATTCAAAGGCAGTCTGGTGTGCAGGTTTCTGAAGTGCACAGTAAATGGTCAGAGGCCATAAAAGAAAGTCATCAGACATGAATGAATGAACAGTCAGGGTTGCAGGAGAATTTTTAGAGATCACAGAGATCTTCTATTTTACCCTCCCTTAATCTAAGCTCTTAACTCTGGAGCCAAGCCTAAGGAAACTCAGCTTCTGCAAATGTCCTTTCAAGGTCTTCAGTATCCTTTTATACTTCCTTACCTGTAGCTCATCAGCAGCTCTTTGTATCTAGAGACTAACAAATGCCTTGAATAAATGGCTTAATTGTTTCTCTTCTATAAACCTTTTTTAGAAGAATTCTTATGAAGCAGAGTTGACCCAAGTTAATGTAGATTAAATTTAGTTTAGGAACTTTAACAATGAAGATTCCTGCCAGCAGTTCTAACAATGTAGAACTACGGCGGTTACCTGGAGTATGTATATTTAATAAGACACTTAGGAGATTCTGAGGAACGTGGTCCACACTTAGAAAATAATAATGGACAAGGAACAAATGAACAAGAAGCTCCCAAACAAGATATATTGCAGAATATGAGCAGTTCCTGACTGAGTGCACTCAGTATAGGTGCTCAACACATATTCATTACATCAGTGGGTAGCTGGGCAGGATAGATGGAAGGACAAAGATGGGTGGATGGATGGATGGATGGATGGATGGATGGATGGATGGATGGAATGGAAGAATGGATAAATGGTTCAATGCATGAATGCAAGAAATTTGCTTTCTTTTGTTTGTTTTTCGTTTTGTTTTGTTTTGGTTTTGTAGCCATTCTAAATGGTGAAATTTCCAATATTGCAAAAAAGCTCCCCTTAGATCAGGTAAAATTCATTACCCTGGGTGAAACCTTCAGAATACACAGTAGGTAGATGTTTGCCATTTCAGATTGATTTGTATTTTTGTTATTGTTACACATTGGGTAGAACTAGTATCACTTATATGAAGGTACTCCAAAAAGTTCATGGAAAAATAGAATCGAAAAATAATACAAATTGTTTCATGAGCTTTTTGAAGTACCCTTGCATGTTTATTTTTGAGAGGTGATGGGTTAATATAAAACATCAGAGAGTTATTTTGCTTAGCCTGAGTATTTAAGTGCCCTACCTTACAGACAACACATTTTGTTTCTTTTATTTACAAACGTCTATAGCAATACAACTGTTGCTCTTTCTGGATGGGATTACCTAAAAAATAATTTGTTATGTAAGGTTGCTAATTACGAGACTAAAGCATACCCATTAAATGTACTTACCTTGTAATTCGTGATGAGAGACAATGAGTGAAATAAAGTGTGACATATTGAAGCTGTGAATATTAAGGATATGAAGCTACTCATTTATTTTGAGACTGGGGCTTAATTTAGCATGATACATTAACTTTAGAAAGGGGATTGCCACTGAGCAAAGCTCTTTCTGCCACCTCTTCTGGATCAAAGGTGATTTCTCCTCAGATATCCAGGGTCTTTGTTCAGCTCCTTTGATGCCCTGCCTCACCTCCCTCTCCCTTTCCTTTATATTAGACCTCCAAACTCTAATGCTCTAGACCACTCTCTTTCACTAGATGCATCCTTTCAAAAATGCAGTGTCTTGAACTAGTTTAGTGCATGGGCTCTAGAGAAAGAATGCCTGGCTTTAACTTCTGGCTCTGTCTCTTATTGATAACAGAGGAGGGGGTCTGAGGAAGCCTGATGGCTGACCTCAACCCACCCCATCTTCTGATAGGCTCTTGACTCTGCCACAGGAAAGAATTCAAGATCAGAGTCACAGTAGGAAATGAAAACAGGTTTAATGCAATAAATAAGAAATACAGAATTCACAGAAAAAGTGCAGCCGAGCTCCAGAGACTGAGTGGCAGCCATAGCCAGTACAGTACAGAAGTAAAAAATACTTTACAAAGTACATCCTGGTTCCAGAGTGAACAGCAGTACTGCTAAAGGCAAGTTTAACACAAAAAGTCAAGTATATACACCTCACAGGTGAAGTGTGGGCTGGCTCAAGAGAGAGTGAAAAGTAACCTCGCCTTCTGCCTGGATTCAACTTTTATAGCTTGGCTATCTATACATATTCATGATATCTAATGAATATTAAACTAAGGGGGTGGTTCCCAGTTATGTAACAGGTTATGTAACGTAGCCTTGCACGAGGTCAGTTGGTCTCTTTGGAGCATGCTCACTGGTCAAATTCTACCACATGCATCAAATACACTTAGAATATTCCAGGTGCTCTCCAGTGCTTACAGTGGAAGGTCATTCATAGGATAAACTCATTTCTACTGAGCATGCTCAGCCTCCTGTGGTCTTAATCTCTACTGCTGGTACTGAAGATAGGTGCTACAAGCAACAGGAGCTCCAGACTCAGAGGAGGGGCTTGAGTCGCGGGGTGGAGTTCAGACCCAGGGGGGTTGGCCTGGAACCTGAACCCAGGGAGACTAAGCACCTCCTATCTCATTACTAGTATTAAACCTCCCAGGGCTTCAGTTTCCCCATCTGAAAAATGACAGTGATGATAGTAATTAATTGTATTATTATAAGGATGAAATGAGCTAATAATGCATTAAGCATTTAGAACTTAATATTGTTTTCAATAAACATTGTTACAAAATTTTTTATCATAAAATCAATTTAATAACATTACAAAAACCATGAAAAATAAAAAAAGCACACTCATAATCCCAATACCTCAGCTCACACCTATTATTTTTCATTTTAATGCACTAGCTTTCAAAAGTGGAATTTTATCTTCTGGATCATTTCCATGCTTTGGATAAACCACAAACCTGACCATCAAACTTTTTCTCTTGCCTCTTATGGTAAAGATTTCTTATACATCCAGTTGATAAGCCGGTAGCTAATCTATAAGTCTGGATTCATTTACAAGATTAGTTCCATATTCCATTTTCACCCATTCCACTGGGCACTTAGATGTATTTATTGTATTAGAATCATGGGCTTGGGCTTTCAGATCAGCCAGACCTGGACTCAAATCTGAAATCTGTACCTGTGATCTTGGGCAAATGACTGAAGTCCTCAGATGGCTCACCTGGAAGAATGAGCCATCATAGTGTTCTGACAACACCTAATAGTGTTATAAGAATTATAAGAAGGATAAGAAATGATCCTGAACTTAGCTATCATGTTGGAAAGTGGCCAACTTTTCCTGAGGGAATGGTTGTACAAAAAATTTGATGTTCCCAAAGGTGAGAAAGCTAGAGGCAGAGACATTCTTTACAGATTCTGAGCACTGACTACGATTTTCTCTCCCCAAATGCCCCAGGCCTACCGTAATGAAGTACGTGACTGTGTCCATGCTGGAGTGCCAAGAATGCTGTAAACATTCCCTAAATCAGCGGTACTAATTGATGGAACTCTAAGTATAGAAGGGCAGCGATGTGGCAAGATGAGCTTTCATACCCAGCAAGATCCCTTATGCCTGGACAGTGTAATTGTCAGATTTTAGCTCCATAAAAGACTCCAGGGTTGTCATAGTCAGCGCAGGCTGCTGTCACAAAATACCATAGACTAGGTGGCTTATAAACAACAGAAATTAATTTCTCACAATTTTGGAGCTGGGATGTCCAAGATGAAGGTGCCAGCTGCTTTGATTTCTGGTGAGGGCCCGCATCCTGGCTTACAGATGGCCAGCTTCTTATCACATCCATACATAGCTGGGGGGTCGGGGGAGGAAGAGAGAGAAGGTTCTCTGGTGTCTCTCCTTAGAAGACCACTAATCCCATCATGAGGCCCCATCCTCATGACCTCATCAAATCTTAATTACTCCTTTATAGGCCCTATTTCTAAATATAGTTATATTGGGAGTTAAGGCTTCAACACACGAATTTTGGAGGGACGTAATTCAATTCATAGCAGGGGCCAAGGGAAGCAGTGGTGAGTTGTATTGCCTCTGCTCTTCCCAGTGAGAGTTGTGTCATGGCCTAATTAAGTCAAACAATCTCAGCTTAATAGCTGTGTGTGTGTGTGTGTGTGTGTGTGTGTGTGTGTGTGTGTGTGTCCTCTTCCTGACAAACTGTAAGCCACCAGAGTTGCTGCAGGTACCCATTATTTTCCTCCCATAGGTGTCTGAGTCTACAAAGCCAAAATCAGCAGTCTCATCTTATTGGAAGCAAGCACTGGAACTGGAAAGTCTGGAATATGGAAAGGGAGGTGGCGACCCTGGTTTGTTGGTTTAACCACCAAGATATTATTAAATGCTACACTCTGGAGACAGAAGCTATAGCTCTTGCAGGTTTTCTGTTAAATACGCCTCTGGATAACCTAAGATGTTAGAGTTTATTGAGAGGCATATGCCACATTCAGGTTTCTGATCATGACTCCCTTCAAGAGTTTACAAAGTAGGTTTCCTGCCTCTGTTTTGATGAGTTGGCTTCTTTAACCTCGCTCTCTACTAATGTATGACACCAGACTTGGCTTCCAGGAGAGAAGGGATCAAGGAGCACAGACTCCTTGCTGAGAAGCACATTAGCACAATTTCTAAACTATGCTCCTTAAACGCATTTGATCTATGATATGTGTTATCTCTTCATAAATATTAGGTTAGCTTAGGTTCTGTCTACATAAAATGGAAACAACTGCTGCCATGTTCCTTCAGGCAAGACCATATATATACTCTGGTAATTGTCTCAAAGTTGTTTTTTATTATTTTTCAAAATAAAATTGTGCATCAGGAAACTTAAATGACATAATTATAAAGGATGCATTGAGAAAGGCTTTATTCCTCTTTAAAAATATTTATTAGACCCTTCTTAATCTCTATTGCAGATCTTATTCTGAACTTGTTTTCTTCCAACTGCCTCTTTTGATTATGCATAAATAGGATACAATTGTGTATGGGTGGAAGGTCATTATATATAAATATGCTCAGAAATTATGTGAATAAAATGCACAATAGGCTTTACTATTCTCATAAAATAACACAAATTAGGACAAAAATAAACAATTTTCTCACTTTTAGTATCTGCCTTGTCTATTCCTTTTTGAGATTAGTACTATGGAGCATGTCAGGGAATAGAGAGAAAATAATTAGTCGTCATGAACTCTAGCCGAAAGGAAACTTGGTTTCCTCATATATTTTCTTAACAGGTGAGTTCATCACTAGTGCGGCTACTATTATCTCTATCTTTTTGCTTTGCAATCTCTTCTCTCAGCTCCTCAGTTCAAACTTAAAGATGGACCCTTAAACCCAAATTCTACTTTTAAGGGAGGAGTGAAAATAAGAATGCTTAGGGGACAGTTGAAAATATGGTCATTTTTAGTAATGCTTTTAGTAATATCATAAATATTTTTGTTTTACCAGAAGGTTCACAATGGGAAGGCTTTCCAAAGAATTTAATTTTAAGTACAGTCTGCAAATTGATTTCCTTTTCCTATTCTAGCAGGCTGTTGCAGCAAGAGGATTCCAACTTGAAGCCATATGAGTGTGCCCATGAATGCGTGTGATAAACAGCTAATTACCTGTCAGTTGCCATAGCAATGTTTATAGGAAGACTGAGAAGCTTGCATTGCTCTGTTACCTAATTTGAGAGAGGAAAACACAGGTAATTCCTTCTCCTTGATCCCTAATGGAGTTTCTGGCAGTAATCTTAAAATGCTCTTCGCTTGGCACATTCTTATATGACCAATTTAGCATCTTTGCTTTGAGCAGAGAATGTTGATTTGAGTGAGAGGTGGAGAGAATCAGCAATAAGAAGCCTTGGGAGCTAAAACAATAGACTTATGACTTAGGTCTGCAGAGTTTTGTTAACAACAGTTCATATAGCACTGGTCCAGCATGGAGCCTTCTTTCAAGGACCTCTGCCTTGCCCCCTGACATTCGACAAACAAACCTCTATAGACTGTCAAGAAAGCACAAAGTACTTTATTCTTTCAACAAATATTTTTGAGCACCTACCATGGGCTGGCATACACTTGCCTCAGAGGATACCGTGATGAGCAGGATTCAAGGCAGATAAGGGGAATATCCCAGAGATTAAGCAGGAATCAAATCATGAAAGGCCTTAACCAAATTGTGGCAGACTATATTTTCAAAAGACACATACAGCAGTATCTCCCATCTACATAATGTTCTGAAATGTGACCATTCCAGGTTTCTCCCATCAAATGGTGGAGTCTATACTTTCTCCCCTTGAGCCTGGGTGAATACTTTCATTTCTGAGGCTACATTATCAAAACGCCATGCACTTCTGTCCTTCTCTCTAGGAATGTTTGCTTTTGGAACTTAGCTGCCTTGCACAGAGGAATCCCTAAACTAGCCCATGTAAAAACATGACAAAGAGAGGTCACATATAGGTATTTTGGCCAGTATCTGGGTGATGTTCAGATAAAAGCCAACGCTGACCACCAGACATGTGATCGAACTCTCCTCCAGCTGATGATACAAGCCCTCCACTATTAGGTTACTCCCAGGCTTCAAGTCTCCCCACGTGAGACCCTAGACATCATGGAGGAAAGACAAGCTGTCCCCACTGTGCCCTATCTAAAATTCTAACCTGGAGTGGTTTGTTATTCAGCAATAATAACTAGGACACTTCTTGTCCTTTTTTCTAAGACAGTGGGGAGCCACTCAAGTGTTCTAAGCTGGTAGGTAACAGCATCAGATTAGCATATTACAAAGATCATTCTAGCTCTGACGTGTGAGAAACATTAGTGAGGGCCAATCCTTGAAAGAGGAAGACCAATTGGGAAGATATTGCACAGATTCAAACAATATAAAAGTAGCCTAGACTAGGGTGATAGTAGAAGATATGAAGAGAATAATTCAAGAATTACATAGAAGCTAGAATCTGCAGGATTTGGTGCTAGATTGGACGTGGTGAGTAGAGGGTAGGAATATAGGAAACAAAGATTCTGTTAGCGTTCCTGTCTTGATTACAGGGTAGCTGATGGTGCCTTTTACTTTGATAGGAAACATTGGATGAGGAATCACACATTTAGGCGGAAGGACACACTAGGGAGTCAGGAAGTGGGAAATGATGAATTAATTCTTTGGGTGCACTATGTACTCCTTAAACTCCACAGCAAAACTGACGATGTCCAAAAAGGACTGGGATATTCATGACATCTTTAGATGTCTTTTACTGTCCTAAGCAGCAAAAACTAGAGTATTTCTTCCCCAAATTTCTCCAAATTAGAGTTGATTGATTGGCAAACTTATGTGTAAAACCTGTCTGTCAAGGTCCTGCACTAAGAACTTTGAGGACCCCAATGGTAAATTGCACAAAATTAGATAGAATTCCAAATACAGTCTTAGATTCAGCAGTCTAGTAGGAAGGTAAAACTAATAATAACAATAAATATAAGAAATAATATACCATTTAAAAAGGACAAGAACATGATTTATAAAGACATCAGCCCCAATGGATTTATTAAAGGCCAAAGGGAAGAGAAGGTGTTTGAGCAAGAGAATGCTTACACACAAAGAAAGGAAAGAAAGGAATGGTATAACGTGTGGATTAAGTTGGAAGTCAGGCTCTCATATTAGGCTTACTCGGCCTAAATACTAGGTCTTCCACTCAGTAGCTTGGAAAGTTTTAAATATCTTTTCTCACGTAGAAATAAAGATAATAATAATAGTACTTGTCCCCTAGGTTTTTCGAAAGTATTACAAAAAAACAAAAACAAAAAGAATCTTGCATATAAAGTACTTAGCTCACTGACTGGAATATAGTAAGCATTTAATAAAAGGTAGCTGCCATAATCATCAGTAGCAGCCTTAATATCATCATTATCATTGTTTTTATTATTACTTAGGAGGAGTGTTAAAAAATGAGTTACATGGTTCACGAAAACTTTTCTCCTTTTTGGAAAAGGACAGCATTGATATTTTTGTGAGTAAATAATTTTTTAGGTAGTTTTGCTTCTACTTAAAATGTAGAATCTGAAAAGAATGTCACTCCCACATAAGCAATGGACTTACCTGGATAAACTAGAAAATTGCAACTTTTATCGTTGTTTCATCTCAAAGAAGTGAGTCGGCAGGGAAACCAAGTAGCCTGAAATCCAAGGAGGAATACCCCACACCCACTCCCAAGGAGAAGTGGACACTTGGACTGCCTCACCTGTGACAGAGTACAACAAAAACATAGAACCACCATAAAAGCACATAGAAATGTATCAATTAAGTTTGCAACAAATTGCTAAAGCACGAATGTGAACTAAAATGACAATATAGAACCCCTGGAGCCACAGACAAAGAGGGAGTTTGGACCTATCCACAGGCTTTTCTCTGTGGACTTTCACCAGGTACAAACAGGAAAGATTAAGGGCAAGTCAGGTGACCACAGAAAGCCACCCTTGGCAGTGCAAATGTAGATGAAAAGATCAGCTTTGACCCTCAAGCTGGCCCTTCACTGAAAAGTCTTTAGCATCTGAAAGAACAGTAAACTCTGTAACCCCAAGGCATAGCATAAAAAGCCAATAGTATTGGGGCATAAATGGAAAACAGCATCCTACCCACAAGGAAGGGGCAAAAAGTAGTCTTAAGTGCATGATCCCATAGTAATACTGGGAAAAGTAATATAACTCTTCCACATGGGAGATTTGGGCTGCTAACAATAGGAAAGAAGGACAGTATTGCTGAGAAAACCTTACTTCAAGGCCTATGTACACAGGCCTAGACTGAAGCAATACTAAGATCACAGAAGACACCCAGACACTAACCCTCAGCCTAGCAAGAGCCAGGCAAAGCAACCAAATCTACTACTAGGGGGTGGGACAAGAGCATGAAGAGGCCCCTCTGGGCAGTGACATATAAAGAAAGCTAAAAGCTGAGGGTGGAGCAAAAAAATTGAGAAAAACCCTCTGGCAAGCCCAGCATTATCCTAAACCAAAGGCATCATTAGGGGAATTAAATACTTGTAGAATACTGAATGAAACTAACAACAACAAACCCAAAATGAATTCAGCTCCTGACTAGATTGACTCAATCATCCACACTTACTGCAATAGCATGTATAAATGACATTCAACTCAGTATCCTCTAGTCTACACAAGATGCCTGTCAATAAATCAAAAATCATGAGACACACAAAAAAGCAAGACAAAAACAACTTGTTGTCAAGAAGCAAGGCAAACAAAATAATAAGACTCAGAGATGACCCAGCTGTTGGAAGTATATAAATAAATATTATTAACATAATTAAAGTATACAATGGAATAGGTGGAAACTTGCATGGACAGATGGGTAATTTCATCAGACAGATGAATATTATAAAGAATCAAATGGAAATGCTAGAAATAAAAAATAGGGCGTAGTAGACAAAATAATGGTTCCCCAGAGATGTCCATCTCCTAATTCCCAAAATCCATAAACATGTTACCTTACAAGACAAAAGAGATTTTGTAGATGTGATTAAGTTAAAGATCTTGAGATGGGGAGATTATCCTGGATTTTCCAGGTAGGCCCATGTAATCAAAAAAGTCCTTAAAAGAGGAAGGCAGGCAGATGGGTCTGTGTCAGTGAAGGAGATGTGATGACAGAAGCAGAGATCAGAAAGAAAGAATGGGATTTGAAACTGCTATGCTGCTGACTTTGAAAATGGAGAGAGGGGTTATGAGCCAAGTAAAGCAGGCTACCTCTAGAATTTAGGGGAAAA
Source organism: Cynocephalus volans (assembly GCF_027409185.1). Lineage (NCBI taxonomy): Eukaryota > Metazoa > Chordata > Mammalia > Dermoptera > Cynocephalidae > Cynocephalus > Cynocephalus volans. The sequence continues at coordinate 142,768,754 of NC_084461.1, read as the reverse complement.
AAGGAAACAGATTATCCCCTAGAGTATCTAGAAGAAATGCAGCCCTGCTGACCCATTTCAGACTTCCAGCCTCCAGAATGGTAAATTAATAAATTTGTGTTATTTTTAAACCAGTATGTTTGCAGTAATTTGTTAAAGCAGCTGTAGGAAGCAATCCACAGGGTATCCGAGATAAAGAACTTATTCTACAGGATTAGCAATAGTCTCAACACGGTCAAAAAAATATTTGAACTTGAAAATAGGTCATTAGAGATCATCTCAACTAAAACATGAAGAGAAAATAAATAGCAGAAGAAAAATAAAACAAAGCATCTAAGTGCTGAGTTGACAATATCAAATAACATACATGTAATTGGAATTCGAGACGGAAAAGAAAGAGAAAGAGTGGAGCATAACAAATATTTGAAGAGATAATGTAAAAGATGTTCCAAAAATATTGAAAGGCATCAAACCACAGGTCTAAGGAATACAGAAAACTTCAAGCAGGAAGGGGAAAAAAAATAAAACCAAATTAATTCATATTGCTGAAAACTAAAGAGAAAATATTGGAGGGAGGTAGAGAAAAAATTATACATTACATATAGGAATCATTGCAAACTTTAGCCAGAAGTTAATGGAGTGACATCTTTAAAGCTGTGAAAGGGGGGAAAAAGTCAACCCAGAATTCTATACCCAGTGAGAACATCTTTCAAAAATTTTGGTGAAATAAAGTCTTTTCAAACAAACAAAAGTTGAGAAAATTCAGTTAGCAGACATGTACTAAGATAAACATTAAAGAAAGTTCTTCAAAAAAAAGTGATAACAGACAGAAATTTGAATCTACATACAAAAAATAAAGCTCTAGAAATAATTAAAATAAAAGTAAATATTAAAAACCTTTTTTATTTTTAATAACTCTAAAAGACAATTGACAGTGTGAAGCAAAAATACTGGAAATACATTTTGTTTTATAACATATATAAAAGTAAAATATATAAAAACAAAACCACAAAGTATAGGATAGTAAAACAGAAAGTAAACTTTTGTAAGGATCTTTTATTATGTGTAAAGTCATATAATATTATTTGAAGGTAGATGATGATAAATTAAAGATTCATATTGTAAACCCTAACAGAGTCTCTAAAGAAATTAGAATAGTGTATAACTAATAAGCCAATAGTGGAGATGAAACAGTATAACAAAAAATGTTTAATTCAAATATAGGCAGGAAAAAAAGAACAAAGACAGAACACATACAAAGCAACTAGCAAGATAGTAAATTTAAATCCAATGGTGTAAATAATCACAATCATCTAATGCACCAACTAAAACATAGATATTGTCAAACTGGATAAAAAAGCAGGACCTACTGTATGCTATCTACAAGAAACATGATTTAAATGCAAAAACTTCTGTTTAAAAAAAAAGAATGAAAAATATATATGATGCAAACACCAAATCAATACAAGTCTGGAGGGCCGGCCCCGTGGCACACTCGGGAGAGTGCAGCGCTTGGGAGCGCAGTGGTGCTCTCACCACGGGTTCAGATCCTATATAGGAATGGCCGGTACGCTCACTGGCTGAGCGCGGTGCAGGCAACACCAAGCCAAGGGTTGTGATCCCCTTACTGGTCACAAAAAGACAAAAAAAAAAAAAAGTCTGGAATTACTATGTTAATATCAGAAAAGGAGACTTCAGCAGGAAAAAAAAAAAAGAATATACCTAATAGTAAAGGGATCAGTTCACCAAGAAGTTATGACTATCCTAAATGCTAACACACCTAACATCAGAGATTCAAAACATAAGCAGAAACTAATAAAACTGAAATAAGAAATGGACAGATCACAATTATAGAGGGAGTCTTCAATGTTCATTTCTCAGCAATTGATAAAATAAGAAGACTGAATAATCGACAATGATATAGAAGACCAGAGCAACAGAATCAGCCAGTTGTCCTAACTGGCAATTATAGAACACTCCAACCAACAGCAGTAGAATACGCGTCCTTTTCAAGTGGACGTAGACCAAATTCTGGACCATAAAACAAACTTTGACAATTTTTTTAAAAAATTGAAATCACACAAAATGTGTTCTCTGACAATAATGGAATTAAATAGAAATCAACAAGTTTCTAATAACCAAGGACTGCCTTTTCATTTGGAAATCAGCATCTGGTAATAGAAGGGAAACTTGTTGAGAAATATAAATCCCTTAAGCAATATTATAATTTCAGCACTAGATGATATTTCAGAATTTAGTTTCAACCCTCATGCCACAGAAGGGGAAAGTGAGGCCATAAGAGGCTGGATGACTTACCTGGGGAGGTCAGGGACTGAATTCATCATGGTGTTGGGACAGTCTGCCAAACTGTGGTATCATTTAGAGAACAAGGTAAATATTTTCCCCTTGGGCTACAATGTCAACAATTTTTTTGGAAAAAAAAGCCATCTTCAATTAGTGCTGATTCACTAGGTTGGGAATCTGTGCTGTTCTCTGCTTATACACTATAGAATATTGTAGAAAATCTGCATTCTCACTGTTGGAAAATAAACAGAAGAGTTACATTCCAGAGTCATGGGAGACGGGAGAAATAGAACACAGAACTTATTTTTGGACTTATGAATTTAGTCAGTTGATTTTTAAAATATGACAATATTCATATCTATGTATGTATAAATAAATAAGTACATTTTAAATGCATTTTTTTATTTAGACATTGTATGAAGCAGGTAAGGATAATCTCAATTATTATAATAGAGGCGTTACAGTGAAGTTGTTAGCTTGAGTTCTGGATTTAAATGTTTCGGTGTTCAAATTCCCAGCTCTGCTACTTAGCAGCCATATAACCTCACTGGTATGTACACTGGGTAAAATAACAGCACCTTCTTGCATCTTTGTTATGTAAATTCCTCAAAGGGTATATAATAAAACACTTGGCACAGTGCCTGGCACAGAGTAAAACTGTGCATGGGTGTATGTCCCCACCTTCTGTTGTACCATCCTGCTCTTATTGGCTTGTCTTTGCCTTCTGTGTGAACATCATGCTGTTACTGCAATAGTTCTTGCTCTCTTATCAACCAGCAAGTATTTTTTGAATACCTGGCATATACACAGATTTTTGCTAGATGGTGGGGAAAATGGCAAAGATAAATTACTTCTTTGATAAACAAAAAAACTTGTACATTAAATAATAAAGGGAGGAATTTGAACATTTCCCCCATTTTTACCAGATAAGGAAACTTTTCAGTTAAAAAGTTTGCTTTCCTCTTTGTGCTATCTCACATGTGTTCAGCAGGCTCCCCTACTGAAAGAAAAAAAATAAAAGACAACCATTCTTTCCTTAGAAAACAGGATGTCTTGGGTGACATCACAAAAGTATTGTACTAAAATGATCCAAGGAAGAGCACAGGGTCTATGAGCACAAAGCTAAGTTGTCAGATTTCTGAAGCTATAAGGACAATTCTGAAAAAAAAAAATGAGCAAAATACAAAATAAAGTCACATGTCTTCTTAAAAGTCTATTAATCACCAAAGTCTCCTGCTTCAAAATTACAGTTCACTAGGGCTTATTCCAGCCAAATGGGTCAGTCCATTCCCAAAATGAAAGAATTAGAAAATATAATCTCTCTGCTAAAAGATTCCAGACTTTGACTTGCAGGAGCTTCTGTTACTGCCACGTAGGCAGCTACTGATAATTAGGCCCACATAATATAATTTGCCTGGGTTCTGTGCTGCTCTGACATTCCTGCAGTTTCCTACTCCCATGTGTGCTCTTTAGATTACACTCGTATTAGTCAGGGTTCTCTAGAGAGACAGAATCAATAGGATATGTTATAATTATATGAGAGGAATTTATTAGGGAAATTAGCTCATGTGACAATGAAGAAAAGTTCCACGATAAGCCATCTATAAGCTGGATGCCGGTAGCGTGGCTCAGTCCGAGTGCAAAGGCCTCAAAACCAAGGAACCTGATGATGTCCTTGCTATAAGTTCTGGAACCCAAAAGCTAAAGAGTCTCAAGCTCTGATGTCCATGGCCAGGAGAGAAGACTATCCCAGCTCCAGCAAACCTATCCAGAGCTTCGACTCTTTCCTCTGTCTTTTGTTCTCTCCGAACCCCCAGCGCATTGGATGGTTCCCACCCAATCCAGTCAGACTTTCATACCAGTATCTGCTGGAAACACCCTCACAGACACACCTAAAAAGATAGCTTTACCTTCATCTGACCAAGTTGACACCTAGAATTAACCTTCACAACACTCAAACTGGCTCTGAGCACCCGAAGGCATCCCAAACTAGCATTCCCTTCATGACTGCCTCTTTCCTCACCAGATTACATATCCCTTTCCTCATGATGAACTGTCTTTTGAGGCCCTCATTTTTTTTCCTGATAGCATAAATTTTGTAGAGTCATTTTAATTTATCAGAGAATTTCTAATAACTTCTTCAAAAAGTTATTCCATTCCAAAACGTTTCCATCCCTTTCCTTCCAAAAGGTTCATTTGATGCCGCAGAAATCTATCAGCTTCCTCCCTAGCTCAGCTCAGATGCTGTCGGGTTGCTATTAGTTTCAACAAGTACGTGGACCTCTACGTCCAGGCTTCACCAGAATCTCCCCAGAATAAAGAAAACTCCTCTAAGATTTGCCACCTTCAAGGAGGGCAGCTGGAAACTTTTAACTGGCAGCTTTTCTTCCAAACCAAATAAACAGTTTATAATAAAACTGGAGAGAATTCCATGAAGCTTAAAAACAGTGTGCCTTGAACAAGTAAAAGGTAATTCTAGGTTTCAAACTGGGAAATAACTAAATGGAATTTTCTTGAAACTGAGCCTTAAAAGTTCAAAACATGTTCTTAGAAGACAGACTTCAAATGGGGATGAGCTAAGCCGTTTGGAAAATGTTTCACACTTTGACTGAAACTGAGATGGACGATCCACCTCACCATCAGGCAGATGTTACACTGAATGTAGTTTACATTGAGTTAATATTTTTTGAGACTGACTTGGCACAAGGTTTGTACCAGGCACTGTGCCCAGAATAAGACAGCATAAGTGCCATGCTATAGAGCCCGAGTTATACAATTCCAGCTCACTTATACTCAGATAGAATTAAGTAAATGAAGCTGTAGAAACTCTGTAAAAACAGAGTAGCTCTACCTTTCTCAAAGTGTATTCTAGATTGTTAAAATATTAGCAAAGTAATTGGAAAAACTTAGGATGCAAAGAAAGTTTCTTTACTGTGAGGCTTTAAAATGTTTTGTACATCTCCAAGGTGAGTGTCAAGTATGCCCGTTTTCAAAATGTGCTAACCAAGAAACTGTTTTATCTTTTTTGAAGTGTATTTCAATTCTGGGGTGTGGTCTGCAGAAATTCCTCTTTGGCAATTCCTGTAGTGTTTGTTTCTTTCTACCCAGCTGTATTTTGGGAGAGTAAGAATGGCACTGGTACAAACGCCGAACTTGCCACTCATGCCAGCAAAGGAGAGAGTACAGCAATATGCTAATATCCATTAGCTTCTTTGCCTCATTATGCAGTTACTTCACAGTTTTGATTAATGGAAGTACTATTAGAATCAACGGTACTCAGCTCTTTCTCAAGTAGGCAGCACATTACGTGTAAAGGTGGTCACATTAATCTTTCTTAGTTTGTTTACTTTTACCCTCTTTCTTCTTTATAAATGTCTACCTATACCATTCCCGAGATGTCTTTCATTCAGACAAATTTGGCCACCAGAAAATATCCTTCAGTAGAGAGGGATTTACAATAAAAAGTGCACATCACTTGCTCATACGTATATATGCACTTCTGAAGTATTTCTCCAATAGTAAAACCAAATTTGAATAAAACAAACTATTTCAAGTGTGTGTCTTAGAAAGGTAAACTTACACAGCTTGAAAAGCCAGAAAATGAATGTATGTGAATTGTTATTCAGTGAGTTGCCTGGGCAACACAGGACAATGTAAAATAATTAAGTTAAAATGAGAGGGAAAGGAAGAGAACACCCAGCTCTGACTTTGGGAACAAGGACGTCTCTTCTTGAGACAACAGGAACTTGTGAGCATTGGACTGCAGAAAAGTAGGTGTTGCTAGAAATCAGAGATGGGAGCAGCTGGAGAAAAGCTTAAAAACAACCCAAATTAGTCCACTCACGTAAATAATGAAACATCTAAGACTTCTTTCGGCATGTTTAGGGGAAATGCCTGGGATCACTTATATAATCAGCAAGAGACTTAGGGGCGTGTTCTCCCAATATACAACGAATTGTTCTTTTGCCTCCACATTGACTATTTAAAGGATTTGCTATCCCATTTCTCTGGCTAACTACAGATGCAGGTCCTTCTCAAATTGTTTCTATCTCATTCTTTCTTATATTGGTAAATCTCATTACCTTCAACCTAGTAACACATCTTCAATTAAGGACGCAATCCTGATTTCTCAATACTTTCACTCAATCCATCCTCAAGTCCTATTGGCTCAGCCTTAAAAATATACAATTCAAAATACGGTCATCTCTACTGATAACACCAAGCTACAGTTTTTTTCTTGGACTATTTTCAATTGGTCTTCCTGCTTCCACGCTTTATCCTGACAATCTCTACTCCACATAACAATCAGAGTGATACTTTTAAACCAGCTGCAAAATGTTTAAAATTAGTTCTCCAAGGGAAAAACAAAACAAACCTTGTTTTGATTTTGATGATTTTCATGGAGTAAATACTCCCCGCATGCCTGACTTCAAACTAATATCACTGAAAGTAGAGTTGGGTAAAAATGAACACACCCCACTTTCATATGCTGGTGTAAGTCAGCACAGCACTGTCTGTAGTCAAACCCTTTCAAGTGTGTTACAGGAAATTGAAGTCAGTATAAGTTAAAGACAGAGAGAGCTTTTTGGCTCGTGTAACTGAGAAGTTGGGGAGAGGGCTACATCCTGGCACTGTTGTATTCGGTTGCTCAAATGTTGTGTTAGGAGTTTTGCTGCTTTCATTCATTCATGTCTTTATTGATTTGTTCAAAAGTATTTGTTACATACCTGCTCTGTGTCAAGCACTATTCTGAGTGCTGAGCACACAGCGGTAAAGTTGACACGGTTCTGCCTTCATAAAGTTTTGTTCTAGTGAGGGAGATGATTAATAAACAAATAAATATGTAAGATCATAAGGAGTGACAAGTGCTATGAGGAAAAACATAACAAGAAAAAAAGCAGTTATGATGGGCTTTGAGGACAGACTACTATATATTGAGTGGCCAGGGAGGTGATGAAACAGGAAGTGAGCTACATAAATACCCTGGGGAGAGCAACCCAAGTGAAGGGAATAGCAAGAGCACAGGTGCCAGGACTTGAGCATGATGGCATGTTGAGGAGTGTCAAGAAGTTCCATATGGCTGGAGCCAAGTGAGTGAGAGGGTGTGTGGTAGGACAGAAGTGTGGGAAGGAAAGGGACCTGTACACATACGAGCTTGGAGCCAGTGTAAGTAGTTTGCATTTTATTACAAGAGTGACGCAACACAGTGGGAGGTTTTGAGCAGTGAAGCATCATGATCTGATTTGTATTTTAAAAGAACTCACCTACCTGCTGAATTGTATCATTTGAAGGGAACAAGACACTCCAAGAAGCAGGGAGCCCAGTTAGGAGATTATGGTTATAATCCCAGTGAGAGAGATGATGGTGTCTCGGGTCAAGATAAAGCTGTCGAATTGGAGAGAGGTGGTCAGATTTGTGACTAACAGGACTTAACAATGGACTAGATGCATGCTGTATGAGAGAGAGAGAAGTCAAAATTGACTCTCACATTTTGAGATCTAAGCAGTAAAAACATTCATGCATATATAGTTTGAGATTCACAGAGATGCATATTGGACAATCTCAGGAGAGAAGTCAGAGCTGATGGAAGAAATGAGGCAATTATCCATGAGTGGAAAGATAGTGTTTAAAGCCATGGGCATTGAGTGTAAATAAACAAGAGAAGAGGATCTAGGACCAAACCCTATTCTAGAAGAGGAAGAGGATCCAGCCACAAAAAAAAAAAAAAAAGATAAAAAGAAAGAGCAAATGACAATGGAAAAACAGACATCCTCAAAGTCAACTGATGTCAATATGTCAAGAAGGCAGGAATGATCAACAGTGCCAAGTGCTGCTAAGACACTGCAGAAGATGAGAGTATGACAAGAGCAATCCCAGCAGGATGATGGGATCATAGTTCTGATGCATTCGGTTAAAGAAGAAATGAGAGGAGAGGAAAATAAGACAGGGAGCATACAGTATACTTTAGAGGAAGTTCATTGTAAAGAAGAATAGAGAAATAGAACAAAACTTGCAGGAAGATGTGGGAGTTAAGGGAAGGAATGATTTTGTTTGTGTTTTTGTTTTATAATTTAGAAAAGTCACAGAAAATTTATAAACTCATTGCACTAATACAGTAGACAGGAGAACACTGACAATGAAGAAGAGAAAGGGGTAAATGCAGAAGTAAACTCTCTGAGCAGCAGGTAGTCTCATTGCTGTGGTCAGGGGGTGCTACACTAGGTTGTGCATCCTCCCCAGAAGCCTGGGGTTGGGGTGGATTCGGCCCTGTCCAAACACAAGGATATAATGTTAAAGGGTGGTTTACCAAAGAATGTCATAGCTTATGTCACCATATGAAGGAGGAGTAGAAACTGTGCATGCTAAACAGCCAATATCCACCACTGTATATTATTGGCATATTCATTTACTTAAAAATTTCCAGGGTGGGCCGAGCCCGTGGCGCACTCGGTAGAGTGCTGCGCTGGGAGCGCGGTGCCTTCCCGCCGCGGGTTCGGATCCTATATAGGAATGACCCGTGCACTCACTGGCTGAGTGCCGGTCACGAAAAAACGACAAAAAAAAAAAAAAAAAAAAAAAAAAATTTCCAGGGAGAGTCAAGCACCATAAATGACCTCTATTAATCTTTTCTATTTTAATAGTCTTTAATTTCCTAGCTTTGAAACTCCCAAATTGGGCACACTTGACTAGGGAAGGGAATACCATAACAATCTTATTTCTGATGATTTTCTTCAATCCTCTGCATTATTCACCAGCTATATCTACTCAGTGCATTTTCTACCTGCTTCTAATATGCAAACACATACCGCAGCCCTGTCTTACATTGCTACGCACTATTTTCTTCATGATTTTTTTACACCTGTCACATTGCACTGAATTTCTCTTGCAGTTTTTTTCATATTTAAAAAAATTTGATTTATTTGAACACTTTCTACCCCATCTCTCCTCTAAAACACAATTATGTTCTTATTTAATTCTAACTGTATATGTGTCAAACTTTTTTTCTTCCTAGCAATTTTGTTGTGGACTTATAGTCTCAGTATCTGCACATTCACATAAGTTGCTATGGTAATATTATAAAATTATTCCAAATCATGAGACGTCCACGAAACCATGCATGCTGGATTTGGAAATAACGTTGCTGAAAATCCTGTATCTCAGATAAGAAAGTCCCAGATAAACAGAGATTCTTAATTAGAGCATAATATGGTAAAACAAACAAACAAACAAACAAAACAAAACAAATATAAAAAACTGCTTTACTTCCCTACTATGACTACAGATACAGCGTAATGGTTAAGAGCATTGGCTTTAGAGGTTCATAACCAAGTGCTTATCAACTAGGACTGAAATATGTATGTATAATGACCTGCTCACTTTCCTTGGATTTGGAAAGTGGCATTGTCCTTGCTTTTTATTTCTGGTTCCTAATGCAGAGAATATCATTGAAACAGGGCAGCTCCTGGCTGTCCACTCTCTTTGCAAGACACGGGGGGGAAAGGAGCGTCCTTTATGCAAACTTCTCTGTCAAAAGCAAAATTTTGAAGTTGGCCTTAAGAGCCAGCGTGGTTGGATGGAAGCATGTTCAATCCCACAGAGACGTTGCTCAAGTTCTGTTTTGAACACCTCTCTGCTCTCTTATTTTCCACTTGAACAATACAAGAGACCTAATCAGTCTTCTCGGAAAGCCCTATTTGAGGAGGTTGCTCTCCCCTTCACAGACACCTCACTTCAATCTTACCTCCAGTCATTTCACAGAAGGTGAAAATTACTTTCAACTTGAGGATTTAAAGGGAATAATTTGGCCTAAAGTTTTCCCCTCTGAGGCAGCCATAACAATGAGGCCCCCTCCCCCATCTTATCCTTAACTAAAACTTTAAGCCATCCCTCTGATCACTGGCAGAAATGATTTTTTACCTTTTCATTTTTTTTATTTTAATATTTACTTGTATATATTCGTGGAGTACAGTGTGTAGTTTTAATACACGTATACACTGCACAGTGACTCATTTAGTGTACATAGCATAGTTTTTTACCTGTTAGTCCACCACTCCTCCTTCGTCACCCATCCCCCACCCCCCCAGCCTCTGGTAATCATCATTTTACTCTCTATTTCTACTCTGCTTCTATGAGAACCACCTTTTTTTTTTTTTTACATTTCACATATGAGAGTGAGATCATGCAGTATTTATCTTTCTGTCCCGACTTACTCCACTTAACATAATGGTTTCCAGTTCCATCCATGTTGCTGCAAATGATAGAATATCATTTCTTTTTGTAACTGAATAGCATTCATTGTGTATATATACCACAGTTTTGTTTTGTTTTTTTAATCCATTCATCCACTGATGGGCATTTAGGTTGACTCCATCTCTTGGCTATTGCGAATAGTGTTGCAATGAACATGGAAGTGCAGGTATCTTTTGTGATATGTTGATTTTGTTTCCTTTGGGTGTATACCCAGTAGTGGGATAGATGGGTCTACAGGGCAGGTCTATTTTTAGTTCTCTGGTGAACCTCCTTACTATTTTCCACAACGGCTGTACAAATTTACATTCCCACTAACAATGTAGGAGGGTTCCCTTTTCTCCACATTCTCACCAGCATTTGTTATTTTCTGTCTTGTTGATAACAGCCATTCTAACTGGGTTGAGATGATATTTCATTGTGGTTTTAATTTGCATTTCCCTGATTATTAGTGATTTTGAGCACTTTTTTATGTGCTTTTTGGCCACTTATATGTCTTCTTTTGAGAAATGTCTATTCAGGTCCTTTGCCACCTTTTAAATTGGGTTATTTGGGGTTTTTTGCTGTTGAGTTGAGTTCATTTTATATTCTGATGGCAACGTCTGACCTTCCTATACCGGCACGCTGTCATCTTTCTCCATGCTTGGGAAATTGTCAGCCATTATTTTCTTGAATATGCTTTCTATATATCTTCCTTTTTTCTCTCCTTCAAATACGCCAATTATGCAGAGGTTATTTTGCTTGAGGGAGTCCCACATTTGTTCTATTTCTCTCATTTTTTTCTTACTCTTTTTTTCTTTTTACCTCTCTGACTGGATAATTTCATATGTTCTATCTTTGAGCTCACTGACTCTTTCCTCTGTTTGATTGAGTCTGCTGTTGGAGTTTTTATCAAGTTTTTCTGTTCAGATAATGTATTTGTTATTTGTAGAATTTCTATTTGTTTTTGTTTGTTTGTTTGTTTGTTTGTTTGTTTTTTAATTGATTCAATTCCTTTCTCAAGTTTCTCATTCTGCTCCTGGATTGATGTCCAGATATCATCTAATTTTCTATTTGTATTTTCTTGTAATTCTCTGAACATCCTTAAGCGGGTTATTCTGAATTTTCTGTCAGACATTTTTTAAATCCACTGCTCCTCTGGGTCCATTGTTGGTGCTTCATTTGTTTCTTTTGTTGGTGTCATATTTCTCTATTTTTTTCTCAATCTGTGTGTCTTTGTGTTAATATTTGGGCATTTGAGGAGACTGCCATCTCTGGAAGGTTTTATAGGTGTTCTTTGGTGGTGTTATATTTTTACTGGTTTATCAGAGCTTTGTCTCTGTTCTGTGGTTTAGATTAATTCCAAACTTGGGGGAACTTCCTGTGGGGACCAGTACTTGAGCTATGTGGTTGAATTAAACTTTTGCTTTTCTGCCGATTTTCTGGGGAAGGCTTTTCTTGTGGGATGGATTTTAATTGTTGGCCTTTTAGTCACTTCCAGGTCTTGTGAGGTCAGATATACCTGAGCTGTATGGATATTATGGCCCAGGACTGAGACTTTTCAGCAAACTGTGCCTCCTGTGGTTCTGTCATCCTGACCTGTCTCTTCTAAGTGGGCCTGTGCCACTCAGAAGGCAGATCAGCTGCCCTCTCTGTACCACATTGTTCTCCTGGTGGGTCAGCCTCCCTCCTACACTCCAAACCCTTCTTGTAGGGTGGGCCATGCACAGGTCCCTCAGGATGACTCAAAAGCCTCTGGGTCATTCCTTTCTTCAGATGTCTGCAGCCCCTGTCCCCCATGTGGGTCCATGGGAACACTGTCAGTGGTCTTGCTGGCCTGGAGGCTGGTATGATGTGCTCCAAGTCCCTCTTCTCTTCTGCAGACTCTGAGCAATTTCATGCAAAAGCTCAGCTGTAGCTTTTGCTGGCTGCTGTTTGCATGCTGCAGATTCTTCCTGCTTCTCACAAGGCCAGCCCTGAAATGACCAGGCCTTGAAGCAGTCAAAGAGGTTTCTTCTTTCTCTCAGTGTGGCTTCTCCTGCCTTCATAAACCCCACAGTCTCTCCTCCTCTTCTTCTGAGCTCCAGCAGTCCCAGGTTGGCAGTCTTTGCTTTTCAATAGTTGTAAATTGGTCAATTGTGAGGCAGAATGATGCTGGGGACTGTCTATTCCACCATATTGACAACATCACTTGTTCTGAGAAATGATTTTTTTCAAAAAAGCCTTCATGGGTGGGTTGGGAGCCTCTTGTTGAATTTTCAGCTTGATAGTATTTGAAAAATGAATTTCAAATATGGGACAATAGGATGAACAAATGAGGAAACTTTTTGATAAATACAAACTAAAGATTTACAAACCATTACCAGAGATTCAAATAAATTATACATTTATAGATGACTTCCAGTCAAGTAATCACTCTTGGTTTGCAGGAAGATGTTACATTGTTAGAAAAACTTCCTTTGATTTATTGTTCCTCTATTTGTTGGGGATGAATTATTAATATGATTCTGATATATCAGGGAGGCTTCCTTAAGTTCTTCCTGTTCACTCTCCATGGAAGTGATGGTTAAATTTATGTGACAATTTGACTGGGCCACAGGGTGCACAGATGCTTGAGTAAACGTTGTTCTGGGTGTCTGTGAGGATGGTTCTGGATGAGAATAACATTTGAATAAGTAGACTGAGTAAAGAGGGTTGCCCTTGCCAATGTGGGAGAGCCTCATCTGGTCCATTGAAGGCCTAAATAAAGCAAAAAGGCAGAGTAAGAGAAAATTCTCTCTCTGCCTGACTGTATTTGAGATTTCAGTCTACCTCTGCCTTTGGATTTGGACTTGGGCTGGAGCTTATACTATCAGATATCCAGATAATCAGGTGCATAGACTCAGACTGGAACTACACCATCAGTTCTCCTGGGTCTACAGTTTGCTGACTTCAGATTCTGGCACTTCTCAGACTCCATAACTTCATAAGCCAATTCCTTATAACAGATTTGATTCTGTTTCTCTGGAGAACCCAGACTAATACAATGAGGATTCCTGCTGAAAGGAGCTGGCCTAGTGAAACCTCATTTGAATTTGATGACTTATGGATTAATGGAGCACCTACAATTTGTTAGGCTGTGAGGGAATACAGCCATAGAATACATGCCCTTGTCCTCAAGGAGCAGGGAGACAGAGTCAATTACAGAGTCAATTATGACAGAGTCAATTATTTGTTAAGTGATAGGAAGAGGGTCTTCTGTGAGTAGAAAGGTAGAGGGCCTGGGCATCTCACCTAAGCTAGTTAAGGACCAGGTATCTAAGCAAAGTCTTTGGAGAAGAAAAAAAATTTGAGGTGGACTATAAAGTGTAGGTAAGATTTCAAATGGTCTTCGGAGAGATTAAGAACCTGAGAGAACCTTTGAGGTGGTAATGAAAACGCTGATAACCATAGAGAGAAACTCCTGGTTAGAGTAATAGTGAATAAAAATCATTGAAAATTTGGTACATCCCAGGTATTAGGCATAGCTCTGCTTACACATTGAGTCATTACTCAACATGAAATATCAGTCAAGCATTGCTTAATGATGGAGATGCGTTCTGAGAAATGTGTTGCTAGGTGATTTTGTCATTGTGTGAACATCACAGAGTGCACTTACACAAACCAAGATGGTATAGCCTTCTACATGCCTAGGCTATATGGTGTAGCCTATGGCTTCTGTTCTACAAACCTGTACAGCATGTTAATGTACTGGATACTGTAGGCAATTGTAACACAGTGGTATTTGTGTATCTAAATATATGTAAACATATATAGAAAAAGTACAGTAAAAACACAGTATTAAGGGCTGGCCTGTGGCTCACTCGGGAGAGTGCAGTGCTGATAACACCAAGGCCACAGGTTCAGATCCTATATAGGGATAGCCAGTTAGCTCACTGGCTGAGCGTGGTGCTGACAACACCAAGCCAAGGGTTAAGATCCCCTTACCGGTCATCTTTAAAAAAAAACAACAACACAGTATTATAATCTTATAGGACCACTGTCTTATATGCAGTCCATCCTGTCCCAATCATTGTTATGTGGTGCATTACTGTATATCAGTTAGAAATAGATAGGCGGCAAGTAACAGAAAACACCGCTCCAGCAGACTTAATCGCAATAGAGATTTAATGGGCTCATATAATTCAACAATCCAAAAGTATATCCTGGGGCTTGAGAAGGCTGATTCACTTTTCAAGTGTTAGAGAAAGGGAGTCAGATATACTCTCCATCCAGAATGATGATACTTCACTTTTTTGGGTCATCTTTAAACACCCTGTCTGGTTTTATATCCTAACTCTCATTAGCTAGCTGTGTGATCTTGGGGAAGTTAGCTTCTTAATTTCTCTGTGCCCCAGTTTCCTTTCCCAAAAAATGAAAATTATAATAATAAAACCTACCTTACAGGATGGCCATGGGGCTTATATGAGTTAATTCTCATAAAGCACTTTGAAAATTGTCTGGCACAAAGTAAGTACAAAATAAATATTAGAGGCTACTTAATCTATTAAATCAGAAGTCTTGGCTACATCTCAAACCAGTGGCATTTTTTGCTGACCCAGATAAACAAATGAAGCTAACTGTCATCTGATATTCTAAAAACCCAGAAATCTCTACTAACTGACACATTGCTTCATGAGAACTATTCTTAACAAGAATCCAGAAAAACCACAATATGTTGCAGAGCTGGAGAATTACTGATAAAATATTCTACTGTGTTCACTATGATTGTATTGTTAAATACATTCTCTTAAACTTTAATGTTTACAAACAGAAAACAAGCACAGTAGCCCCAATTAGCCACTTTCTAGGTATGTGAGACATTGCTCAAGATGTTCAGTTGTGCCTCAATTTTCTCATATACGTATAGTTAAGGAGCTCAACTAGAAAATGCTGAGAAATACTTTCCAGTAGTAATGTCTTATGGCTCTATTGATTGATTATTTATGTGTACTAGGTATGGGAACTAGAGACTGTATATAATTAAATCTTTCAATAATTCAACAAACATTTATTTATTTCTTCCTATATATCAATCACTTTGATTGTTGCCAGTGACACATTATTGAATAAAAAAGGCTAGTGCTTGCCTTTACAGAGCTCACAGATTCGTGAGGTGGGAGTCAATGGCCTACTGCAATACACTGTGCATGAGAGATTAGGACAATCCATAACTCTTGACTATGACCTGGATGAAGAGTTCATACGTTAATAGAATCAGAGAATATCTAGTTCCATAATTTAGAAACAGGTGAGCTTAAATAGTGAAAAGATAAAAATCTGTTGGAATTGGGGTATTATAATGGGCCCCCTTTTTAAGTGGTGACAAATCTATTCTGATGAAAATTCTCTTCTCTTTGTTCCCTAGAACCAAGATGTTTTTAAAGTGATGCTTCAGTCTTTTGTTTTTTCTTATCTATTAGACTTGTGCGGACCACCTGGTGATAGTCTGCACTCCATTATTATCTTAGAATGCTTTTAACCTTACCCCTGATTGATGTGTACATTCCATATAATTTTGGTATTCAGATTATATGTTAAAGCTAAACAGGAAGCAGGATCCAAGCTAAGATTTAGGCATCAATATTTCTAAGCAGGCACAGTCCTTCAGTGTTTATCAAGTGTTAAACATCGGAAGACGCCAAAGTCAAATGGAAAACTAGAACAAAGCACAAAAGATGTACATCTCTGAATGGGTGGCAAGGATTTCTGCCAGAATGCTATGACAATTTTACTTCACCAGGTTCTTATAAGATATGGGTGGTTATGGTGGTGTGCTGGGAGCTGACTGGATTATGTATGTTAAAAAATATATAATCACTTCATTCATGCATATATTCAACAAAAGCAGCAGTATCAGCTGTGAGCCAGGCAATACACTGTCACAGGACATGGTGTAACACATGACAGACAAGGTCCCTGCCCTCAGAGAGTTTACAATTCAGTGAGAAGATAGACAGTAAATGAGGAAACAATAAATAAAATAGTTACATATTGTGATTCAAGGTTTAAAAGACGTTTACTGCACAATCACTTAGGAGTCAGCTCTGGGTTGCACCATGCCTGACTTCTGTATACTTCTTTAACACCATAAGGAAAATAAATTACTGCAATCCAGTATGATCTTTGATCATAGACCACCCCTGCTGAAGAGCATCCTAGGAGGAGTAATAAAGTTACTTGCCCAAGCCAGTTTACAGCAGAGAAGAGATGAAAATTCGGACTTGTTTTCTTCCACTTTTTGATGTAAGAGCAGAGGGTTAGCCTTTGCAATCAAAATCTAGTATATGCCTAACCCTCTCTCATTTTACAGAAGAGAGTTCCTTCAAGAAGTGAATTCTTCAGATGTCTACTTTCTAAATAGATCTCTATCTCATGCATTATCCTGCTAATGTTTGAAAGAATTATCCTTATGAGCAAAAGTACCTAATGTGCTGGGCATGCCAAATGCATGTGCCTTTGGTTCCTGGTCTTGAAGATCTTACCTTCTTTTTGCAGGGTCATTGACCCATAAGGGTGTCAGAATAAAATGACTTTTCAATGGTCATTCAACATAATTTCAGAATTGTAGTAATTCAGAAAGATAATTGGTCCCTGAGTGCAAAGCAAAGGGGGCTTAATGGAAGAACAGAAAGAGTAGGACGAGGACCAGGAGGAAAAAAAAGAGAAAGAGAAGTGGAAGAGAATAGGGTGAAAGAAAACAGGAGGAGAAAATGTAGGGAAAGCCTTTGAAGGAAAGTAAAAGTTAGGCATAATTAGTCATTTCTCTGGGCCTCTACCACTGCTAGTTCACCTGCAGCCTACACTGTCCCCCACTGCCAATCTCAGCCCCCAACCACTGCTGGACCCAGCCCCCATCTATCCAGGTGCATTCACCATTGTACTTATAGGGACCACCAATGACTCCAACAGCTCTCACAGCCACCAAGAACTCCCTACCCAAAGGTTTTGATGTGAGGACCACAAAGTTGCTAATGTCATGGACCCCAGCTGCCCGAGCCTTTGAAGCATCAGACATCCAAAGATCCACCACTGCCACATGCCCCAACAGTTGGCACCCTGTGCAGCACTAGACCCAGTATCACAGCATTCTTTCACATATCTCCCCAGTTGAAGCCTCTATGCTCCCCTCTCAATCAAGTGAAAAATTTCCTTATGAAAGTCTGGAAGAGGTGACTCCTTCTTCAAATGTGCATGCATCAATCAAGGATATAAGGAACACAAAGAACAAAAGAAAAATAATAAACTTTCAGTTACTGACTTCAAACAGATGGAGATTCATAAATCACCTGACAAAAAGTTCAAAATAATTGTTCTAAAGAAGCTCAGCAAGCTACAAAAAACACAGATAAATAATTTAACAATATAAGAAAAAAATACAATAACTAAATTAGAAATTCAACAGAGATATAGATATCACAAAATTCTAGAGCTGAAGAATGCAATGAATGAACTAAAAATGAAAAGAAAGTTTCAACAGCAGATTTGATGAAGCAGAAGAAAGAATCAGCAAATTCGAAAACAAGTCATTTGAATCTATCAAGTCAGATGATTTAAAAAAGAATAAAAAATAGCAAAGAAAGCCTATGACATTTATGGGACACCATTAAGTGAACCAATGAACATATTATGGTAGCTACAGAGAAGAAGGGAGAGAGAAATGGGAATTATTTAAAGAAATAATAACCAAATGCTTATTAAGTCTGGAGAGGGAAATAGACATCCAGACTCAGGAAGCCCATAAAATACCAAATACGCTGAACATAAATAGGTCTACACCTAGACCCATTATAAGTAAACTGTAAAAGTCAAAGACAAAGAGAAAATTTTGAAAGCAGCAAGAGAAAATTGACATACTACACACCAGGGAACCCTTATAAAACTATCAATGGATTTCTCTACAGAAAGCTTGCTGGTAAAGAGAGAGTTGTATCATATATTCAAGGTACTGAAAGGAAAATATAAAAGCAAATAAAGCTATCCTTTAAAAATGAATGGGAAATAAAGTCTTTCCCAGTCAAACAAAAACTGAGGGAATTTGTCACCACTAGAGCTGTTTTACAGGAAATGTTTGAGGGAGTTTTTCAAATAGAATAGAAAACACTCTAAACAGAAATATGAAATCATATAAAAGTTTAAATCTCACTGGCAAAAGTAAATATATAGTAAAATACAGAATAATATAACATCATGTTGGTAGTGCACAATTTACTTATAACCCTACCATAAAAGTTAAAAAACAAATATATTAAGAACAACTATAATCACAAAAATTTGGTAGTAGATTTACAATTTAAAAAGAAGTAAACTCTGACTTCAAGAACACAAAGTGTGGGGGGGGATGACAAATTTTAGAGTTTTTGTATGCAATTGAACTTAATTTGTTAACAAATTAAACAAATGGATATAACTACAGGAGAGTTTATACAAGCCTCATGGTAACCACACACACACAAAAAGACCTATTGTAGATATACAAGAGATAAAAAGAAAAAAAAAGCTAAACTACTACAAAAAAATCACAAGATAAAAGAATACAGCAACATAAAAAGAGAGTAACAAAAGAACTGCAAAACAAACATCAAACAATGGTTGTATAAACTACGTGATAATTCATGCATCTTAGCCTGTTTTTTGCCGCTATAATAAAATACTTTTGACTAGACCAAAAAAAAGAAAGAAACAATTAACAAAATGGCAATATTAAGTTTTTACCCATCAGTGCTAACTTTAAATACAAGTGGATTAAGCTTCCCAATCAAATGGTGGAGAGTGGATGAATGGATTAAAAAACAACATTCAGTGATATGCTGTCTACAAGAGATTCACTTTAGATATAAGGGCATGTGTAGACTGAAAGTGAAGAGATGGAAAAAAATATTCAGTGCAAGAAGATCTTTTTGTTAACCAAAAGAGAGAAGGGGTGGCTATACTTATATCAGACAAAATAGACTTTCAGTCAAAAACTATTACTAGAGACAAAGAAGGTCATTATAGAATGATAAAAGGATTGATTCAACAGTAACAATTATAATTACATATGCACCCAATATCAGAGCATCTAAATATATAAAACAAATATTGACAGATCTGAAATAAGAAATTGATGACAATGCAATAATAGTAAGAAACCTCAGTACTCTACTTTGAATAGTGGAAAGAACATCCAGGCAGAAAATCAATAAGGAAACAGCTGACTTGAACAACACTATAGACCAAATGGACCTAACAGACATATACAGGACTTTCCACTCAACAGCAGCAGAATACACATTCTTTTCAAGCACACATGGAACATTCTCAAGGATAGATCGCATATTAGGTCACAAAAGAAGTCTTAACAAATTTAAGGAGATTGAAATCATACCAACTATCTTATCAGAACACAATGGAATAGAACTAGAAACCGATTTACAAATACGTAGTAACTAAACAATACACTTTTAAACAACCATTGAGTACAAATGGGGAAATCAAAAAGGAATTTTAAAAACACCTTGAGACAAACAATAATCAAAATACAACTTACCAAAACTTATAGGATACAGCAAAAGCAATACTCAGAAAAAACTGTTTCTAGCATTAAATGCCTACATTAAAAAAGGAAAAAAGATCTCCATTAAATAATCTAACACAAAAACTGAAGGAACTGGTAAAAAAACAATAAGCTAAACCCAGAGTTCACAAAAGAAAGGAATAATAAAGATTGAAGCAGAAATGAATGAAATAGAAGATAGAAAAACAATAGAAAATTCAACAAAACTAAAAATTGTCTTATTGAAAAGATAAACAAAATTGACAAACCCTTAACTATACAACTAAGAAAAAAAGAAATGACTCAAAAAATAGAATCAGAAATGAAATAGGAGATATTACAACAGATAACACAGAAATGAAAAGAATCATAAGGGACTATTATGAACAATTATATGCCAACAAATCAGATAATCTAGAAAAAATGGATAAATTCCAAGAAACACTTAACGAGACTAAATCAAAAATAAATAGAAAGTCTAAATGGTCCAGTAACAAAAAGATTAAATTGGTAATCAAAAATCTTCCAACAAAGCAAAGCCTAGAACCTGATGACTTCACAGGTCAATTTCATCAAACATTCAAAGAATTAATACCAACTCTTCTTAAACTCTTCAAAAGAATACAAAAGTAAAAACTCCCAAACTCCTTTTATGAGGCCAGTATCACCTTGATTCCAAAGCCAGATATAGACAACACAAGTAAAGAAATTTACAGGCCAACATCCATAATAAAATGTGGATATAAAAATCTGTAATAAAATACTAGCTAACTCACATTTACAAGAATCATACACAAGATCAAGTGGGATTTACCCCTGGGTTGCAAGAATAGTTCAACATACAAAATTTAATCAATGTGTTACACCACATTAACAAAATGAAATACCTAAACTATATAATCATCTCAGTAGGTGCATAAAAAGCATTTGACAAAATTCAACATCCTCTTATAAAAAAAAATCCTCAGCTAAATATATTAATAAGAAAGTTACTTCAACACAATAAAGGCCATATATAAAAAACCCACAGCTAATATCTTAACTAATGGAGAAAAACTAAAAGCTTTTCCTCCAAGATCTGAAACAAGGAAAGGGTGCTCACTCATGACACTATTATTCAGCATAGTACTACAAGTCCTATTCAGAGCAATTAGGCAAGGGGAAAAAGGCATACCAATTGGAAGGGAAGAAGTAAAATTATCTGTTTGCAGATGACATCATTATATGCATAGAAAACCCTAAGGACTCCACACACACACACACACACACACACACACAAACTTTTAGAACTAATAAACTATTTTAATAAAGTTGTAACATTTAAAATTAATATAAATATAATAAGTTTTTTTCTATACACTAACAATGAACTATTTGAGCATTAAAAAATAAATTTAACAAAAAACATGAAAGATCTGTACACTGAAAACTATAAAATATTGAAAAAAATTAAAGAAGACACAAAGAAATGGAAAGATATTCATGTTAATGGATTGGAAGAATTAATATGTCCAAACTATCCAAAGTGATCTACAAATTCAATGCAATCCCCATCAAAATCCCCATGGCAATTTTTATAGAAGTAGAAAAAAATCTGAAATTCATATGTAACAATAAAAGATCCTGAATTGCCAAAAAAAAACACCGAAAACCAAATGTGAGCAAG
The DNA here is from genome assembly GCF_027409185.1 of Cynocephalus volans. Classification (NCBI taxonomy): domain Eukaryota; kingdom Metazoa; phylum Chordata; class Mammalia; order Dermoptera; family Cynocephalidae; genus Cynocephalus; species Cynocephalus volans. The sequence continues at coordinate 142,747,026 of NC_084461.1, read as the reverse complement.
AACAAAACTGAAGGCATTGCACTTCCTGACTTCAAAACATACTACAAAGCTATAGAAAAAAATACCCAGTATGATAGTGGCACAAAAACAAACATATAGACCAATGGAATAGAATAGAGAACCTTGAAATAAACCCATATATTTATAGTCAACTGATCTTTGATAAGGGAGCCAAGAACACATAACAGGGAAAGAATAGTATCTTCAACAAATGGTGTTGAAGAAACTGGGTATCTACATGTGAAAGAAAGAAATTGGACCCCTGTCTCACACCATACACAGATATCAACTCAAAATGGATAAAGACAAACATAAAACTTGAAACTGTAAAACTTCTAGAGAAAAGCATAGGGTTTCAAAAACCTTCTTGACATTGGTCTTGGCAATAATTTTTTGGATATAACACCAAAAACACAGACAATAGACAAATGGTATTGCATCTGACTAAAAACCTTCTTTATGGCAAAGGAAACAATCAACAAAATGAAAAAGCAACCCATGGAATGGGAAAAAGTGTTTGCAAACCATATATCTGACGAGGGGTTAATACCAAAAATATTTAAGGAAATCACACAACACAATACCAAAAATACAAATAACCAGATTTCAAAATGGGCAAAGGACATAAATAGACACTTCATAAAAGAAGACATGTAAATGACCAATAGGTATATGAAAATGTGCTCAACATCTCTAATCATCGGGGAAATGTGAATCAAAACCAAATGAGATATCCTCTCATACCTGTTAGGATGGCTATTATTAAAAAGATGAAAAATAGCAAGTGTTGGCAAAGATGTAAAGAAAAGTAAACTCCTGTACACTGTTGGTGAGAAAGTAAATTAGTACAGACATTATGGAAAACAGTATGGAGGTTCCTTAAAAAATTAAAAATAGAACTACTGTATGATCCTGCAATCTCACTTCTGAGTATATATCCAAAGGAATGAAAATAGAATCACAAGAGATATCTATACTTCCCTCCTTATTACAGCCAAGATATGGAAACAACCTTAATGTCCTTCAACGGATTAATTAATAAAGAGAATGTGATATAGATCTATACATACACAAAGGAATATTATCTAGAAATCCTATTTGCAACAATGAGGAGGAGCTGAAGGACAACAGGCAAAATGAAAAAAGCAAGACACAGAAGAAGAAACACTGCATGATCTCACTTAACACATGGAGTCCAAAATGGTCGAACTCATAGAAGCAGAGAGGAGGAGGACAGTTGTCGGGGCTGGGAGAGGAGGGAATGGGGTGATGTTGGTCAAAGTGTACAAAGTTTCAGTTATGCAAGAAATGTAAGTTCTGAAGATTCAATACACAGCATGGTGATGATAGTTAACAATACTTTATTGTGTACATGAAATTTGCTAAGAGGATAGATATTAAATTAAATCATCTCACCACACATACACACACACACACACACACACAAATGATAACTATGTAATTATGTAGAGGTGATAGATACGCTAATTAACTAGAATGTGGTGCTCACTTCACAATGAATACTTAGATCAAAACATCAAGTACTTTAAATATATACAATTTCTACTTGTCAGTGAAACAGTGATAGCTAAATAAAGCTGTTAGAAAAAGCAGTATGTCAAACAAAAGTATGTTCTTCTAGAGAATGAAATAATCGTTAGGCAGTCCTGTTGGACAATGCTGCAATATGATATCGAGACGGCATTCAGTCAACCTTTTGTCTTGTTTATATGTTTAGTATATTTTTTCTTAAAAAGAGAAATGCACTTCTCTTTAAAAAGCAAAAAAAAATAAAATTCTAGGCCTTAATTTTTTCACCTGTGAAGTGGCAAGATCAGTTACTTGACCTCACAAATCTCTCTGAACTCTAAATTTTAGCAATCTATGAGTCATTGTCAAGCTACAATGATATAGTGTAGAAAACTGAGAAGGTTCTTTTCAGACTCTCTTGCACCCTATTTTGTCACCTTTTATCCATTTTCCAAAGTCAGCTGGTGAAATTGTTCAAAAAAAAAATTTGACTATGTCACCTTGTCACCTACCCTGTTTAGAATTCCTGGGTGGTTTCCCGTTACTTCTAAGATATGGTCACAAACTGAGTCAGCATGATCTACAGAGCCAGGCATCATCTTTGCCCTGTGTCCCTCTACAACCTTCTCAAGCACTCCTCTCTAGAAGTTCCTTGGTCCTCATGTACCAGCCACACTGGTTTTCTTTCACTTCCACAAACAAGCCACACCTCTCCACACACACACACACACACACAACCCTAACTTCATCCCATTTAACTTCTTTACACCTCAACCTAAGCAGTCTTTCCTTGGGGAAAAAAAGAACAAAAATCATTTATCCATAGATGAATCATGGAAGAAACATGATGTGAAAAAGGCTTAGATGTAGAAATGTGTAGGATGTTTAAGAAACCAAGAAAAATTGTGTGGCTGGGGTAGAAGTGATTCCAAGGTGAGTAGTAGAAATAAGAATGAAAAGGTGGATTGAGCTCCATCCAGGGAACTTTTACCTTTTTCAGAAAGCAATGAAAAGCTGCCTAACATTCTTAAAGAAATGGAAGACTTTTCCCAGATGATGGAAAAAGACTCATCTGAAAAACGGATTAGAAATACCATATGGTTAAACTTTAAATTTAAAGCACGGTTTTCCCAAAAAAGAAAAATCAAGTGATTCTTACTACTTTACAGCATGCCAGTGGACAACATAGAACATGCTCCTAGTGTCAGGCCTACCCACAATTTCAGAGCCTGCAAAAGCAGGTTCTGAGTTCATACAGATGTAGTTGTGTGTCATGCTGTGGCTATCACTGAGCTTGCTAAATTTGGGGCTGCAGCTCTGTTCTGCAATATGACCACCTGAGTGAGAAAGAGATTTGTTGTTTTGCTATCAGAGCAGGTGTTATTAAACTGGGATTCAGAAACATCTGTGGGCCCGTGCCCTGGCTTCAGGGAATTCTCTTAGACATTTAAATTATGTGAAAAAAAATTGTGAATGTATAGTTTTCCCAAAGGGCTTTCATCAGATTCTCTATGGAACATACTTATGCAATACTTCCAAAATTTAAGTGCTCTGCATCTAGAGAGAAGGACTGGCCTATGAAGGCCAATCTATTTTGGCCATCATATAGGATTCCCTGGGCCATCATCCCTCTACCTGAGGGTTGGAGAGGTAAACAGAGGATTCTTTGAAAACCTTCATTGGTGCTGAAGCATAAACCAAAGATGACATAAAGAATGTGATTATTTATTGACTCTTCACACATTTTTCAGAATTTCTTTGATTCAGCCTAGATGGTTATGTACATGACATAATTGTCACAATGAAATGCGAGTACTGCCCAAACTTAACATATTAACTCCTACCTGCATTCACTTCCTACTGCTGCCGTAACAAATTCCCACAAACTTAGAGGCTTAAAACAAAATATAGTTATTATCTTACGGTTCTGTAGGTCAGAAGCCCAAAGTCAGTTTAACAGGATAGATTGTTGGTAGAGTTTCCTTCCGGAGAGTCCAGGGAAGAAGCTGTTCCCTTGCATTTTATAGCTTCTAGAGACCACCTGATTCTTTGCCTCGTGGCCCATCCTTCCACTCACAGTCAGCAGAGTAGCATCTTCAAATTTCTCTATGTTTGTGACATCACATCACCTTCCTGTGATTACATTGGGCCTATCCAGATAATCCAGGATAATCCCTCATTTTGAAATCCTTTAATTTAATAATATCTGTAAAATCCCCTTTGCCATGTAACTTAACATAATCACAGGTTCCATGGATTAGGATGTGAATGTTTTAGGGAGTTTATTATTCAGCCTACCACATACCCAAACTTTACATAAAATTATTTGGTTTAAAATACTAAAGTATTGTATTTACCTGCATGACTTTAGATAAATAGCCCTTTGTGCTATTATTGGTCTTGGGATTTAATTAACTTGTGATAAGCCCTAATGTGACTCTCAGGAAATGAGCCACTGGACAGTTAAAATTTTATTTTAAAAATGCTTATATTTTCATCTAATCATGAAGGCAATTCTTCCAAATTTTGTAAAAATACCAAAGAATCTAAAGCGATAATAAGTATAACATAATTTCCTTACCATAGATAGCCATCATTAATATTTTAATATATTTTCCTGTAGTCTCTCTTCCATGAATGGATATATGAGTACACACGTATTCTTATGCAAACACATGTAAATATGTACTTTTTTTCCTACAAATTGAACATCACAGCATAAAGAACTGTGACTCTTCATTTTTTTCCCACTTAACATTATATCATAAGCATTTCACATGTCATCAAATATTTATTGAAAGCAAAACTTCAGTGTCATAATATTCTTTAATATAAAAATGTACCCCAAATTTTTAGCCATTCTTTTATTTTAAATGTTTTTGTTTTAATGTTAAAAGAAATTTATAGAGGTATAATTAAGAAGATAAATGTAAAACCTAAACTTATTCACTCAGGTAAACAACCAGGTCAAGATATGGAATATTTCCATCACGCTAAAAAGCTCCCTTTTGTCTCAATCCCCTTACCTAAGGCAAGAAGTACTATAATTTCTTCCACAGTATATTAGTTTTGCATGTTCTTGATGTTCTTCATTTACATATAAATTATTTCATATTGAATTAAAATGTACTGTTTTTTTGGTCTAGCTCTTTTACTCAAAATAATGATTTTGAAATTGATTAACATTCCTCCATGAATTAATGGTTTATTTTTGTATATTTCTGAGAAGTATTCCATTTTAAAAATATACCACAATTTTGATGTTGAACATTTATTTATGGACACTTGGCCATTTGGATTGCTTCTCATTTAGGGCTATTATGAATAAAGCATTGGTGAATAGTCTGCTAAAAGTTACCTTGTAGCCACATGCTTTCATTTCTCTTGGGTACATATCTAGGAATGGAATTGCTAGGCCATTGAATTGTTTTCAGTTTACCAGAAACTGTGAAATGATTTTTTAAGTGGTTGACAATCCCAACAACAATGTATAAGTGTTTCCATTGCTCCACATCCTCACCAGCACTTGATCTTTTACTTTTGGCTATTATAATAAGTATAATAGTATCTCATTATGCTTTTAATATGCATTTCCCTAATACTAATAATTTTCATTTTATCGATCATACAAATATCTTCCTTTCTAAGGTAAATTCTCTTTTTACTATTGATTTGTTTTTACTATTGAGTTGTTTATCTATTCTATATCCAAATTCTTTGTTAAATATATGCATTATAAATCTTTCTTCCCAGCCTATAGTTGGCATTTTTACTTTATTAATAGCATCTTTTGATGACCAGAAGTTTTAAATTTTGATAAAGTCTAATTTGTAACTTTTTTCTTTTACTATTAGTGTTCTCGTTATTCTCTTGCCTGCCTTATGATCATAAATATTTTCTCCTAAGTTTTCTTCTAGAAAATCTTATAGTTCTTCTTTTTACTTTTAGTCTATGATCCATCTCATATTAAAATTTATTTTATTTTGTATGAATATCTATTTGTTCCAGCAACATATACAAGACAGACATTTCTTTTGCCATTTAAGTGCATTTGTGCCTTTGCCAAAAATCAATTGACCGTATTCAAAAACATTACAATTATTTCCAGTTTTTTTGTTTTACAAATTATTTATACACAATCATTTTGTTTGATTTGATTATATTCCTAAAATAGATGACCAAAGGGAAATTGATGAATTTACAAATATGAATGCTTTTAATTCTGTTAGCATATTTTGCCAAATTTCTTTATATGGGTTACTCCAATTTATACTTAAGCTATCGGTAGGTAAGAGTACCCATTAACCTAATCAGTAGCAATAATATAACTTTAAAATAAAATTATTATTATACGTGAAATAGCATACTATGTTTTAACTAATTTTTAAAATTTCTAATGAAGCTTTTTTAGAGCAAAAAGCAGAACTAGCTTACTTGAATTTGTGACTCAGCTATTTACAAAACTTACAATATTTGGGAAGTGACTTAATTTTTTATGCTATTTTTTACATTTAAAATGGGAATAATTCTAGTATCTATGTTACAAATACTATGGGGCAGTAGGAGTGTGAGAATTAAAATAAATAATCCAAGTATAGAACTTGCAACAATTCCTGTTATTTAGTGAGAGTTCAACATGTGTTAACCATTATTAATATTGCTACATAATGACTAGGCCTTTGAATTTCTTTTGAATTTTTTCTGTCTGCTGAATAAGCACTATTTCTTGACAAATGAAAAATATTTGAGATATTTTACACCAAAATAGAGAGCGATTCCAAGCACCCTGTAACTAACTGAGGAAAGAGAAAGCAAATAGAAAGGTGAAAAAAAATCAAACTTCACCGTCTTAAAAAATTTGCCCAGATAAAAATATCTTTAAAAATTTTATTTGAAGCAAAGATTCTTAACGTGAAATTCTAAGCAAAATTGTCAATATTATGTGCACATCCACATTTTTCTGTTAAGAGATTCAACACTTTCCCTAGATGCTCTAAAAGACAGTTATAGAGAAACTTATTTAAAAAGCTTTTGTGGCATCCACTCTTTAAAACTGAAGGTTCTTTTGGGAAACCCTTAGCCATAGAACATTAGCTCTGGGTGGCCATGTAAAGTTTCTTTACTCTACAGTTTACACATCACCCAGCAAGCAGCAGCAGGGAACCATAAGGAACCTCTCCCTGAAGGGAAAAGCTGCTCTGAGCACCTGCACCTGAAACCCAACAGCACTGTAGCTGCATGTAGGTCAGATCAGACCCAACACCAAAAGGAATTCTATTGGCAAAGTTGCCCCAATGTGGGAAAAATGATAATAGGAGGATCCAAAAAGCCCTTGCAACCATATACCTTAACGACCTATGTCACCATCATCACCAACAGAAACTTCTGTAGCCTAGGGCACTGTGACACCCACAGTTATTGGCCACATTGATCTCAGCTGAAGAACCTGCCCAGAGACTAAACCATTACATCTATGGAAAAACAGAATCACCAACTCTTTTCAATCATCACACTGAGACTCAACTGCAAGTGAAAGATTAGGTCTATGAAAGCAAAAATTAACAAATGGGATTATATGAAACTAAAAAGCTTCTGCATAGCACAGGAAACAGTCTAAAGAGAGAAAAGACAACCTGCAGAATGGGAGAAAATATTTGCAAACTATGCATGCAACAAGGGACAAATATTCAGATTACACAAAGCATTTAAACAACTGAATGGTAAAGAAAAACAAATAATCTAATGAAAAAATGGGCAAAGAAACTGAATAGGCATTTTTTGAAAGAAGACATACAAATGGCCAACAGGCAGATAAAAAAAATGCTCAATGTCACTAATCAGAGAAATGTAAATGACCACAATGAGATATCATTTCACCCAAGTTAGACTGTCTATTATTAGAAAGACAAAAAATAGCAAATGCTGGTGAGGATGCAGAGAAAAAGGAAATCATAAACTTCTGATGGGAATGTAAATTTGTATAGCCACTATGGAAAACAGTATAACAATTTCTCAAACAACTACATATGAACTACCATATGATCCAGCAATCCCACTACTGGGTATATATCCAAATGAATAGAAATCAACAAGTCAAAGGGATACCCTCACTCCCATGTTTATCATGGCTCTATTCATAATAGCCAACAGTTGGAACCAACCTAAATGTCTCAATGAATGAATGTATAAAAAAAATGTGGCATATATACACAATAGAATACTACTCAGCCATAAAAACATAATAAAATTCTGCCATTTTCTACAACATGGATGAGCTTGGAGAAAATTATGTAAGTGAAATAAGCCAAGAACAGAGAGGGAAATACCACATGTTCTCACTCATATGTGGAAGCTAAAAACTTCGTGTCATAGAAGTAAAGAATAGAATAGTGGTTAGTAGAGACTGGTGGGGGAAAAAAGAAGGGTGGATGGGGAAAGGGTGGTCAGTGAATACAAAATATTAGAGAGATAGAAGAATGGTATGTAGTGTTCTATAGAAATGTAGGGAAACTACAGTTAACAGCAGAGTACCATGTATGTTTGAATATCTAGTCAAGATGCTGTTGAATGTTCCTAACAAAAAGAAGTGTCAAATGTTTGGGTACACTAAGCACCCTGATATGATCACTGCACACAGTATAAATGTACTCAAATATCATAAATATATGCAGTTACCATGGGTCAATTAAGAAAAATAAATTAAAAAGAGAAAAAGAAGAGAGAAATAGAAGAATAGTAGTTATCAGAGGCAGGGAAGGGGAGGAGGGGTGGGCCCAGGGAAAGGTTGGTAGACTGGTACAAAGTTATAAAGCTACAATTAGATAGAAAGAATAAGTTCTGGTGCCCTAGGATGATATTAGCTAATAATATTGTGTTATATATTTCAAAAGAGCCAGAAAAGCAGATCTTAAATGTTATAACCACAAAAAAATAATAAATGCTTAGGTGATAGATATGTTAACTATTCTGATTAGATCATTTTACAATATATGCATACGTTGAAACCACAAAGTGTACCCCATGAACATGTACAATGAAAAAAATTAAAATAAAAAAAAGAAAACACAACAAGATGGAAGAGAACACAGGTAGACAATTCAACAAAATCAGGAAAACAATTCATGATATGCATGAAAAACTTAACAAAGCTAGAGATATCATAAAGAAGATTCAAACAGAAATCCCGCAGCTGAGGAATTCAATGAATGAAATAAACAATATAATAGAAAGCTTCAATAGCAGACTAAAGCAAGCAGAAGAAAGAATTTCTGAAGTAAAAGATAGGTAATTTGAAATTACTCAATCAGAGAAAAAAAAGAGAATAAACAAGAGTAAAGAAAGCCTACAGAAATTATGGGACAGCATTAAGAGAAAAAAAATATTTGAATTATGTGTATTCCTGAAGAAGAAGAGAAGGAAAAAGGCATCAAAAACCTATTTAATGAAATAATAGCTAAAAACTTTTCAAGTATTGTGAGAAATATGGACACACAGATCCAGGAAGCTAAAGGTCCCCAAATATATTCAATCCCAAAAGGTCCTCCCCAAGGCACATTACAGTCAAAATATCAAGAGTCAAATACAAAGAGAATAATCTAAAAACAGCAAGAGAAAAGTGTCATGTCATATACAAGGGAATCCCTACTGGACTAACAGCAAATTTCTGAGCACACACCTTATAGGCCAGAAGACAATGGGATGATATAGTCAAGGTGCTAAAGGAAAAAAGTTGCTGGCCAAAAATACTATATCCAGCAAAGCTATCCTTCAGGAATGAAGGAGAAATAAACTCTTTTATCAACAAGCAGAAACTGAGGGAATCAACCACCATTAGACCAGCATTACAAGAAATGCTCAAGGTGAGTCCTACATCTAGAAATGAAAGGAAGATGACCAAGATCAAAAAAAAAAAAAATACATAAGGGATAAAATTTATTGCTGATGTAGGCTCACGAATGGGAAAGAAAAAGGAATCAAATCTTATCACTACAGAAAAACATCAAACTGCAATGACAGACAATAATAGAGGAAGAAAGAAACAAAAAATATACTTTTTTAAAAAACCCAGAAAACCATAAACAAAAAGGCAGGAGTAAGTACTCACCTATCTCCAATTAAAAGATATAGACTGGCCGAATGGATAAAATAAGATCAAACTATATTCTGCCTTCAAGAAACTCATTTCACCTGTAAAGACACACATAGACTGAAAGTAAAGGGATGGAAAAACATATTCCATGCAAACAGAAACCAAAACCAGCAGGAGTAGCTATACTTAGATAAGACAGATTTTAAGTCAAATACTGTACTGAGAGACAAATAAGGTCATTATACAATATTAAAGAGGTCAATGCAGTGAGAGGATATAACAATTGCACATATATATGCACCCAACATTGGAACACCCAGATATATAAAGCAAATATTATTCTATCTGTAGGGAGAGATAGACTCCAGTACAATAATAGTTGGTGACTTCAACACCCCACTCTCAGCATTGGATAGATCACCTAGACAGAAAATCAACAAATAATCATTGAAGCTTAACTGCACTATAGATTAAATGGACCTGAAAGACATTTACGGAACTTAGTATCCAACAACTGCAGAATACACTTTCTTCTCATCAGCACATAGATCATTCTCCAGGATTGACCATATGTTAGGCCACAAAAAAGTCTCAAAAAAATTTTAAAAATTGAAATCATGCTGAATATCTTCTCTGACCACAGTGAAATAAAACTAGAAATCAATAGCAAGAGAAACTCTCAAAACTGTACAAATATATGGAGATTAAACAACATGCTCCTAAATGACCAATGGGTCAAATAAGAGATTAGGAAAGAAATTAAAAAATTGATTGATACAAATTGAAACAGAAATACAGCATACAAAACCTATGGATTTTGGTCATATTGACAATATTATTCCTTCCAATTCGTGAACATGAAATGTCTTTCCATTTTTTTGCATCCTCTTCAATTTCTTTCATCAGTGTTTTATAGTTTTCCTTGTAGAGATCGTTCCTTCCCAGTTAAATTAATCCTAGCTATTTTATTTTTTTGTAGGTATTGTAAATAGGATTTGATACAGCCAAAGCAGTACCAACACGGAAGCTTATAGCAATAAACTTCTATATCAAAAAAGTAAGAAGGTTTCAAATAAAAAACCTTGCATCCTAAGGAAATAGAAAAGCAAGAGCAAACCAAACCCCAAATTAGCAGGAGAAAGAAATAATAAAGATCAGAGTAGAGATAAACAAAATTGAGACCAAAAAAATAATACAATTGATTGACAAAACAATATGTTGGGTTTTTTGAAAAGATAAACAAATTAACTAGGTATTAGCTAGACTAACCAAGAAAAAAAGAGAAAAGACATAAATAAGTAAAATCAGAAATGAAAAAGACAACATCACAACTGATAGTACAGAAATGGCTTTACTGCTGAATTCTACCAAACATTTAATAAAAGAATCAATACTAATTCTTCTCAAACTCTTCCAAAAAATTGAATAGTAGAGCACTCTTTCAAACTTATTCTACAAGACCAGAATTACCCTGATACCAAAACTGGACAAGGACGCACACAATAAAGAACACTATAGGCCAATATCCCTGATGAACATAGATACACGAATCCTCAACAAAATACTAGTAAATTGAACTCAGCAATGTATTAAAAATATTCACCGTGATCAAGTGGTATTTATCCCAGGGATGGAAGGTTGGTTCAACATACACTAACCAATGAATGTAATACATCACATCAACAGAATAAAGAATAAAAACCATATAATCATCACAGTTGACACAGAAACGTCATTCGATAAAATTCAACATCCTTTCATGTACTAGTCCATTTCTGTTGCTTATGACAAAATACATGGAACTGTGTATTTTATAAAGAAATGAAATTTATTGCTTACAGTGTCAGAGACTGGGAAGTCCAAAGTCAGGGGAGACATCTGATGAGGGTTTTTGTTTTCTGGGGGTTTTTTGGTGGTTGCTTTACAGTAATGCAGGGGTCTCACATGGCATAAAATGGCAGAGCAGAAAGAATGATAACTCCTCATACACTATTTTTCAAGTCCTCAGAACCATGCCCATGACCACCACTTTAAATCCATTCACTATGGCATGGTCCTGCAATCTAATCACTTCTCCACAGCCCCACTTTTCAATTACCATAGTAGAATTTCCCACCTTCTTAACACTGTCACAGTGGGAGTCAAGTTTTGGGGGAACATTCAATCCAAGGCACTTTGTGATAAAAACCCTCAATAAATTTGAGGAATGGACCTCTACACATTAAAGGCCACGTATGACAAACCAACAGCTATTATACCAAATGGGGAAAAGCTGAAAGCTCTTTCTATAAAAGCTGTAAAAAACAAAGATGCCCACTTTCTCCATTTTTATTCGACATAGTACTGAAAGTCCTAGCCAGAGCAATTAGTCAAGAGAAAGAAATAAAAGCCATCCAAATTTAAAAAAAGAAGTCAAATTGTCCCTGTTTGCAGATGATATGATCTTACATAGAGAAAAACCTAAAAGCTCCACCAAAAACTCTTAGAACTGATAAATGAATTCAGTAAAGCTGCAGGATACAAAACCAACTTACAAAAATCAGTAGTGTTCTATATACCAATAGCAAGCAAGATGAATGAGCATAAATAAAGAAAGCAACCGCATTTATGATAGCTACAAAAAATATAAAATACAGGAATTAATTTAACAAAGGAGGTGAAAGGTCTGTACAAGGAAAACTATAGAACACTGATGAAAGAAATTGAAGAAGACACACATGAAAAATGGAGAGACATTTCATGTTCACAAATTGGAAGAATTAATATTGTCAAAATGACCCTATGAATTTTGTCAAATAATTTTGACCATATAATATTGTCAAATCTACCAAAACTAATCTACAGATTCAATGCAATCCCCATCAAAATACCAATGATGATCTTCACAGAAATAGAAAAAAATAATCCTAAAATTCATACGGAACCACACACAAAAAAAAAAAAATAGCCAACACAATCCTGAACAAAAAGAACAGAGCTGGAGGCATAACACTACCTAACTTCAAAATATACTACAAAACTATAGTAACTAAAAGAGCATGATACTGGCATAAAAACAGACACAAAGACCAATGAAACAGAATAGAGAACCCAGAAATAAAGCCATATATTTACAGCCAACTGATTTTTTATAAAGATGCCAGGACTATTCACTGGGCAAATGACAGTCTCTTCAATGAATGGTGCTGGGAAATTAGGGATCCATATGCAGAAGAATGAAACTAGGCCCCTATCTCTCACCATATACCAAAATCAACTCAAAATGGATTAAAGACTTAAATGTAAGTCCCCAAATCATGCTATTACTAGCAGAAAAGATAGGGAAAATGCTTCAGGACTTTTGGCTAGGCAAAGACTTTTTGAAGAGGATCTCAGAATTATAGGCAACAAATGAAAACATAGACAAATGGGATTACATCGAACTAAACGACTTCTTCTGCACAGCAAAGGAAACAATCAACAGAGAGAAGAAACAACCTTCAGAACGGGATAAAATATTTGCAAACTATGCATCCAACAAGGGATTAATATTCAGATTATACAAGGAATTCAAACAACTCAATAGTAGGAAAACAAATAATCCAGTCAAAAAATGGACAAATGAACTGAATAGACATTTCTCAAAAGAAGACGTACAAATAGCCAACAGGTATATGGAAAAATGCTCAACGTCACTAATCACCGGGAAAATGCAAATCAAAACCACAGTGAAATATCGTCTCAGTCCAGTTAGAATGGTTATTATCAAAAAGACAGAAAATAACAAGTGCTGGTGAAGTTACAGAGAAAGGGGAATACTTATACACTGTTGTTGGGAATAGAAAACAGTCTGGAGGATCTTCAAAAAACAAAAACTAGAACTACCATATGATCCAGCAATCCCACTACTGGGCATATATCCAAAGGAAATGAAATCATTATGGCAAAAAGATATCTGCACGCTTACATTTGTCACAGCACTTTTCACAATAGCCAAGATATGGAATCAACCTAAGTGTCCAGATGAATGAATAAAGAATGTGACACACACACACACACAAACACACACACACACACACACACGCACAATGGAATACTTTTCATCCATAAAAAAGAACAAAATCCTGTCATTTGCAGCAACATGGATTAGCTTGCAGGATACCATATTAAATGAAGGAAGCCAGGAACAGAAAGAGAAATACCACATGTTCTCACTCATACGTGTAAGCTTAGAAAGTTGATCACATAGAAATAGAGAGTAAAATGGAGTTGACCAGAAGCTGGAAAAGGGTAAAGGGGAGAGGACAGTGAGAGGTTGGTTAACAAACACCAAAGTACACCTAGATGGGAAGAATAATATCTAGAGTTCTATAGCACTGTGGGGTGATTATAATTAACAACAATTTCCTGTGTTGTTTAAATTAGCTAGAAGAGAGGATTTCGAATATTTCCGATACAAAGAAATGATAAATGTTTCAGATGATGGAAAAAAAAATCAATAGTTGCCAGGGTTTCAGGGGAAGAGGGATGGAGGGAAGGAGAGAGATATGAACAGATGAAGCACAGAGGATTTTTTTGGACAGCAAAGCTATTCTGTGTGATACTGCAGTGGTAAATACATGGCATTACACATTTGGCAAAACCCAGAGAACTGTACAATACAAAGAGGGAACCTAACGTAAAATTAAATTAATAATAATGTATGAATATTTGTTCATAATCATAACAAATGTACCACACTAATGTAACACGTCAATAATAGAAGAAATTGTGTATGTGGGTGGGGGAAAGGTATGTAAATTACCTGTACTTTCTGCTCTATTTCTCTGAAAAACTAGAAAGCCTACAAAAAATAAAGAAGAAAAAAAGGAAGTACAAATAAATGTGACATGTGAGTACGGTATCATAAAACTGTAGGTTCTGAACTAATTTAAGGGGTTAGGCAAGGCTTCCTGAAGACGTAATATTTAAACTTAAATTCAAAGGATGAATAAAAATTAGTTATTGAAAGAGGGTGGGATGAAGGGCAGTATTTCAACGACAAGGAGCAGCAGGCATAAGGGACATCAGGAGAAAAATCATGCTCCTTTTGGAGATCTGAAGGAAGTCCAATGTAGCTCAAGGTTAGTACACAAGGGAGGAGTAGAAGAGATGAACCTAGAAAGGTAGACTGGGTCCGGGTCATTGCAGGCTTCTGAAGCCATGTTAAGACGTAGCTCACTACTAGTGAGAAGCTACTGAAGGATTTGAAACAGGGAACTAACATGATCACATTTGCACATTCAAATGGACAGCTGCAAGAATGGAAATGTGTGGGCTACCTGGGCGCTGCTGCAGTTTTCCAAGTTAGAGATGAGTGGTGCTCCCGTAAAAAAAGAAATGGATGGATTCCAAGGATGTTTTAGAATAGAATCAATAGAATTTGGTATTAAATTGGGGGCATAAGTAAAAGGGGACAATCAGTGGCGATTCCTGGGTGTCTGTCAACAAATGGAGAAAGGGTCGATTGGCAGGTGGGATATATATATCCAGCTCATGGTAAGCAAGGATCTGAAGACATGCTACTATTTATTATGTAGACTTTAAGCACTCCGGGAACAAGAGTACTTCAAAAAGTTCGTGAAAAAAAAAGAATTAAAAGATAATACGAATCTTTCCATGAACTTTCTGCAGTACCCTTGTGTATATATATTCCTGGATACAAAGGAGGAAAATGATGGTGATTGGCCTTAGGTGTGCTCAGGTTTTCAGCATAGGCCCCCAGAGGACTCTTACAGGATAACTCACCCAGCTGGTGATATTTCCAAGTGAGCATCTGCTTTGGAAGTTCCCAATAAGATACCCATACTCTTCCAAATTAGACAATCTATCCTTAGCTCCTACACACACCCAAATATGACAATGAATGGGAATTTCATTAATTTATTCATCATATTTTTTTCCTTTTATTTTTGCTATGGTCCAGGCTCTGTGCTAGAGATATAGCTAACCACACAGCTGAGGTATGTGGGTTTTAATGTATTTGTGGCTCTTGGAGCTATTTCAACATATCTAGGCTGCAAAAATTGGAAAGAAAAACAATGGTCTTTATCTATGCACCAATTATCAGCTGAATAATCATGCAGGCTAGTTTGCCTGAGAGGTCTTTACATCTCCGCTTTCCTCTTTTTGAAGTATGGAGATGTTAAACTCAATAAAAAACTATCCACAGAATAAATGACAAGCATTCAAAGATTTAATTCCAATTAAAACTAAATTAAGTAAAAAAAGGCTTGTATCTCTAGAAGGATAGAATATTCCCTACCAGCCAATTTACTATGTGCCCTGTAAATCAAAGTACAATCTTTCTTGCCCAAGAAAAACCATCCATCAAACTTATTCAAAGGTTATGCCATTTTCCTTTTAGGCATGCAACAGTTGAATAGCTTGAAAATGTGAATAATGAATGGCTTTCGCATAACAATTAGATTATGTTGGGAAACTACCTCAATAAATGTTCACTGAGCATCTTCTCTGTGCAAACCACTGTATGTGTGGGAGATACACAAATGAGTGAGTTGCGCTCTCTCTCCCAGGATCTTATTACCTCTTTAGCAAAAGTAAAGCTACCTAAAATAAGGCAGAGTATGATATGCTGGGGTGGGTAGAGGGGAGAGAGCTTCCGTTCATAAATGGAAGCTCTAGGAGAAAGTAAAATTGGAATAAACAGCTTTAGCTCATTTCTCCATCTTTTATTCATTTCTATCCATAGGAGAAGGAAGAACTTACACAGTTGGTGATCTCAGAGAAATCTAGGCATATAAGGAAAAAAAGACCTCTGCTTCCGAAAGTCATTGATGAACCTGAATCAATATCTGATTTTATTATTGTACTATATTTATGCAAGATATCAACATTGGTAGAGACAAGTTGAAGGGTTCACAGGACCTTGTTCTACTTTTCTTTACAACTTCTCATGAATCTATAATTAATTCAAAATAAACTTTTTTCAAAAGTCGGTAGTAGTCTCTGTGTTTCTCTAAGGACATGCTGGCGGATAGAGTAACCACTTGTTACATGTGGCTATTGAGCATTTGAGATGTCTTCTAAGTGTGAAATAAATACCAAATTTAGTGTGACAAAAAAAGAATGCAAAATATCTCATTAATTTTTATGTTGAATACATGCTGCAGTTATAGTTTTGAGTATACTGAGTTAAATGCAATATATTATTAAAATTAAATTTTTCCTTTAAAAATTTATTTTGTAGCCACAAGAAAATTTTAAATTACATATATGGCTTGCATTACACTAGAGCTGCTCTAAGTTATTTTCCCTAATGAGTTTATGAGAAAAGCTACAATTTTGCAATTAGGTGGCCATATAAGCATCTTCTCAGTAAACAACTTTTCTCACATGGGATATAGATTTGGGAGGAAATAGAGGAATAGGAAAACCCTTAGGTCTAAACCATAATTAACAGTCCAGGAAGACTTGTCATTTGTGAGCTTTTAAGCCTCATTTATTAATTATTCCTTTTGGCTTCTTGTGTCTATTTCAATGTCTAGAACTGGGACAAGAGGACAAGGGTGATTAGGCTCTCTTAAACTTCCAGCATGAAAGGACAGGTAAACTACTAAGAGAATAGGGAGGAGGAAGAGTTAACTTTTAATCCAGGGTATATTAAAAAGACTAATAAAATGGCACTTATGTTGAGCTATGCATATGGAAACATTCTAGGAAAAGAGTATGTTACAGAACCCTGGAAATGAAGGAGAGATTTGGGGACAGCTAATCACCCTATTAGGCTGAATATTAGGAGATTTGCCTGTATACAGCATAGTGTCCCAAGCTTGCTTAGGACAGATTATGAAAGAACTTGAATGCAAACTGAGTTTTGAGATCATTCCATTGACAATAAGGAAGCATAAAATAATATTGAACAGAGGAGTCAGATGATTGAGATTCTGGTTTGACCTAACTATTTATAGTGTGAAGAAAAGATTGACATAAAGAGAAATTGGAGAAAGAGAGACCAAAGTATTCAAGAATTGCCCAGTATTCTATGAAACCTGGACATAGGTTAGGACAGCAAACATGGTTAGGACAGCAAACATGATTAGGACAGCAAAATTGGAATCCGTGATTTTTCCTTTGGTTTTATTAAGTAATAGTTGAGAATTGTTTGAGAATATTCTCAAACCCAGCATTGTCTAAAGCACATAGTTTACCTATCCTCATCTAGCATGTACTCTACTGGAAAAAATAAGAATTAAACAAATATTTAAAAGTGTGTCACTGAGCATTATAAAGGTCAAGTGCAAAGTACTTCTGGCACATTTCACACAGTCCTAACTTAACCTAGCCTTGGGAATCAGGAAGTGACATTTCAGCTGAGCCTTGAAAAATAATTCAGCAGACGGGACTCGGTGAGTCAGGGAAAGGGTAAATGAATGTGTCAGGCAGAGGAAACAACAGGTGGAAAGGACACAATGTGAGAAAGAGGGTGATGCATTTAAAGAACTTAAAGGAGCCCACTACGACTAGAAAGTGAGAGCAGAGGAGGAGAGAAGGCACAGACGAGGGTGAGATCATGAACAGCCCATGCCACGTTAGAGACTGCAGTCCATACCCTTAAAAATAGTGGGAAATCACTGAAGGATTTCTTACAGGGGCATGAAGCGATTAGATATAAATTAAATATTGGAATGGGAAGGTATGTGGAATCCAACCAAACCACCCGGCTGTGAGGACAGGAGCAGATGTGTGCTAGAGTATACTGAAACACTGCGTCCTGAAAAAGGCAGAAAAACTCCTAGGCAGCCTGTGAAGTGTACAGAATAAATGAATGGAATGATGGGTTGGAAGAGAGAAGAGATGGCACAGAGACCTTTTTAGAGGCTATTATTTTATGGTCAAGAGGAAGATGGTGGTTACTTAAATTTTAGTTGTATCAGTGGGAGTGGAAAAAACAAACAAACGAAAGAGCCCAGAATTATTTAGGAAGGAACTGGAGGAGACTTGACGCTGGGTTGAATAAAGGAAGGTAATAGACAAGGAAGAGCCGAGGACAATATTCTCATTGCTGGCTTGGTAGATGATACCTTCATGAAGACAAAGAATAAAGAAAAGTATACAGAGAGGATTTAAAAACACCATTCATTGTATATTCAGCCTTTTTTCATCCTGTTGGACTAGATTTGTCAGGGATTTTGAGATGACCAACCCATCATTTTATACATGAAGAACATTCAGAGTTTAAATGACATTAACAAAGTCTCACAATTAGTTAATGATGGAACTGGAACTAGACTCAAACCTCTTGAATGCTATATAGCCCAGCTTTTTTTATCTATATCTGTCATCTATATGTTTACATCAAAGTGTGGTCCATAGACCACAAAGCATCAGCATCACTGAGGATCGTGCCAGAAATGCAGTTCTAAGGCTCCATCCCAGATTGCCTAAATCTGAATCTGTATTTCAACAAGATGTCCAGGTACTTATATGCACATTAGAGCTTAGTCTTACTGTTCTATGCTCTATGTTCTATATTCTATGTTGTATGCTCCATGTTCTATGTAGAAGGCTGAGGCTTAATTTGCAAGAGATCATTCTTGATTGCCACAAGACAAATACTTTTATTTTCCTCTTTCTTCTGTATAACTCGGCACCATAAATCTCAATTTTGTGTTCAGTAAAAAGGACCATTCCTGGTCATGCCAGGGGGCTGCTTTTATTCTTGAGAAAGAAAGGTTAAAAATCTCAGCCATTTTTCCTGTGACAGAGGATGTAATTAAATATAGCTATGAGCTCAAAATACAATCAATCTGCTATTTATAACAGCTTAAATTGATTTTAAGGATAAAGATAACACAGTTGATCTCTTAGATGTTGCTGGCTTTGTAACGCATCCTTGACACCAATCTAATTAATTCTGGACAGACATCGTGTTCCCAATTATTTGTTGGAGGCAAGAACATGCTCTTTGCTCTCAAAGGCTGTGGACACTCTCCAAATCCTCTATTCTGCACAATCAGCCTCAGGATATTTAAGTGTTTTTCATAGAAAATGGATTCATTTGTATTCAGATCAAACTTTGCAGACTTTCATATGATTTTTTGGTTCATTATTTATCCTGTGCATTGGGGTAGCATAAGCTGTTGTTATGTATTTCATATCCTGGACCCCTGGCCAAATATTTCTTCCTTTTCTTTCCTTTTATAATTTTCCTTTTTAAAAATCTAACCCAGCTATTTTCTTTGAGTGTTCCAGTCTCTTACCTGAAAGTAGACATGTGCTCATCAACTTGGTGCTCATAGGTCATATGTCGATAACAAAGGAAGCCTCCTAAAGGCATAACATGGTCTTCTTTGTCTTGGTTACTCAGAACCTGGCACAATGTCTTCTGCAAAGACTCTTGAAAACAAGTGACAAAAAAAAAAATCAAACGGATTTAAACAATTGAGAAGTCTATTAACTCATAAAACTAAAAATTCCAGAATACGTTCTGACTTTGACTTGATCAAGTGGTTCAGACCCACCAAGGCCCAGGTGTCTTCTTTGCAGCACAGTGACTTCAGTGGTTCCAGGCTCCACATCTTAATATCAGACTACTGTGGTGAGAAGGAGAGAATCTCTTCTAGTTGCTCCCATGGAAGAGAAAGGAAAATCCTGTCACCAAGAGGCCCAACAGCTTCTTCTTACTTTTAGTTGGCTGTGATGTGCCCATTCTTAGATCAACCTTGGTGTCCAAGGAGTTAGGATATGCTGATTGGCTTAAACTAAACCAGGACACTCTTGAAGTCAGGGGGTGGTGACAAAGCCCACCCATGCTATCTTGTTATATGTACTAAAGAAAAAATTTAAAGTTGTACCAAGGAGAAGGACAGCAAACTAAAGATTTCCATTTGTTGAATAAATGAATGAACAATTTAATTAATTTTGGCTTTTGAGACCTTAAAAATAGAACAGTCTAAAAATGCAGTCTAGGAATGGTAAAGCTTGTTTTGTTGTTAATTTCCAAAAGGAGAGCAGTATCAAAGTTTCTTGTCATTTAAAGAAAAAGGTATGTATGTTTCCTCAGACCTAGTTATCTCCTCCTGGTCTGTTTTCCTCTACATGTAGATATTTTTTCGAGTAGATATTTAACCCTTTTTCTTCTGATCGCAATGTGACCGAGTGCTGCCACTCTCTAATTTTGTTGTTATTCTGAGATATGGAGTTTATTCAAACTGTCAGCCCAGATCTAACCTCAAATGCCATTTAATTGTTAGTTCATCCCTTATTCCACTTCAAAGATCAAAAGTTACATGTCAAAGGAGCACTCTGCTTTGCTCTTCATGTGCTTCAGACTCTCTGTCCCATGGCTGAACTCAGCGTTCATCTGGAATTAACCATGGACTCCCATTCCAGTTGTGTATCCCTTTGGTCTGGTAGTGCATTAACTCAACATAGATTAAAGTCACCATCTATTGAAAAATCAGTAATAATAGTTTTTCAGCTTATATTTGTGGTCCTTCCTCTTTATTGCTTTCTTTCAGTCAGATACTGCTTAAAATATGCAGTCATTTACAGTGTTCAAAAACAGCTTCTTGTTTAGCTGGAAAGCATATCTTTTATCCCATCCTAACAAATTTGTATATCACAACTTGTATATGAAGCTGAGTCCTCTTACATTATAGAGCAGAACTCTGACTGGCTGTTTTTTTTTTTTTTTTCTTTAATTTGTTTTCCATCTAATTAGCTGCTGTTTCTGTGACAGTTGTCAACCACTCTAAATACAGTCCTAGCATAGATATAAATAATTTAAATGTCCATATATGAAGTTTCATGCTTTGATTTATTCTTGGACCAATCCCAATGAGCTAACTGTGAGACTCCAATTTTAAAAATTACTATAGCATAACTAAGATTGTGTTCGACATGAAAGCACCAACACATTTGAGATATTTTTAAAGTTGTGGAATCGGTCATTTACTCCAAAACCATGTTAAATATTTTGACAGCGAATGGTAGATACATCCCCTTAAGGCAACCACACTAGTTTTTTTCTCTACTCTTGGTTCAGCCTTCATATATTGAAATATACTTTGCTATGCTAGAAAAGCAGATTGCTAGCTTTACAAATATGCTGCAGAACATCCAGTGGTCCTAAGACGGGATACTTTGCAGATGGATTTGGGTTCAGATCTCACTTCTGCACTTATTTGCTGGGAAGATGTAGACAAATTGCCTAGCCTCTTTAAACTCAATTTCTATGAGAGTTAAATGAGCACTTAGTACAAACCTAGGACATGGCAGGCACTCAGAGAATGCCATTATCAGCCCATAAGTTCTCAGACATTCATCTCAATACCTTCCTAGTGTTGGTACAGTTCATCTACATTAGGGGGTGGAAGGAAAGAAGGGGTAGAGATACTTGGAAACATATTTGGTTATTATAAAATAAATATTTTCAGAAAAGCTTCTTTAGGGTAAAAAATTAGAATTAATAACTTTTAAACAGATCTGTCTGAAAAGCGTCTGAGATTATATCTCACATCTATACTACTAGCCTTAACCAGCCCATGATTATTGGAACACAGCCACACCCATACCATTCATCTACATTGTTATCTTTGATTGCTTTCATGCTGCAAATATAGAGTCCAGTAGCTGTAACAGAGACTACCTGAACTGCAAAGCCTAAAATATTTCCTATCTGTTCCTTTACATAAGTTTGTCAACCCTGGGTTAGACAATACTTAATCCTAACCCTAATCCTAACCCTAATTCTAACCTCTGAGTTAGAATATTACTTAAGATCATTAAAGGAGGGTCTAGAAGCATTCAATGGATGGGTGCAAATTACAAGATTCATTTCAGCAGTCTTCTGATACCATAAAAATACCTCAAAATGAGTTCTGGAGGAGGCAATATAAAAGACAATTATATTTAACTTAGACTTAGTCACATGTTATAACATCCTGAGATCCCTAAAAAGCACAGCTGGAGACAAGCCCACGTATGCAGGTAATTTATTTGGGAAGTGAACCAGGAAACAGAGATGGGGGATTGGAAAGAATGAAACAGGATATGAAGGAAAGGATGTTTCATTGAGCTAATCACTGCTGTGGGCAACTTAAGTGCAATCTTGCAAAGGTCACCTGAGGAGCTGTTTAAAATGCCACTGGAATGTCCACCTGAGGGCTGGAAGAAGGGAAAATTTATCCACCAGCTTCGATTTTTCATTGAGCAAGCCCACCCATAGGGTGTTAACACCCTTACATTTCTAGGATTTTACATGCACCAGAGTCAAGAAGATTTCCATACATAACCCCTCAATTCAGCTACATAGAAGGTCCAGGCTCAGAAGGGGAGAAACACAGTATAGCTGTAGTGAGGTGAGTGATACACCATCAGATGCTCCAACATTAAGCAAATTGCTCAGCTATGGTTGGAGTAGATGACAGATTAAGACAATACGAGGCCAGGCACAAGAGGTGTATTAGTCTATTTCTGCCACTTAGAATACCCAAAACTGGGTAATTTATGAAGAAATAAAATTTATTTCTTACAGTTTCAGAGGCTGGGAAGTCCAAAGTCCGGGGAACACATCTAGTGAGGGCCTTTTTCTTGCTGGTGACTCTCCACAGCAACACAGGGTATCACATGGCAAGAATGGGCTGAGCAGGAGAGCTAACCTGCTCGCTCTCCACATAAAGCCACCAGGACCACACCTACGACAACCCATTAAGCCATCAACCCATTACTTCATGAATAGATCAATCTGTTCACTAGGGCGCAGTCCTCACAATCTAATCACCTCTCAAAAGCTTCCACCTTTAAAATACCATAATTTGATTTCCCACCCTCTTAACACTGTTACAATGGAAATTAAGTTTCCAACACATAACTTTTGGGGGAAACATTTGACCCACAGCAGGAGGTATCCAGTATAGTATCTGATATTTATTGAGTGCTCAGAATGAGTGAATCACTGGGTGGGAAATGCCTTCTTTCTTTTCCTCATCTCTTTAACACTGATACCAACACAATGTGCTGAATAGGTTTCTTTAACCACTTTTATGGTTAAAGAAATTACAGGGAATTTAAGTTAGAGGCACTAAATAGATAATAATAACCATAATAGAAGTTAGTATCTATTTACTAGAATTTTATAATATATTATGTGTTTTAGTCCCTTTTGTGTTGCTATAACAGAAATACCTGAGACTGGGTAATTTATTAAGAAGAGAGGTTTATTTGGCTTACGATTCTGGGACAGCTGCATCTGGCATGGGCCTCAGACTGCTTCTACTCATGGCGGAAAGTGGCAGGCAGCCGGCAGGTACAAGCAGATCACATGGCAAGAGGAAGCAAGAGAGAGTAAGCAAAAGAGAGAGAGAGGAGGTGCCAGGGTCTTTTTAAGCAAGGAGCTCTAGTGGGAACTAAGAGCGAGAACTCACTCACTACCCCCACCCCCAGGGAGAGCACTAATCCATTCATGAGGGATCCGGCCCCATGACTCAATAAGTTTCCAACACTGCCTCATTGGGGATCAAATTTCCACATGAGTTTTGGAGGGGACAACACATCCAAACTCTATCACTACATGAAGAGTAATCTCTTTACTTCAATTGATTCATTTAATTATCACAATAAACATTCAAGGTAGGTGAAATTGTTATCTGTATTTTATGCATGAGTACACTGAGGTTTAGAGAGATTAATCAACTTGCCTAAAGACATACAGCTAATAAATGGCAGAGCTTAGTTGGGACTCAAACCCAGGTTTCTCTGACTCCAGAGTTCATTCTCTTAAATATTTTCTTAATCTGCTTTGTAAATATTTTACAATTTCCTCCTGGCCAAACACAAATCTATCATTAAATACATTTTCTGATAAAATTTTTGTGAGCATTTTAATAATTCCTATACTAAGACTAGGCTGTACACTCAATCTAGGCTAGTCAATAAGAAGGTTGAAAAACCCATGTTCTCATTTAATTGATTATTTTAATCATTTGTTATTGATTAGATGACTGGAGAACAGTGTACATCCAAACTAAATTATAATCAATAGTTATGCTGGAGTCTTCACCAGGTCCTTGTGGGATTTTTGGCTTTCATTATTTAGCTACTAAGTAGTCAAAAAACGATTTGATTCTCTACATAGGATTTAAAAGCACATTAATACATTGAAAAATGATTTTCATGGCTTCACATCTGATGATGAACAAAAGGCAGTGTCCTAGGATGAAAAGATCAATTAGGTCTCACAATAGCCCAGGGAAATGATAAAAGTCCAAATCTACAGTCAGAAGTCATGAGTTCAAGGTCCAGGCCTGCCACACCTGTGGCCCAAGGCAAGTACTTAAACTCTTCAAAGTCAGTTCACTTATTTTCAAAATGAAGTACAATATGCCTGCCACACTATCATAAAGGTTCAGGTGAGATAACATACTTGAGAAAACTCAGTAAACCTTAAGTATGATGTAAATGTAAGAAGTGCCTCTCAGTACATTTGAATACAATCAACAGAGTGTTGCTTTCAAAAATGGGGCACCTGGAGTAATAAATTCAATAGCTGAAAAGCACTGAAGTTGCAAACTTCCGGGGAATCTGTCAAAACTCTGGATGACTGTGGTTACTACCTATATTTCAGTGGGACACTAGTCAATGAACTCGGTGCTAGAAAATATTCATATTTTTTTATTTTATTTTATTTTAACATAACATATAAAATCTACAGTCTTAACCATTTTTAAGTGTATGGTTCAGAAGTGCTAAATGCATTCACATTGTTGCAAAACAGATGTGCAGAACTTTTTCGTCTTGCATTTCTGAAACTTTATATCCATTAAATGACTGCACTTTTCCCTCTCCCCTCGTCCTGGTAATCACCATTCTAGTTTTGGTTTCTATGAGTTACGGACTTTTATTGGATGCTTACTGTGTACAAGGCATTTATCTAAGCCCTTCCTATTCTTTCCCATATTGTTGAGAAATCTACCCTCTACAAAATGTTCAAAGGTGCCATAAAAGAATTGACTTTCTTAGTTTTTTTCTCTGTACTTGGAAAGTCATTCAAAGTCATGTGGGCGATATTTTCTCTTCTATTTCTGGGTAAGATATTCAGCTAAATGATTGCAGAACTTGAATCTTCTGAATATGGATTTAGATTTATCAATGGCCAGTGTAAGTTGGATAGTGAGTCAAAACATGATTAGAGAACTGGAATGCCCAGATCCTGTAAAAGGACCAATTGACACGTGAGTCAAAACATCATCTACTTTTCAGGGAAAAAAAAAAAAAAAAAAAACTCCTCTGGGAAGCTTAGGCTTTCTTTATCCCTGCCTCTGAAATTTCAAAAGAAAAGTTTCTCCTTGCTGAAGCTCCAGAACAAAGAAGAAACGATGTGCCCATTCTCCACCTCAGAGCAAAAGAGCTGAAGGGAAGTAGCACTGGTTTTAAAAAAGAGCTTTATGTGCTGTTTTTGCTGGAAAGTACATGCTGACACTGACGTTGCTCCTGATTCTTTTGTCAAATTCTCCTTGTATTTCTCTCACTTGGTGATTGCATACCTCTATTCCTTTATAGGATCTTTGGCAAGGCTCCTGCCTTCCTTCATTCTTTATTCTTCTGAGCTTGGAATAAAGTCCTAGGGTGATGTGTTCCTCCAGTTCGATCACAGGCATACGTGCTGGAATGTTTCAAATCTCCACACCTTAACACACACACACACAGTAACACTCTCTGAACATGACACAGTTGGAAGCATGTGTATAGACTGATACACATATAGATGTGTTTTACTATTATTATTATTATTATTATTATTATTATTATTATTATTATTATTATTATTATTATGGTGGTGCTGGTGGTGCTGGTGGTAGTGGTAAAAACACTTAACATGAGATCTACCCTTTTGTATTATTGTTTCTGTTGCTTATAACAGAAATACCTGAAACTAGGTAATCTGCTTAGAAACAATATTTACTGCTTAAAGTTTCAGAGGCTAGGAAGTCCAAAGTCCAGGGAACACATTTAGTGAAGGCCTTGTTTTTGGCGGTGGCTCTAAAGCGACACAGATATCACACTGTGAAAATGGCTAAGCAAGAGAAGCTAACTCCTCATTCACTCTCTTTTTAAAGCCATCGGAATCACACTTACTACTCCATGAATGAATCAATCCATTCACCAGGGCACAGTCCTCACAATCTAATCACCTCCCAAAGGCCTCACCTTTCAATTACCACAATAGGATTCCATCCTCTTAACAATGTCACAATGGGGATTAAGTTTCTAATGCATGAAACTTTGGGGGATGCAGTTCAACCCATAGCACCTCTCAGCAAATGTTTAAGTGTACAATACAGTATTAGTAACTATAGAAACAATGTTGTACAGCAGATCTCTAGAAGTTATTCATCTTGTATAATTGAGACTTTATGCCCATTGATTAACAACTTCCCATTTTCTCCTCTTCTTAGCCCCTGGCTACCATAATTGGTCTCTGATTCTGTGAATTGACTATTTTAGATACCTCATATAAGTGCAATCATGCAGTATTTGTCTTTCTGTGACTGGCTAATTTCACTTAGCATGATATCCTCAGGCACATCCATGTGGTTGCATAGTGCAGGAGTTCTTTCATTTAATATTATCACATAATCCAGCAATCCCACTTGTGGGCATTTATTTAAAAGAATTGACATCAGGATCTCAGAGATATTAGCACACCAATGTTCATTGCAGCACTGTTTACAATAGCCAAGATATAGAAACAACCTAGATGTCCAACAACAGAAGAATGGATAAAAAATGTGGTATATACACAGTGGAATATTATTCAGCCTTACAATAGATGTGCATGTGTGTGTTAATTGGAACAAAGTTTTGGATTTTATTTTTTTTGTTTTTACTTTGAATTAATCTTCCAACATTTAAAAATTTGAATATTTGAATATTTTACACACGTACAAAATGAGATTTCTGACTTCTCTTGGAATATTGTTAGTTTTACAGTACTGGTCCACATGAGAGCTGAGAAGGAGCTGTACTTTGATTGGATAAGTCTTCTTTAATACACCACAGTCCTCTCTAGTTCATTGTTTGATACATTTTCTGGCTGGCCCCAGTAATATAAATGTTTGATAAATTTTGGTTAATAAACCTCTTTTTTACCTCCAGAAACTATATATCCCTTTGTCTGAATCATCAGCTCTCAAGAAGAAAGCAGAGTCAACTGTAATCCCTGCTTGTTCCTTGCCAGAGACAAAAGCTTTTTGTACATTGTCCAGGCTAACTTAGGTCCTTTTTGATTAAATATGAAGAACTAGAATGTACTAGATTTTAAATTTCATGAGGACAAGGAATTTTGTTTGTTTTCCTCACTGCTGTATCTGTAGTGCCTAAACTAATGCCTACACGTAGTAGGTGCTCAATAAACACTTGTTGAGTGACTAAACAAACTGTACTTATATGATATCAACAAGTCTTTTCTCTTCTTTTCCCTTCTAAGGTAGAAGAGGGATATTCTACTCAATTTCTGTTTAAAAATTATTCTAAATCTTACTTTCAATTGCGACTGTGATCCTCTATGTTAGCCAAAGAATAAAACCAAAGATCTAGATCATTTGATGTCTGTATAGAGAGAGTTACTAGTTAAAGCAAAAGGAAGTTAAACTGCGTAAGTTCAAATTCCAGTTCACCACTGACAGCTGTGCAACCTTGGACCAGTTTGTTATGCTCTCAATACCTCTATTTAGATACATAAAATGCTATTTATCTCATAGAATTGTGAGGTTAAATGAGAGAATCTATGTAAAGCAGAGTCTTTAGCACATAATATGTGCTTGATAAATGTTAAAAGTTAATGTCACTGTACTTGAAGCTCATTTTAGAATAGAGGTTAGTAAATAATTTTATCTGCAGGAGAGAATTCATTCAAGACAGTAGTGGGAGAAGAT
The DNA here is from genome assembly GCF_027409185.1 of Cynocephalus volans. Lineage (NCBI taxonomy): Eukaryota > Metazoa > Chordata > Mammalia > Dermoptera > Cynocephalidae > Cynocephalus > Cynocephalus volans. The sequence continues at coordinate 142,718,490 of NC_084461.1, read as the reverse complement.
AGTGCTAGAGCTAAACAGAGAACCTAGAATTCAGTAACCTAGGCAGTGAGAGTTATACAACTTGCTTAAACAGAGAAATGGTTAATTCCTCCCCCTACACACACACACACAGAGACAAACACTCACACAAACACACCACACACTAGAAAGATTAATCTGGTAGTAGCAGAAGGTGAGAAGAATCAAAGTCAGGCCCTACCATGCTCTCTATATGTACTGACAAATGTAGATTTCAAGTTTTCTTTTGCTTGTTTTCTTGTTATGTATGTAGAAATTATTCTTACTGTCTTCAGTTTGAGAAGTTTGATTTGGTTCTAAAAGGTTAATGAGTCCCAAATTTGTAAATTAGGCAAAGCTAGGAACTCTGGCTTCTTCCCTCTGAGTCAGGACAGTCTGTATCAGCACTTCTCAGAATAATGCACCAATCAAGGAAGGAAATTTCACCCACTCACTTTGCTCTCTCTATGGTATTCCAGCCTTTCAAAATAGCAGGCCCTTGTGACCAAGAGGTCATCTGGGAAACTATCTTGGGAGCTCTTCAAAGTCAGCTCTCTCAGCACCTTTCTTTATGGCCCAGTAAGTGGAGGAAGCAGAGAAGAACACATTGTTTTGAGATTGTTTTCAAGCACTGTTCCACTTGGACTCTCTCCATCCATGGATGAAAAGTTCAGCTAGGCTCCAGTATTTTGGCTATTTCTCTAAAACTAATAAAAAAATATTTTCTAGCATGGAAAATTATTAAACTGGAAGCATATTAGAGTTGTTTTCAGCCAGATATCCAAAGAAGGAAACCACTTAATAGCATCATGAGAAGTGATCTGGTTTTGTGAAAAAAAAGGAGTTAATTCAATTATATTGAGATCATTATCCTTTCATTCATGCATTTATTCATTCGTTCAACAAATAAATTTTGAGTACCAAGTTTATTTTTGATCCCACCTATATATAGTGTCAAACAATACAACAATGTCCCTGGCAACAGGGGAAATATATACAGAACCACCCTATATATATCATATGACAGTTCATGACTAATGCATTTTGGAGTCTGTATAGAATAGTAATTAACAGTTTGAATTCTGGAGTCACATAGGATAACCATACTAGTTATCTGGTCTTGGGAAAGTAATTTAATTTCTCTAAGCCACAGCAACTTTATCAGTAAACTGGAAAATATACTGTCTATCTCCCATATTGTTAAAAGGACTAAATGAAGAAATGCATGTCAAGTGATTACCATGATGCCAGGAATATAATAAGTCATCAATAAGTATTGATATTATGACAAAAAGCAGTGGCTATTGTAATAAGACACTACTCATTGATCCTTGCTTTTTCAGAATAGCTCATTCCAGTAATAGATTCCATCCTTGCTCCACTTATCTGTTCCTACATAATCTTTGTGGATCTTTTTAACTTACTGGCCATGAACAAAAAAATGCTCACAAGAAAAAAAGAAAGAAAAAATACCCATTCTTTTGGGACAGATAGAAAAGCAGTAGGCATAATTTATAAACTTGACTTCATCAATAGTATTAAACCTCCATCAAAGTGTGAGCATATATATTTATAAGCACATATATTTTCTCTTTACATAAGTGCGGCCATATTATATGTATTCTTCTTGAATTTATTTTTCCCACATACAATATATTTTGATGGTACTTCTATGTTTGTGTTTGTACCAAGGGTCCCTCTTTTTTCTATGGCTGCATAATAATGATATTTTATTTCGCAACTTTCCTTAATGGTGAATATCAGGTTATTTCCAATTATTTGCTATTTGAAAGAATGCTGTAATGAATGTTCTTTGTACATGTTCTTTATACATGTCTTTGTGCATATGGGTGAATATTTCTTTAGGATAAATTCATATACTCCAAGCATAAAATTGCAATAATAGTACTTAATGCATTTAAAACTTGATACATTATGTGAAATTATCTCCCAAAACATTTTGTCAATTTAGAATTTCATCATGTTTGTTAGAAATTCTGCAAGCACTAAAAAAATCCTAATTAAAAGTAATCTAAATAAATGGGGGTATATTTTCCCCACAAAACAGTAGGAGAAAGGTAGCTGCTGGTATTTGTTCAATGGCCCCAAAATATCATAGCTGCATATCTGTGAGTTCCTTGTCCTTTCCCTTATAATGTCAAGGTGACAGCCATTGCTCCAGGCATCATGTCTACATTCAGAATATAATGAGGCAGAGAAGGGAGGTGCCTACTACAACTCTACTATCTTATCAATAAAAATTCATATTCTCATGCGCTTTCACATGTTTATTGTTTATTAGAACTCCACAGTATGTTTATTGATTTGAATGGTGTCATATGAACACCACAGCTGCAAAAAAAGGCTGGGAAATGAGGATTTATATTTGTAGTCTCTAAAGTTGAGACAGGGAAGGGAGAATGTGGTAGGAAATTGGTGTGGGACAGCAAAATATCAATGCTTTTTAAACCTACAGAAGTGTCTGAAAATGTTCAGTTTATTTTGCTTTCCAAAATTAGAAAACTCAAGCTTTCTCATCAGTCTTAAGGGTTACAAAAAGATATGTCTGATTGTTAAAATTTTATTTACTTGATAATGTATGAGGTTGAGCATCTTTTTCATTAAAAATTTTTTTGATCATTTGTAATCCTCTTCTATAAATTTCCAACTCATATCGACTGCTAATAAATTTCTCTTCTTAGCATATTCAGGAACAGGTTTACATAGAGAGGTAGAACATAGGGAAGTTAAGTCCCTGGGTTAAGAGAAAATGATGGCCAAACAGGAAGAGCTGTAAACTGGAAGCAGTACACTGAATATAAACTTCAAGAACTTCCTTTATTTTTTTTAGATCTGTCATTCCACTGAAAAAGATAAATAAAAATAACTTTCCTTAGGTACCCCACAACTTCAGAGGGAGTGCATAGATAAGGCCATGTTCCAAGATCATTTGATAAAACCAATACCAAGGTCAAGTATTTCATACTTGGCTAATCTTCAGAATTACCTAAGGAACATATTTAATGTTTCTGATCCCCAGTTCTGAAGATTATGATTCATCAAATATTTAGTGGGTTTTAGGATCTGTTTTGTTTTTGTTTTCAGTTTTTGCTAGCAAGGGCCACAGTTGATTTCAATGTTTAGCAGCCCTCAACTGGGTACATGAGAATCTCAGCCTAGATGGGGTGGTTGCTTCCATGGTACTGAAAGTCTGTTCAATAGAAAAAGCAAATGCTGGTAAGCTAATTCCAACAAAATTCACACTTTGTGTTCCAACCAAAAGTAGCAATAAATTACAATATAGATAAACTAAGAGTGTGCATTTTATAGGTTTTCCAAGTATTACTGGACAAAATAAATGTGTTAAATATCACTATCTATTTAGAGCAAACTTTAATTTGATTTCTGGTATAACTATATCTCCTGTGCAATGTGGCTATTTTAAATAAACATCATATCCACTGTATGTATTACCTGAAAAAAAGTCTGAGTGATGTTAAAAAATATATATATAAAATCTATGCATCCATCTTAGGGAAATTTCAATGGGGATGTTAAAGGACTTACTGGCCTAATCTGCCTTACCTCTTATCTCATAGTTCATAATAAAAATCAACCTTCCCCAAATTACCTAAGGACTTTAGGAAGGAGAATTTCTATGCAATCACAATATATATGGTCATTTTTAGATAAGTCAGGTGGGTGTGTTTCAAATCATAGACCTCAATAGTCCAGGGATGTAGATGTGAGAAGCTTGGCTGTGCAATTCATCTTCACTAGGTAATTTCTACCCTCTCCACCCGCCATGCATTTCTCCACACACCCCACCTCCAGAGGAAATTAATTCCTTTACCCATGAATTCACTCTCATGGCCTGGCATCATCCAGCTTACCAAAAAGAGAAGAACTGTATAAGCAGAGGGTCTCTCCTCAGAGGCAAAAAAAAAAAAAGACAAAAAACAAAAGACATAATTAAAATTAGAAACTTAAGTTATAAAACCATTAGTATTAGCTTTAAAAATCTGAAGGCGTGAGACTTGTAAGAAAATTCAGAAAGATTGATTAAATTTTTGTTGATAACAATTTTACGTCCTGAATGAGAGTCAGCATTTCTCAGAACATGTTGACTTTCATGGACTCAGACGTTGAAGCAAGTCGATCTGGGGAGAGGGGTCACAGAGACCTTGGCAGCTTACAAATGTTAATTACACATATTTTCACCAGAGGGTCTTTGTTGTGGAGTCAAATGAAAGTGTTGCTGAGGAAAAAAAAAAAAAAAGAATGGTTTGGTTTTAATTATTAAAACGGTCCGTTGCCAATAACAAATATGGTGATTAGGATATAGCCCCCTTAATCACGCTGGCAGGGTAAAATAGAAATCTTTTACATACTAAACCAAAGAAGGGAATTAGTGATAGAAATTTTGGATCGTATTAGAGAAGCCAGAGTGATGTTTCTGAAGGAGAGAGTTCATAGAATCCCCTACTCTGGTATTGTTAGGGACCACAGTCGTGTTCAACACATAGACATCCTAATAACACAGGGGCCAAGCTATTCTAATTATTAGGCAATGGAAACAAATTAATGGGAACTATGTTGGAAAAGAAAAGAAAATTTATTTTCTATCATGGGAAATTTCTAGTTTCTCTTGGGAATGGCATTACTTAGGAAAACAAATGGAATTGAATATGGTAGATTCATGATATGTTTAATTTATGCCTGTAATTTAATTAATTGATAGCCAAGCTTATTCAGTCAGTTGGACACACAGCTTGAGTGGTGATTGGTCAACTTTTCCACATCCCCCGTTTTCAAAACAGGATCTTATTCGGGGTCTCTAAGTCTCCCTTTTACAACTCACCAAACTTATTTGGTGCTGTATCTTGTGGGTGCACTTAAGCAGCATTAGAAACCCCTGATTAAAGCATTATGATTAATTCAAGCATATTCATTTCCACTCCATCAGTTCTGTTCATTTGAACTCTGTGCTCAATGTCTCTTTTTAGCCACTGCTTTTTTATTAAGATTTAAAAAATCAAAATGTCATCTTTATGCCAGTATCAGAGAGGGGGAAATCTGGGGTATTGTAGGGTTGTGTTTTGATCTATTTGCAGGTTCTTCCAGAGCTGGGAGCCTATAAATTTATTTATGCTAAGAACATTTTTAGACTGGAGTTTTATATCCGATGTGGATTTCAAAGAAACTTTAAACAGCACATTTCTCCCTCATTTAAGTATCTAGCATCAAAATAGTATTTGATGTCCAAGGAACTTGTAAAGCCTTCATTTTTCTTTGAGCAAAGAAGGTCATAATTTTCCACTCTCAAAAAGGATTTAAGGTCCCAATTTTTATACTTTCCTCACAAGTGCTCTCTCCCCCACTTTAACTGCTTTACCCTGTAGCTTCTCTCTCTTTCTTAATGGTTTTTTCTATCCCCATACTCCTTGGATTTCTTTATTAAAGTCACACTGTACCTGCATATTGTCACCTACCCCTGATGAAGAAGAAGAGCTTGTCTATTTGATAAAACACTGAGGACTTAACTGAAAGTGGATTTAATGAGCTGATCGTGAAAAAGATAAACTCTCCAGAGTATGAGCTCATCCACTAATAAACCTATGGGGATAAAGAAATTTCAACCACACTTTCTCATATATATTAATGCCTTACATGATTTTCTACTCCAATGTGCCATTATGAGCTACATTTAGGTTGGGACTTGTTTGTTCCATTCTTTGAAAAGGAGGCATTTTGAGAAGCCAGTAATTGGCAATGCTATGAAGATTATGCTCAGGGCATTTTAAACACTGAAGAAATTACTCACTCAGAGTTTACTCCTCCTGATGTTACCATTAACTCCCCGCTTCTACCAAGAAGACCTGAAATGATTAAGGGAGATAATTACACCAGAGAAGTGGCCAACTTGAAAACTGCTCCAGTGATGATCACCTGCCCTGGTGTGTGTCACTAACCATCTAGAAAATATTTGTGAATAAATAACATAACTATTGTATCATATTGGCAATCACGTAATTTCTGCTATTCCAAGAAGCTGGAAATAAACCATGAAAGAAAAACAGGTTGACACTATTAAAATCATAAAACTCAATAAGACAAACCATCTGAAAGTCATTTCCTCAGAGGAAATTTAGAGATAATGCTTCAACAAAAGACATGAGTAGTAGATGCTGTGTCGGGGACAGGGGGGGTTGGGGGGGTCCTCAAAAGAGTTTAATCATGTAATATGTCTGTTGTTAAATAAAACTTATTTTCCATAGTTCATGCACTAATATTTTTTATACCACTGAGCACTTTCAGTACGTGGTAATCTACATGGTGAAAATTTAAGGAATTCAGATAGGCCTGTTGATTCTCTCAGTAGAAAATTACAATGTACCAAATCACCTGTGTTTAGGCCTTAAAGGAAAGCAAACATTTTTATTAGGTTAAGGCACAACATTATTAAAGAGGAAAAGTTATTATATAATTTTATTTTACAGTATTATAATATGTAGTATATAATAATGTATGTATATGAACTAGAGATTAAGTATATTCGTAAGATTAATCAATCAATATCCACTCCCGTGTAGGAGTGAGTTTGTGGAAAGAAGAACATTGGGCTAGAAGGCAGACAACTCAGATGTAAGTCTAAACTCTGCCTCTTAATTCTCCATATGATTTTCAGTTAACATAATTATCCTTTATGAATATCAACATTCCCATCTGGAAAGTGGGGATGCGTAAGATAGACTTTGAGTCCGCATGTGGATTGTTGTAGAGATCTAACGAAATAATGGCTGTGGGTGAATTTTATAAAAGTAAAGAATGCTTTATCTTACATGAAGGTTAGGTTCTAAAATTGGTACATGAATCAAAAATCAATTAAAGTCAAAATTACCTGTGAAAAAAAAATTTTTTTAATATCCCTTAAAGCATAGGTTTATAGGGTTGCCAAATTTTGCAAATAAAAATACTAAGAAACTATTTATTGTTTATCTGCAACTCAAATTTAACAAGGTGTCTTAGTTCATTCAGGCTGCTATAATAAAATATCATAAACTGGGCAAGTTATAAACAACAGAAATTTATTTCTCCGAGATCTGGAGGCCAGAAAGTCCAAGATCAAGGTGCTGGCAGATTTGGTATCTGATGAAGGCTGACTTCTGGGTAAAACCTTACATGGTGGAAAAGCAAGCAAGGCAGCTCCCTGGGACCTCCTTTATAACAACACTAATCCTATTCATGAGGCCTCAGCTCTCATGATCTAATCACCTCTCAAAGGCCTACCTAATGCAATCACATTGGTGATTAGGTTTTCAACATATAAATTTTGGGGAGACTCAAACATTCAGACTACAGTACTGGGCATCCTGTATTTTATCTGTCAGTCCTAATTCACAGACAGTTCACACACCATGGAGACGTAATGTGAATATCTGTCAGTAAGTTTAAGTTCAATACAGTCTGCATCTTCTCCAGTTTTGTAAGAGATCTGTGTCTCTTCACTTGAGAACCAGGTAGAGAAAATTGGCTTCAGATCCAGATAAGTATGAAAAATTTGCACCTTTGAACAAAAGACTTGCATTTAGGGAGGTGAAGGTTTAGACACAGAGGTACATAGGAGAGAAAGAAGAGCAGATTTACTTCGCTCCATCTCCTGCTAACTTTAGGGCATACACTTACTAAATGGAAGGGAAGAATGAACTACAGTTTTTATTTTTGCTTTTGTTTTGGCAAGTCAGTGCAAAGTAATATAAGTTAATGCACAACATAAGGGTTATAGAAAGTGTCATAAAATACCAGAAAATATTATTATGGTGACTACTAATCAAAACTCCACATGTAACCTCTCAATAGAAAGAGAAACTTTGCTTTTAAACTTAAGGCACATCATGGTGATCTTTGGTCCTTCTTAAAAACCAATACCACATCTAATAGTTTTCATTCCAACAAAGTCACAATTACCATTTGGAGTGTTACTATCTCTGCTCTGCTGCAGGAATTTTATGATGCAGAGAATGCTCCAGAATGAGTGTAAAGGTCCTCACACAAACTCATTACCACAAATCAGAAGCTTAGAATTCATCCTCCTGACAGTCTACCATCAAAAGTGAACCCCTGAAATATAATCTTAACATATATACCATGGAGATGTCTATCCAGATAATAGGTTATCAGATAGTCTATTGCAATACAAAAGTAAGGTAGAAAGAATTAAATATCTTTTTCATTTATTTTTAATATGCAAATATAAATTGTATATATTTATAGTTTACAACACGATGTTCTGATATGTAGACATCGTGAAATGGCTAAATCTAGCTGTGAGATCTCTTCATAAGGATGTTTATTGCTATTGTCACTTGTTAAAAAATCCATGTTTTGAAACCAAATTACTGCAATTAAGGACTCATCCAAACATAGATAAAGTTCTATTAAATTTATTAATAGCATAGCCACAGAAGAATGTAAGTTCCCTGATTTGTTAGATTTTTTTTTAAATCTGGTTTACGCTGTTTAATACTTGTTATACGTACATGATTTTTAAGAACTCATTCATACAACTTACTAAAATAAAGAGTTAATGTGTATTTATGTCAGATTTCTTTTCTATTTTGTTCTATTTACTTTAACACATTCTGTCTATTGTCAAAATATCCATAACAGCTGCAGTGGTTTCTACGTGGGGGAAATCTCAACAATTGGGAAGTTGCCATGATCTGAAAAGAGCCTCATTTTCATGTTCATTCTAAAGTCAGGTTCCTGTGTCCTCACTGTGAGTAAGACGACAAGTTCTTAGAACCATGCCCTGCTTATTGTGAACAAGGAAGTCACTCCCAGTAGCTGTAGAGACCATACAGTTATGGCTACTATATATGCTTCTTGAAACTTAATGAAGTTAAGTGATTTGCCCCCTAGTTGTTGGAATTTTTCCAGGAATTAAATAAACCCAGTGAATTCCCAAATATCCTTCAGAGCAATATTTCCTGTAACTAGCCCAGAAGGAAAGCATGAGAAGACAATGGTAATTTAAAATATTCACATTCTGTGTGTGTGTGTGTACGTATAATAAGAATATAACTGTACTACCTAAAGAATAGCAACCACAGGCATAGGTCACGATCTAGTGGATTCAGTCAGAGAGAGCCACACCAAAGCACCGCTTATAAATACATTTCCCTTGTGCTGACATCAGAGCTGGAAAAGTGGTTGGAAGAGGTAGGAAGCAGGACAGTGCCCGCCTAGTGCTGTATCCTTACTTTCCCCCATCATTGTTCAAGTACTAAAGGATTCAGGTCTCAGAACACACTGAGGTTTGAGTTGTTTTGATATCCTATTTCTGCCTTGATAAAACATCTGTGTGTGTAGTGTGTGTGTAAAGGGAGTTAATAAACCAGAGATTCAACCAGAACTCTTAAGAGTGTGTTATCTTGGACTTACTTCTGCACTTCTCCGGGCATTCTCCATTAGTGAAACGGAGGAGGACGGGAAGTGCTAGACTATTTCCTGAGTTTCCTCCCATTTCTAACATTCTGTAAATAAAGTTAATTAAGTCGGTCTGAGATTATTAGCTCTTCTTTTCAATATGTTTGAGACTAGATAGTGTCAAGGGTAGACCTGAGCAAACATTTTAGCAAATGCAAAAATAGGCCCATGGATATAAATCAAAACAGTACTTTTGTTCTGGTAGGAGTTGTGCCAACTGGGATCAGAATGCTGCTGAAGAATCAGTAAAGATCGATGAAAGTTTCCACAAGTAACTTCTTTTCTCATAGGCCAAATATGATGCTATATCTCAGGCTGATGTAGTCAATGTATTTTATTTTCTCAGAAGAACTGCAACCATAGGATGTGTGTGTGTGTGTGTGTGTGTGTGTGTGTGTGTGTGTGTGTGTGTGTGTGTGTGTGTGTGTGTGTGTGTGTGTAATGGGTTGAATTGTGTACCACAAATTTTCATGTATCATAAACTGAATCCCCACTGTGACAATGTTAAAAGGATGGGAAATCCTATTATGGCAATTAAAAGGTGGGGCCTGGAAGAGGTGATTAGATGGTGAGGACCATGCCCTATGAGTGGATTAATCCACTGATGGTTTAATGATGGTCATGGGCATGGTTCTGATGGCTTTTAAAGGAGAGCGCAACAGAAGCTCGCTCTCTCTGTGCTCAAGCCATCCAGCATGTGATACCCTATATCACTTTGTAGAGTCACCACCAACAAAGCCCTCACCAGATGTGTTCTCTGGACTTTGTACTTCCCAGCCTCCTAAACTATAAGCAATAAATATTTTTTTCTTTACAAATTCCTCAGTTTCAAGTTCTGTTATAAGCAACAGAATGAACTAATACAGTGTGTGTATGTGTGTGTGTGTGTGAGAGAGAGAGAGAGAGGAGAAAGATTTGTTTTGGGTTTGGTTTGGTTTGTTTTTGTTGTTGTTGTTGTTGTTGTTGTTGTTGTTTTGGCTAATTTACTTTCATCACATCTTAATAAATCCAGAGTTTCAAATGACTCTTAGTCTCCGTGGCTAGTTTACTTCTTGCCCTGCTCAAACTTGTTTTACATCGTAGCAATCTTTTCATACTCTGTAACAACATTTGCAGTTTTTGCCTTGCAATTGTTGATTAAAAGTGTGTAGTCTTGAGAAACTATTTATTACATAAACCAACCCTGTAATGTCCTCTTGTTAACCTGAACTATTATTTTGCCCACCACAATTCCTTTACCCTGCTATTGTGATCCATTTTATCTCTCTCCTTATGAAGAAAACCAAATTCAGTCTCTAAATTTGTTTATGCTAATCAGCTCTTTCTGCCGGGGAAGGCAGCAAATGATGGGGTGGTAGATGAGATCTTTGATAACATGTTCCCATTTCCTTATGTATCTTTCTAAAAAGACTTGTGTTCAAAATACGTTTTCTCACCGTTTATAAAATACCCATTACACACACCAAAACAATCAAAGGAGAAATTCCAATGATGAAATCCACTGGTAAACTGAATAGCCTAGAAGCCACTATCAAGTTTCCCACTCTCATTGTACATGGCCGGTGAACACCCAGTCCCATCTACACATGCCCAATCAGCTTTCTCAGTCAATCACCTGTGCACTAAAATGCTGATCACACTGAAAATGTCCCAATAATTATTCTATCATAAATCACTTTTCAATTCAACATAGTTTCATTCTTCATCACTCTACGTGTCTTAGTCCTTTGGCCTGCCGTAAAAAAAAAAAAAAAAAAACTGCCATAGGCTGGGTGGTTTTTAAACAATGAAAATTTATTTCTCATAGTTCTGGAGGTTGCAAAATTCAAGGTCAAGGTGCCAGAAAATTCAGTGTCTGGTAAGGGCCCACTTTCCTCATAGATGACACCTTCTCATTGTAACCATCCATGGCAGAAGGGCCAGGGGATCTTTTTCAGGCCTCTTTTATAAGGGCAATAATCCCATCCATCTAATCACTTCCTAAAGGTCCCACCTCCTAATACCATTACCTTAGGGGTTAGGATTTCAACTATGAATTTGGGGTGGAGGGGGCACAAATATTCAGACCATAGCATTAAGAATACTTAAGAAACTTTTATAAAATGACAAAACTACGATGGGATTTATTCTCTTGTTTTAAACAATAGTTAAGGAAAGAATTAGGTAAACTTCAATCTCCCGAGCAGTTGAAGAAGTAAATTATAAATTGTGTATATGCTGAAATATCCTTTCTAACTTTTTGTCTGTTCACTCTATCAGTTATTAAGAGTGGAGTGCATGAAGTTCTAATTGTAGTTGGGATTACTATCATCTTTTTCACTGTTAAGTTCATCATGGCAGCAACATCAATATCATTTTTTATCAAAAGCATTAGGGGTTCAGAATCATTCTGAATTTTCCTCATTACCTTACATAATTTTATTGGTTTGAAGGATATGCTCAAATATTTTATTCAACAATTTGTGTCTGTTGTTGCAAGGGTAATTATCATAATTTGAAATAAAAGAAGAAAACAAAAACCTCAATAAGGAGAAATTTGGAGATTTTTGTTGTTGTTGTTATATAAGAACTGAAATTGAGTATAGTCCCTTGATTGCAGATAGAGCATTTGAGTGTATATACAGGAAGTTGGATATTCATAAGTTGAATATACTCCTATCTTTATTTGTATTTGTAATCAGTACTAAGGAGGAAAAAGGGTGAATCCTAATTTCTTTTTTTTTTTTTTTTTTTTTTTTTTTTTATTTCTTTATTTTTATTTTGTCGATATACATTGTAGCTGATTAATGCTCCCCATCACCAAAACCTCCCTCCCTTCTCCCTCCCCCCCTCCCCCCCAACCATGTCCTTTCTGTTTGTTTGTTGTATCAACTTCAAATAATTGTGGTTGTTATATCTTCTTCCCCCCCCCCCGGTTTGTGTGTGTATGTGTGTATGTGTGTGTGTGAATTTATATATTAATTTTTAGTCCCACCAATAAGTGAGAACATGTGGTATTTCTCTTTCTGTGCCTGACTTGTTTCACTTAATATAATTGTCTCGAGGTCCATCCATGTTGTTGCAAATGGCAGTATTTCATTCGTTTTTATAGCTGAGTAGTATTCCATTGTGTAGATGTACCACATTTTCCATATCCACTCATCTGATGATGGGCATTTGGGCTGGTTCCAACTCTTGGCTATTGTAAAGAGTGCTGCGATAAACATTGGGGAACAGGTATACCTTCGACTTGATGATTTCCATTCCTCTGGGTATATTCCCAACAGTGGGATGGCTGGGTCGTATGGTAGATCTATCCGCAATTGTTTAAGGAACCTCCATACCATTTTCCATAGAGGCTGCACCATTTTGCAGTCCCACCAACAATGTATGAGAGTTCCTTTTTCTCCGCAGCCTCGCCAGCATTTATCGTTCATAGTCTTTTGGATTTTAGCCATCCTAACTGGGGTTAGATGGTATCTCAATGTGGTTTTGATTTGCATTTCCCGGATGCTGAGTGATGTTGAGCATTTTTTCATATGTCTGCTGGCCATTTGGATATCTTCCTTAGAGAAATGCCTACTTAGCTCTTTTGCCCATTTTTTAATTGGGTTGCTTGTTTTCTTCTTGTAAAGTTGTTTGAGTTCCTTATATATTCTGGATATTAATCCTTTGTCAGATGTATATTTTGCAAATATTTTCTCCCACTCTGTTGGTTGTCTTTTAACTCTTTTAATTGTTTCTTTTGCTGTGCAGAAGCTTTTTAGTTTGATATAATCCCATTTGTTTATTTTTCCTTTGGTTGCCCGTGCTTTTGGGGTCGTATTCATGAAGTCTGTGCCCAGTCCTATTTCCTGAAGTGTTTCTCCTATGTTTTCTTTAAGAAGTTTTATTGTCTCAGGGTGTATATTTAAATCCTTAATCCATTTTGAGTTGATTTTAGTATACGGTGAGAGGTATGGATCTAGTTTCATTCTCCTGCATATCGATATCCAGTTATCCCAGCACCACTTGCTGAAGAGGCAGTCCCTTCCCCAGTGAATAGGCTTGGTGCCTTTGTCAAAGATCAGATGGCAGTAAGTGTGTGGGTTGATTTCTGGATTCTCTATTCTATTCCATTGGTCAGTGTGTCTGTTTTTATGCCAGTACCATACTGTTTTGGTTATTATAGCTTTGTAGTATAGCTTAAAGTCAGGTAGTGTTATGCCTCCAGCTTTATTTTTTTTGCTGAGCATTGCTTTGGCTATTCGTGGTCTTTTATTGTTCCATATAAATGTCTGAATAGTTTTTTCCATTTCTGAGAAAAATGTCTTTGGAATTTTGATGGGGATTGCATTGAATTTGTATATCACTTTGGGTAGTATGGACATTTTCACTATGTTGATTCTTCCAATCCAAGAGCATGGAATATCTTTCCATCTTCTTGTATCCTCTCTAATTTCTCTCAGCAGTGGTTTGTAGTTCTCATTATAGAGATTTTTCACCTCCTTGGTTAACTCAATTCCTAAGTATTTTATTTTTTTGGTGGCTATTGTAAATGGGCAGGCTTTCTTGATTTCTCCTTCTGCATGTTCACTATTGGAGAAAAGAAATGCTACTGATTTTTGTGTGTTGATTTTGTATCCTGCTACTGTGCTGAAATCATTTATCAATTCCAAGAGTTTTTTTGTAGAGGTTTTAGGCTGTTCGATATATAGGATCATGTCATCTGCAAACAGGGACAGTTTGACTTCATCTTTTCCTAATTTCTAAGGTGGCAGATAAACTTTTAAAAAAAACAGCAGTCTTTTCCCATCTATTGCAGCTGGCTAGTAAAATTGGTATGCTGTTTTATTGTCAAAATTATGAGCTTGCTCACTTTGATTTAATGCAGCACAAACACCACAATGTGAAACCATGCAAGTATAAAATACTATTGTTACTCATGCAAGTAAAAGTGTTCTGTTTCCCTGGCTTGCATGGAACCTAAGGGTAAAAACATAAAGTTGGTCAGTAGGGGAAGAAGAAATTCTGTTGATTTACTGATCATGTGGAAAATCCCTTTAAGAGAGTGAGAGAGAAGTGTTCCCTCCAAAAATTCTTCCAGTAAAACTTGTAGTCTAGGAAGACCTTCCATGTGTATTCCTCTGCTTCCTGTGTTATGTAGTATATTAGTCCATTTTCTGTCACTTATAAGAGAATATCTGAAACCTGGTAATTTATGAAGAAATAGAATTTATTTTTTACAGTTATGGAGGCTGGGAAGTCCAAGGTCCAGGGTGCATAAGGCCCCTGGTGAGGGCCTTATTCTGGGTGGGAACTCTCTACAGACACAGGCTATCACATGGCAAGAACGGCAGAAGTGTTTTTATAAGCTCACTTGCTCTCCTTATAAAGTTATCAGTCTACTCCACGAAAACCTACTAAACCATTAACCCATTTATTCAAGAATGGATTAATCCATTCATGACAGCACAGTCCTCTTGATCCAATCACCTCTTAAAGACCCTACCTTTCAATTACCATGGTAGAATATTCTACCCTCTTAACATTGTTACAATGGGGATCAAGCTCCAATACATGAACTTTCAGGGGACACATTCAAACCATAGCAGCAGTCTACCATCAAGTGCCTGTTTGATATGAACTCTTCAGTGCAGAGAAAGGAAATTTTCCTAAATCTCATTTGGGACACAACTTTTTTTGCATGACATAATTTATAACCCCTTCTAGGATGTAACTAAAATTCCTGATAAAATGCTTGAACAATTACCTGATAGTCTTTGACCAAATTAACAACTCTTTAAGGGAAGTGAAGGCTACCCCACTCCCTCTGTTTCACCTAATAGCCTCAAACCAGACATTTAAACATACAACAAGCCCTGAAATCAGCTTGTGACTTTCTCCTAAAAATCTTTAATTGAACATTTGTTCATTTACATTGTTTTTGCTATTTCCCTATTAAGAGAGAAATCCTTGAACTGGCTTTCTCTGGGGTGTCTTCCCTTGAGTCTAATTAGATGTAAGAATTTTTCACCTGTCTATAACCAGTTTTTCTGAGAAGTTAACAGGGCTTCAGAAGAGGGAGACATTACAAACATCTGAGCAATTATAAGGTTTTCAAGGAAAGACAGTTAATACACATGATTTAAAAGCTTTTGAAATGTGAAATTGGGAAAGGGAATTCTAGGCATAGGGAAAATTTTAAATTAGTTGTATAATTTTTACATCATGTTTTCTCACCCCACATTTAAATTTAAATAAAATACTCTAAAGAGTGCTTGAAATTTCTGTGTTAATTTGTGGAAGAAGATACCAATTTTAAATCATTCAGATAATTCTGACAAGCTAAATAAATATTTAGTTATTTTAAAGCATATCATTTACCTGTTTAAATCCACATATTAATACACTAATTTGCTGATAGATTATAATTACTAACTGACTCAATCAATACAAGATTTTGCAATATGAATTAATTACAAAGACAATTTCTACAATAATCCTGTATTAAATGATTACTTCTTATATCAAAGCTCCGAGTCTCATTCTTTCAATAACATAATGAGCTATTATCTGATTTTTTATATTAGTATTTATTAAAGTGTCATTTCAAGATTAAACCGTGAAACAGAATAGGTGTTTTTACATATTCAAAATCCACATGACAATGGATTAATGAGGACTGTGCTTTTCAACACACTTTATATAAAAAGAACCATATCAGATCTCTAAACACACTAAATTCAGTTTGCATGTTCCCATAATAGAAAACGTGAACTCTGGTATTACAGTGAAGATACAGGACAAAGCTGATACATTGCTATGATCTGAATGTGTCCCCCAAATTCACATGCTAGAAATTTGATCCCTAACGTAGCAATGTTGGGAGGTAGGGCCTTTTGGGAGGTATTTAGGTCAAGAGACCCTCATGAATGGATTAATGTCGCTATAAAAAGGGCTAGTGGGAATGGGTTCTCTCTCTTCTGCTCTTCTGCCATGTGAGGACGCAGTGCTTCCCCCATTCCCCCATCCCAGACTTAGCAAAAAGGTGCCATCTTGAAACCAGAGACTGACCCTTATGATGCCTTGATCTTGGACTTTCCAGCCTCTAGAACTGTAAGAAATAAATGTTCATTGTTTTATAAATTACCCAGACTGTGCTATTCTGTTAGAACAACACAAAACAGGCTAAGACACACACTAAATGCAAAAAATACACAAGTACCTCACTATTCCAAAGCCTCTTTTTCCCCCTCTCCTCAATGAAAAACTCAGCTTTAAAAAAAATCATTTAAAAGTCTAAGTATACTGCAATCCTAACAGCTAATATAGACACTAAGTTATATTATACCATCTTCCCTTCTTTTCTCACAATAGAAAACAAAATAGCCCCAAATGTTGGAGAGTTGCTGCTGCTGACACTGTATAAATCACACAGGAGAGGGGTTCTAGTTACCAGCAACATGAGCCAATTAAACTACGAACTACAAGCTGTTTTACTAAAGCAGACTTTTTTTCAGGGGCATTTGGCATATTTGGGTTTAAATGTTACGCTGGAAGCATTTTCTTGTTGCCAAGTGTACCTCTGAACATTTAAACCTAAATATTCTAACAGATGTTTCTAAAGCAAGAGCATTATAAAACCAGAATTCGCTTGAGTTAGGAATACTTTTTCCATGATTTCAAAAACAAACTATATTTTATAATAGTTTTAGATTTACAGAAAAATTGGAAAGATAGTAGAGTGTCCATATGTGCCTTCTTATTTCCTCAATGATTAATATTTTATATTAATATTAATTTGTCACCAGTAATGATACAGTATTATTAACTGAAGTCTATGCCTTATTTTTTTTTTCACTTAATGTTCCTTTTCTAAGATATTGCCAAAAACATCACATTATTTTTATTTATTATGTCTCCTTAGGCTCTTCTTGGCTGTGACAGTTTCCTTGATTTTGATGACCTTGGCAGTTTTGAACAATACTTGTCAAGTGTTTTGTAAATATTTTGTAGAATATCCCTCAATTTTCCTTATTATTAGACTGGAATTATGTGTTTTGGGGAGGCAGACCAAAGAGGAGAAATGCTATTCTCATCATATCATGTCAGACTATCACCGTGATTTATCACTGTTGATTTTGACCTTCATCATCTGGCTGAAGTAGTGTTGTCACATTTCTCCACTGTGAAGTTCATTTCCCCCTCCCCCTCTTTTTATACTGGATTCTTTAGAAGTGACTATGTGCAGTTCACACTTAGGGATGGAGGGTTATTTTCCACCTCCCTGAGGGTGCAGTATCTAAATAAATTATTTGAAATTCTTTCTCCCAGCTGATTTGCCTTTTCTCCCCTTTTATTTACTCAAGCATTTATGTCTATATGGATTCACGGATATTTATGTTATACTTTGAATTATAATCTAATACTAATTTATTTATCTTGTTCTTCAAATTATTCCAGCTTTTGCCATTGGATGCTCTTTCAGTTAGTTGGTTTCTGTGTCTCTAAGCATGCTAGAATTTTAGCACTTTGTAACCTTCTGGCATTATAAAATGCTCTAGGCGCATCTTATGTATTTCCTGCCCCAATTCCAAAATCAGCTCTTTCTCCAAGAAGCTCTGATTTCTTTTAATGGAGTATATTATTAGAAACCAACATCTGAGCACAAGTTATGCTGGTTTCTATTAGGGTGCCCTTGCTTGCCGGGCCTCTAAGATGACAGAACAAGGGAATATAAGTATGTATCCTAACCCATGTTTATACATACATTTGTAAATATTTCTATATGTAATGATCTGTACCTACACCGAGCTAAATAGGAGTTCATACTGATATCTCCAGTACTAATCCCTATCTTCCCACCCCAACAGTGAGAAACCCAGCTCCTACCATACACCATCCAAGTATTTAATTGTTCGATGCCAGTGTATATGTACAGTAGTTCCAGAATTGCTAAACCACACCCCCATGGGAAACAACTTTATCAACCAGAGTATGGTAGTCATGTACAGTTTCTTTTGCCTTCAGTCTTACAGAATCTACTCATTTCCACAGTTATTTAGGCCAACACCTTTCCCCCCCACCACCCCCTTGAGTAAAGTTACTTTATACATTTGTAATGTATAAATTATTTTGTAATATTCTGCATTCTATCCTAAGATCCCCAACCTTTTAAATTATGTTTTAATTTGCATGCATTAAAGCTTATTCTTTGTGCTATAAAGTTCTATGTACTTAAACATATTTATAGTGTCATGCATCTACTGTTATAGTATCATACAGAATAGTGCCCCACCCTAAAAAATATCTCCTGCACTTTGCCCGTTGAAACTCCCTCTCAATGGGTCTTTTCAAATCAAATTATTTTGGCTTACAACTTTCTAGTTCAAAAACAATTTTATGTGTAAAATAAATTTCTCTAACTATTATAATTAGGACGAGAGCCTGAAAATGTGGGAAGAGTCAGAGTCTGAGGAGGACAAGTCCAAGAACACAAGGCAACTGGAACAAAAGGGAAAGCAGAAGGCAAACATGACTAATAAATATTACTCATTTTATATATTTTTTGAATAAGCTACAATGTGTAATTGTTTCGATTTGTAAAGAGACAAGTTTATTAATTCAATCAATAAATATTAACTGAATGAGCACCTGCTGTGAGCTAGACACCCTACTAGGCATAAAGAATATTGTCATGTCTAATACACACCCCCTTACAACTTACCATGGAATTTTGGTTTCTTCATCTATAAAATGAGACAATAACACCCACCTGATAGAATTGCTGGAGGGACTAGATGAGCTGTGTCAAGAAGAGTGCCTGAAACATCATGATTCCTCAGTGTGTGATACTCCAATCCCCATTATTTTGCAGTGGAGTAGGATCCATTCACACTTCTTTCAAAAGAGGAATAGAGAAGAATGCTCACTTTTTTTGTTGTCCCTTTTCTCCCTCTATCAGATTTGATCATGGAATTGCCATAATGGTGATGGGATAGCCTTGTGAGATGTAAGCTTCTCTGTAAGCAATCATCTAGGTCACTCGTTAAAAACAGGCTCCTGGTCCCCAACTCAGATCTACTGAAGCAGAATTTGCAGTGTGAGGGATGGGAGTTAGAGGGCCTGATGATCTGTGTTAACAAGCACAGAAAGTGCTTTTGATCATCGCTGAAGTTGGGGAAACACTGGCAGCACCTTTCCTAGACTGCATTCAGGACTGAGAGAAGCTACACTCAAGATCTCACAAAAGGAAATGGTAAGGAAGTGTGGCATAGAGGTAACGACAATAGTAATATAATGTTCATAATGGTGGTGACTGTTAATATTCATTGAGTACTCTACTCTGTGCCTGGTTCTGAGCTGAACAGTTTCCAAGCATTATCCAACTATATCCTCACAACATCTCTATGAAGTAGATACTGTTATTTTTCCCTTTTTACAGATGAGAAATTGAGCCTTAGACAAATTAATGAACTCATCCAAGGTCATCAGTAGTAACTAGCAAAAACCTGTTTTGCCTGACTTCAGAACCATTTCTCTCAAGCACGACACAAAAATAATGATGCGCAAAATGTTGGAGACTTGGGTATTGGGTCAAAATTTAGTTTTGTCTGTATGCTCCATAGTAGATTATAGAATTCAAGTATTTGATAAGAGAATAATTTTAGATCAGTCATTTCACGTGCCTGTTTCCCCACGTGCAACATGAACAGCAGTACTACATGTTCCTCTAATTCTAACATCGTGTTTCCCTCTCTTGCCTACTCTTCCCCATCTTTTGTTATTTCAGCTTTGACTTACGTGTTAGCTTTGTATCAAAGAAAAGTGAAATGAGTCTGGAATCCTCACTTTGACTTTCACAATACAATCTTTCTGATTAAGTCATTTATGTATTTCTTCAATGGGGAAAGTAATTAAGACTGAAAATACACAAAGGACTGAAATTACACAAAGTTACATCAAATAAGATGCTATGATTTTTCACTATTTTGTAAATTATTTCATTCAAACACCCTTAGGAATTGCTGAAGCCTGAATCTGAAATTCTGTCTTTGAATTGAGTTGATATATACTTGACAAAAGAAATACAGAGCTATTTTCCCAGCTGTTACTTACATATTTTCCTGATTTCATGTACTACAATTTGGGCCTATAAACAAACCCTCCACCTAAGATGAAATGCATCTTCCACATGCACCCTTTATGGTTCAGATCTTTAGCCACTGCAGAATTTTAGACAAGTCCCACAGCCTCTCTGAACCAGAAGTTCACGGCTAGAAAATGGTGAAAAATAATTATTGGTTTTCAAGATGAATCTCAGTATAAAAGGTTAAAAATTTGAGAAACATAAAATAAAGCATTTGGAAAGCTCTCTCCTGAGGCTTTTTAGCTAGAACTATGATGGATTCATGATGGATTCTCTTTATTTCTGAAACTCAACTACACTAATAGCAAATTTTAGTATGGTAAGAAGGGCCACATAGAAAATCTACATTTAAAAAGTAGATGAATCTGTTTAGGGATTTACCCAAGGTCAATAAATTAGTTACTGGGAGAATAAGCACTAGATTCCAAAATTTTTGATTTGCATTCTAGTACCTAAGTTGCCACTTCGCTTCCCTTTCCCCCCAAATTCTATAATGACCACTTTTAGTAAATAGTCAGTATGAATGAGAAGTACACACATCACAGAGATATTTATTCAACCAAAACAAACACTTACGGAGGAGAGACTATTTGTCAAACTATGGTGATAAAGAGAGAGGCCATGGTCACTACCTTCAAACAGTGTATCCTCCGGGGAATCAATAAAGTAGCCACATCAGATGTGACAGTAAAGACAGAGGGTGCTCTGGAAGGAGTGGGACTCTGGGTGCCTGGAAAGATTTAACAGAGAATCTGGCATTGACACTGGCCTCAAAGAATGCAGAAAAATTTCCACATTGACAGAAGGGGACATATTGTATAGGAGGACAGTCCAAAGATTAGCATGAGCAAAGGCAGGGAAGTGGGGTATTAGAGGATCTATTTACATAACATAGAATAGTGTACTCAGCGTGGCCGGGCACGGATAAGTGTGGGGGAAGTAGAGTGGAAAAGAAAGTAGAAAAGGCAGCTTGGAGTTAATTGAGATGTTGCTCTGAATATGATACAGTGCAATGATTTTGTTGTTCTTCTTACTGTTTTTGCAAAGGAACACATTTAGAGCTGGGCTTCAGAGAATCAGAGTATGATAGCAGTATAGGTAGAGGGTAATTTAGATTGGGGACTGACTGGAGATAGGGACCTGAGTTAAGAGGTTGTTACTTAAGTCCTGTGGGAGGAACTAAAGGTTTGAATAGTAGGAATGGCACAGGGGAGAGCAAAGAAGGATGCAGGGATGGAAAAGTCACAGATGGGCTAGCCCCCTGGTCTCTTCAATAACCATGCAGGACAAAGTGCCAGTTCTGAGTGCTCCTGAAGATAGACAGTGAGCTTCAGGTTCTGTACCCAACAGTGGTGGGTGCATCACTCGATTAGGCCTGTCTCTACTTTTTCCAATAACTGCTGAGTAAATGAACACCTTTTTAGCAGAAAGAGAATGGGATTTCAATTAGCAATTTGGGATTTGCTTCTAAGTACACCCATTTACGTTTACTTGAACTTAGGCAAGACGTATAGCCTCTCTGAAACTCAGTTTTCTATCTTAGTGGGTGGTTGGGAAAAAGAGAAAGATTTATAGTGTGTGACATACAGTAGGTCCTCAATAAAGAGCAGTTACTATTATGTGTATTGCTGTTGTTCTTTTGGAATGACAAGGGTGGTAGCGACATTGGAAAGAAATACCAAGAAGCTTGTCCAAGGTGCAATTCCATCCTGTCTTATTTCACTCTCAACTCAAATGGAAATTAAAACAATGTTTTTGCTCCTTGCTTATACGTATTTACAGCATATTTGCCAAATATCCTGTTAGTGAGAAATCAATTTTTCATAGCTTTCTTGTATTCTTTTCTGAATGAGAGAAGACTCTTACAGATATTTGGATGAGTTGAAATAAAATAAAACATATTCTGCTTACTCCAAGGTTTTATCTACCGTGACAACCAATACTTTCTATTACACATTCAGCAGACCCCTTCTAACCTCCATTTGCCATTATACTTCTTGAAACAAACTTGATAAAACAGCACCATACATTTTTAAGTTACGTTTTAAACAAAAATTCAGCTCCTGAGCTGCTGTTTGCTGATTCCTTCCTGAAACAACAGGAATTCAGAAATAGTAACAATATGTAACATTTATTAAATGCTTGTGTGCTCTGCATTTTGTTGAAATCTTACATGACTACCTCATTTAATCATTAAAAAAAAAAAAAACCCTAACAATAAGTATGCAGTAAATGTTAGGAATATTACTGTTGCTGCTCTTTGTAGCCTTTTAACTACTGACAACGTTTCATTTTTTAGGGTTTTTTGTTTCCCTGAACCTGTTTTTCCAAGAAGCATCCCTTCATTTTTCAGCTCTGCCTCTTCTCTTTGTTTCAAATCCCAAATGTTGTAAAAAGGCCAGGCCAAAACCTTCCCATATGTTGTGGACTGAATTGTGTCCCTCTAAAATTCATATGTTGAATGAATTCCCAATACTCCAGAATGCAACTGTGTTTGATGATAGGACCTTTAAAGAGGTGATTAAGCTTAAATGAGGTCATATGGATGGAACCTAATCCAACATGACTGGTATCCTTTTAAGAAAAGAAGAGACACCAAACATGCATGAGCACGGGCCATGTGAGGGCACAGTTAAGAAGTGAGCCTTTTGCAAGCCAAGGAGAGAGACCTCAGGAGAAACCAAACCTGCCAACACCTTGATCTTGGATTTCCAGCCTGAAGAACTGTGAGAGAAAATGTTTCTGTTGTTTAAGTCACCCAGTCTGTGGTACTTTTTTATGGCAGCTGTAGCAAAATAATATACCATCTGAACACATGATTTTTCAATTTTTCTTTTATTTCTGAAAATCTTTAACTATAAGGACCCTGGCTATTCTGTAATTTTAAATGAATTTATGTCATTTTTTAATGTTTTTGCTCAGTTTCAAAATATTTTCTAATTTTCATTCTGACTTCTTTGACCCCTGGGCCACTAAGAAGTATGCTGCATTTGGGAATAGTCTAGTTATCTTTTCATTACTGATTTCTAGTTTATTTCTACTGTGGTAATAGAATATACACTCTATGGTTTCAGACCTTTGAAAATGTGTTGTTTTTAGCCCAGAAGGGTCTACTTCAGTTAATATTTCATTTACAGTTAAAAGGAATTTGTATCTGCAACTCGTTGGATGCTATGTCTTATAAACATTAAATCTACATCCTAAGTGATTTCTTGTCTGCTTTTTTCTGTCACTTACCAAGAGAGGTATGCTAAAATGTCATCCAAGATTGTGTTTTTGTCTATATCTCATCTTAGTTCTGCCAACTTTTGCTTTACGTGTCTTGAAGCAATATTATTAACTGCATAGAAAGTTTGGATAGTTATATCTGCGTGTTTTACTAACCTTTTTATTATTATAAAATGTCCTTTTTATGTTTGGTAATACCTCTAGTCTTAAAGTTTTGTTCGTTTGATAACAATATTGCACAGTTTCTTTTATTAGAATTTGCCTGTTATGTTTTCCCCACATTTTTATTGTCAGCTTCTCTATAATCTTATATTTAGGATGTAGCTCTTATAAACAGATATAGTTGTTGTTTTATCAAATCTGACAATCTTGGTCTTTTACTTGGAGTGCTATGTTACATATAGTGTAATTACTGCTATAATTTGCTTTAAGTCTACCACTTTTGTATTCCTTTTTCTTCTGTTCCATTGGGGTTTTTGTTGGTTGTTTTTTTCTTTTTTTTTTTTTTTAATCCTTGGGTCCTACATTCATTTTTATTAATTGATTGTTTTTTATCATTCCATGATTATCTCTTCCATTAGCTTTTTGATTGTACTTTTTGCCTTATAATTTTAGTGGTTACTCTAGAGATTATAATACTCATTCCAAATTTACATAGTCTTCTTTTACTTAGCAGTACTTCCCAAATAATGCAAGAAACTTATAACAGTTTATTCTACTCATTTCCTTTCTCTGAGCTGTTGTTTGTATGTATTCTACTTCTACATGGCATAAACACCACAACACAGTTATTATTATTCCTTTAAACACTTAATATTCATGTATATTTATATTTTCTGATTTTCTTAATTCTGTCATAGAGTTTTGTGCTTCTTCTAGGATAATTTTCTGTTAGCCTGAAGAATTTCCTCAGTATGCTTGCAGTGTCAGTAGGTGAAAGAAAGTGAGCCGAGATGCCAGGTACCGGTCAAGCTTTATTAAAGAAAGAAATCTGCCGGCTGTGATCAAAGTGGGGAACAGCCCAGGGCTGCCCTGAAAATGATGGACAGCACCAGGTGTGGGGGTGGTGGAGCTTATATAGTGCGCCAAGGGCTGGCTGATACCATCAAGGAGGGTCATTATGCTAATGTGGATCGGGGTGGAGAACTGCGTCCTTGCAGAAGCAAAAGAGGTTTCTGTTTAAGTCAGGAGGCTTCTCCTAAAGGGAAGGGGGAGGGGAGGGGAAGGGAGGAGGTGGGCGGTGCCGGATTTGTACTTGGGCTTGTCTAAAGTGGTGCTGGTTATGTTGCAGATCTATCAGTAGGTTGATCACAAATTCTCTCCTCTTTTTTTGAAACATCTCCTAATTTGCATTCATTTTTAAATACATTTTTTTACAGCAAAGAAGACTTTCTTTCTTTTCTTTTTTCTTTCTTTTTTTTTGGCAGTGTAAAGGGGTTTTTTGCACTTTTTTCTGACTTCCACCGCTCTCTT
The DNA here is from genome assembly GCF_027409185.1 of Cynocephalus volans. Taxonomy (NCBI): domain Eukaryota; kingdom Metazoa; phylum Chordata; class Mammalia; order Dermoptera; family Cynocephalidae; genus Cynocephalus; species Cynocephalus volans. The sequence goes on along the minus strand of NC_084461.1, from coordinate 142,693,193 downwards.
TGGAAAGTCTCACTATTGTTTTGTTTTGCTTTGTTTTGTTTTTTTGTCTCTGACTGCTTTTTTTTTTTTTAAGCTTTCTCAACTTTTTTATTGATGCTTAAAGTCATTACAATGCTTATTCCAGTATTTAACAACATTTTATTAATTGTTATGATAAACATATACAAGAATCATTTGCTTTTTCTTAGTAATTGCAAAATGCAAAAAGCCACATGCCCTTAGGGAAACACTTGCTTTTTCTACCTTGAAAAATGGCTGAAATGAAAATCTGGCTGCTTAAATATTTTCCTTTGTCCTCGGTTTTCAACAGTTTGACTCTTTGTATTAAGGTGCAATTTATTTTTATCATGCTTGAGATTTGCTTCTTGAATGTGAAGGTTGAAGTCTTTAATCAGCTGTGGAAACTTTTCAATCATTGTCTCTTCTACATCTTTGCTTCTCTCATTTCTCTGAGACTGGATATGAATGTTAAAACCCAGACCTCTGTCCCACCTGTTTCTTATGCTCTGTTCTTGCTCCTTTCACCCTTTTTTCTCTCCGGGCTTCAGTTGTATGTTTCCTATTCACCTCTTATGAATTTACCCATCCTGTCATCTGCTGCCTAACATCTGCTGTTTAACCCATCCAATGAGTTCTTAGCTTCAAATGTTGCATTTTTCTCATCCTAGAATGTCCATTTCTTTATGAACTGAAAATCTGTGTTGAAAGTTTTTCTCTTTCATCTATATTGTCTATCTTTTATTCTCTTTGGCTTATGTATAATAGTTATTTTAAGTTATTTTTTCTGCCTTCTCCAACATCTGGTTTTAACCTGTGTCTTGCTTCTATTAATAACTTTTTCTTTTGATTATCTGTCACATTTTCCTGACATTTCATGTGTCTAGTAATTTTTAATTGCATACCAGAAATTGTATATAAAATAGTTATAGATACTGAGGTTGATATTATTTTTCTCCAAAGAGTATTTTTCCTTTGCTCCTTCAGGCAGAGGCTGAAGAACTGATCACTTCAATCCAGTTGACAATAGAGCAGGGTCAGCATTGATTGCAGATTTAAATTCAAACTATCTCTGCTTTCAACATCCCAAGGGTGAGACCTGATATGTACTCATTCTAAGTACCTTCCATGAGTGGGATCTTTTCTCCTAAGCACTCCAAGACTGTACAAGATTGTATTATTCATTTCCTGCCAAATACTTTAGCCTCCCCATATCACTTCAGCCTGCTGCAAATGTCATGGTAGAAGAACCAACCATGTGATGAGAAATCTTCAAGATTTCAGATTGCCACAGCAACAACGATGACCATCCAATGTTCCATAAGTTTCCCTTTCTCCGAGAAATGTGCCTGTGGCCATAAGAAGCCAGATTGACAGCCTACTTCCAGACTTGGCAAATGCCTCCAGGAAAAAAAAAAAAAAGGACATTTATCTAGGCTCACCTGAAAGGGGCTCTTTCCTCTTAGAGCTTTTAGTTCATCTCTCTTTGCTTCCATACCTCTCCAATATCTTCTTAAAAAATGACTAAATATTAATTTAGTTGTAGCTTGTTGTTTCATAGAAGCCCTAGCTTCTTACTATTTATTTTATCTTGCTTGGAAACAAAACTTCAACAATGGATTTGAGATGGGAAATTTCTTCATAATTTCCCTCTTCAGTTCCTCATCCAATTCACCATCTGGAAAAATCACAAATTTATTTACCCATTTATTCAACAAACACTTATTGAGTACTTGCTAAATACCAGGCACTGTGTTAAGTTCAGGGCATATAAGCATACTCAACACATATACAGCCCTTGCCATTTATAGAGCTTACAAATGAGTGGGAGGGTGATTTAAAAAAGAAATCAGCATACAGTTAAAAGAGTTAAGTGCTATGAAAGAAAAGCATGAAATAAAAGAGTGCATGATGTGCTGATTTCAATTGCAGGGTCAGGCAGTCCTCTCTGAAGCAACAATTAAAATGAGACCTTAAAAAAAAAAGGAGAAATTATTACAGCACGGAGTGGAGAAAAATTTATTTCAGGCAGAAGAAACATTGTTTGCAATAACTTGAAGTAGGAAAGAGATTGTTTTTATCAAGGATTTGAAAACATGCAAGCTTGAGTGAGAGAGAGCACATTAATAAATAAGGTTAACAGGGTATTCAGGGCTAGGTCATATAAAGCCTTATGATCACGTTGAAGTTTTATATTTTATCCATTAAATAATTTTGAGCAGGGAAGTGCCAATTTGCTCTGTGAAGAATGGCTTAGAAAAGAGTGAGAGTGAACACAGGAGATGGATTAGGAGGCGATTGAATGTGCCCATGTGAAAAATGACAATAGCTTGAATTAAGATGGTGGCAGAAGAGGAGGATAATTGGTTGGATTTAAAATATATTTTAAAGGTAGGATCAAAAGGACTTGGTGATGGAACAAATAGTGAAATGAGAGAAAAGGAGATATCAAAAGAGTTGGCTTAAAAAATATGTTTCCTGCATGGCTTGATGACTCATTTCTTTTTAGCACCGAATAATATTCCATTGTCTGGATGTACTGCTGTTTATTTATCTGCTTACCTACTGAAGGATGTCTGTTGTTTTCAGTTTTGAGAATTATGAATAAAGCTTCTATAAATGTTCATGTATATTTTTCCCCCCTGTGGACATAAGCTTTCAGCTCCTTTGAGTAAATACCACGGAGCCCAATGGCTAGATTTTATGGTGAGAGCATGTTCAGTTTAGACATAGAGGAAACTTAAATGCATGTTACTGAGTGAAAAGAAGCCAATCTGAAAAGGCCACATGCTATGTGATTCCAACTACAGAACATTCCAAAAAAGGCAAAACTACAGAGACAATAAAAATATCAGTGGACTTTTTAGAGCAGTGAAACTATGGTGTGATGCTATATGGGTGGATACATTATATATATGACCCATATAATGATATGTGGGTCATTATACATTTATCTAAATCCATATAATGTAAAACACTGAAAGTGAGCCCCTATGTAAACTATGCACTCTGGATGATAATGATCTGTCAATGCAGGTTCATCAATTGTAATAAATGTGCCACTCTGATGGGGGAGGTAGATAAGGGGGTATTCTACACTTGTATGGGGGCAAAGGGTATGTAGGAAATCTCCGTACTTTCTTCTCAGTTTTGCTGTGAATCTAAAACTGCTCTGAAAAATAAAGTTTATTAGGAATATATATACATATATATGTATGCTTGTATTTAGTTTATATGGATTTTATGAAATACTTCACATGCATTATCTGGTTTGATCCTCACAATAACACAATGGGATCAACATTATTTTCCCTTTTACAGATAATGAAAAGGAGGTTCAAAGGCATCAAGTCTACAGTTTTTTGTTGATCCAGTAATTAAGACACAGGTGAGACAAGAACCAAATTCTGTAATACTGGTCTAGGACTCTTTTTCTCTATAAAGCTTTATTCCTTCTGTAGGTGTTTAAGAAACACAAGAGAGGGCTCTTATGGCAGCTGTCAGAGAGTTGATGTCTTTGCCGTATTCTTAGTCACTACTAAAGTTCCAGCCACGTCCATCACCAAGTAATTCAAAGCCAATAATCCAGAACCTACAATAATAATCACAGTAATATTTAATTAATTTTATGGATGACTTCACAATTTCAAACTTTTAACATGCATTATCTCATTTAATTGTCATATTCATTTTGAAATATATACTAACATTAACCCACTTTAGAGATTAAAAACCTGAAGCCCAGAAAGTTTAAATAATTTGCCAGAAATGACAAAACTAGTAATTGACCAAACCAAGATATGCCAGAGTCTACACTATGCTGCCCATTATGAATTCCAGAGGAAAATTTTATCAGTAGAATCATGGACAACAAGATCATATGATTGCAAGAAAACTTAATTTAGACTTAAAGGATCAGGCTTCCAGTCCTGGCTTTGTCATTGATAAACTGCAGCTTTTAGTACCTCACTCTCCTCTCCATTGGGTTCTGCTTCTTCCCCACTAACCACGTTATTTTTCGGGCTTCTTTTGATTCTGATCTTTTTGGTTTTTGTCTGATTCTGATCCTTTTGTTTAATTATATTTTCAAGAGTTGGTTAATGCAGTTGGTGTTACTTCCAATCAATCCCCTCACTGACCACCCGCATCCCTACCTACTTTTCTCACCTGAAAACCTCCCTCTGCCCTGGAAGCCCCAAATTTCTTAGACATTCCTCAGCTGGTCTACAGGGTGCTTAGGAAACATCAGCTTGGTTGATAGCTTGGCAATTAACTCATCCTGCTAGCTCACTCCCTGTGTTAAGTGCTAAATTGCAGAGGGTGTTTATCATATGTCAGGCTCACAGCCTCCTGCTGTCAGCTTTGATTTGCTAAATACCTGCAAAAGATTTGATGACTGGAACACCTGGTCTGCAGAGCAGGCTGCATGTAAAGCTGCAGGCAGCATCTCAAGAGGTCCCTGCAGGCCCTCTCTGAGCTGCTCCCCACCCTTTCCTTCTCAGGGAGAAGTGAAGAGAAAGGGGCAACACCTTGAATTAACCATGAGAGACCCTAGTCTGAACGGAAATGGTTAAGGAAAGTGAGAATCTCTACCCCCATCCTTCTATCCTGGATGATGCTATAATGATAAACTAATGAACAATTATAGAGTGCCTATCACTATGTGCCAGGATTTATGCCAAATACGTCACCTGTGCAAACTTATTTAATCTTTTTTTTTCTTTCTTTTTTTTTTTTGTGGCCAGTTATCAAAACCTCCCGCCCTCCTCCCTCTCTCTGCTCCCTCCCAACAATATTCTTTCTGTTTGCTTGTTGTATCAACTTCAAGGAATTGTAATTGTTATGTCTTCTTCCCACCCCTCCCCCCCGGTTTTTTGTGTATTTATTTATTTATTTCTAGCTCCCACAAATAAGTGAGAACATGTGATATTTCTCTTTCTGCACCTGACTTGTTTCACTTAATATAATTCTCTCTACGTCCATCCATGTCATTGCAAATGGCAATATTTCATTCTTTTTTATAGCAGAGTAGTATTCCATTGTGTAGATGTACCACATTTTCCATATCCAATAATCTGAAGATGGACATTTGGGCTGGTTCCAACTCTTAGCTATTGTAAAAAGTGCTGCAATGAACATTGGGGAACAGGTATACCTTTGACTTGGTGATTTCCATTCCTCTGGGTATATTCCCAGCAGTGGGATGGCTGGGTCGTATGGTAGATCTATCTGCAATTGTTTGAGGAACCTCCATACCATTTTCCACAGAGGCTGCACCATTTTGCAGTCCAACCAACAATGTATGAGAGTTCCTTTTTCTCCGCAACCTCGCCAGCATTTATCGTTCACAGTCATTTGGATATTAGCCATCCTAACTGGGGTGAGATGGTATCTCAGTGTGGTTTTGATGTGCATTTCCTGAATGCTGAGTGATGTTGAGCATTTTTTCATATGTCTGTTGGCCATTTGTATATCTTCCTTTGAAAAATGCCTATTTGGCTCTTTTGCCCATTTTTTAATTGGGTTGCTTGTTTTTTTCTTATAAAGTTGTTTGAGTTCCTTGTATATTCTGGATATTAATCCTTTGTCAGATGTATATTTTGCAAATATTTTCTCCCACTCCGTTGGTTGTCTTTTAACTCTGTTAATTGTTTCTTTTGCTGTGCAGAAGCTTTTTAGTTTGATATAATCCCATTTGTTTATTTTTCCTTTGGTTGCCCATGCTTTGGGGGTCATATTCATGAAGTCTGTGTCCAGTCCTACTTCCTGAAGTGTTTCTCCTATGTTTTCTTTAAGAAGTTTTATTGTTTCAGGGTGTTTATTTAATTCTTTAATCCATTTTGAGTTGATTTTAGTATATAGTGAGAGGTATGGGTCTAGTTTCATTCTCCTGCATATGGATATCCAGTTATCCCAGCACCATTTGCTGAAGACGCAGTCTCTTCCCCAGTGTATAGGCTTGGTGACTTTGCCAAAGATCAGATGGCTATAGGTGTGTGGGCTGATTTCTGGATTCTCTATTCTATTCCATTGATCAGTGTGTCTGTTTTTATGCCAGTACCATGCTGTTTTGGTTATTAAAGCTTTGTAGTATCATTTAAAGTTAGGTAGTGTTATGCCTCCAGCTTTATTTTTTTTTGCTCAGCATTGCTTTGGCTATGCGTGGTCTTTTGTTATTCCATATAAATGTCTGGATAGTTCTTTCCATTTCTGAGAAAAATGTCATTGGAATTTTGATGGGGTATGCATTGAATTTGTATATCACTTTGGGTAGTATGGACATTTTCACTATGTTGATTCTTCCAATCCAAGAGCATGGGATATCGTTCCATCTTCTCGTATCCTCTCTAATTTCTCTCAACAGTGGTTTGTAGTTCTCATTATCAAGATTTTTGACCTCCTTGGTTAACTCAATTCCTAAGTATTTTATTTTTTTGGTGGTTATTGTAAACGGGCAGTCTTTCTTGATTTCTCTTTCTGCATGTTCACTATTGGAGAATAGAAATCCTACTGATTTTTGTGTGTTGGTTTTGTATCCTGCTACTGTGCTGAAATCATTTATCACCTCCAAGAGTTTTTTTGTAGAGGCTTTAGGCTATTTGATATATAGGATCATGTCATCTGCAAACAGGGACAGTTGGACTTCATCTTTTCCAATCTGGATGCCCTTTATTTCCTTCTCTTCTCTGATTGCTCTGGCTAGTACTTCCAATACTCTGTTGAATAGGAGTGGTGAGAGTGGGCATCCTTGTCTAGTACCTGTTCTTAAAGGAAAAGCTTTCAGCTTTTCCCCATTCAGGATGATATTGGCAGTGTGTTTAGCATATATGGCTTTAATTATGTTGAGATACTTTCCATCTATACCTAACTTATACAGGCCCTTTGTCATGAATGAATGTTGAATTTTATCAAATGCTTTTTCAGCATCTATAGAGATGATCATACGGTCCTTGTGTTTGACTTTATTAATATGGTGTATCACATTTATTGATTTGCATATGTTGAACCAACCTTGCATCCCTGGGATGAATCCCACTTGATTGTGGTGTATAATTTTACATATGTGCTGCTGTATTCTGTTAGCTAGTATTTTATTGAGGATTTTTGCATCTATGTTCATCAAGGATATCAGCCTGTAGTTTTCTTTTTTAGTTGTATCTTTACCTGGTTTTGGTATAGGGTGATGTTTGCTTCATAACATGAGTTTGGGAGATTTGCCTCTGTTTCAATCTTTTGGAATAGTTTGTAAAGAATTGGTGTCAATTCCTCTTTGAATGTTTGGTAAAATTCTTCTGTGAATCCATCTGGTCCTGGGCTTTTCTTTGTTGGGAGCCTTCTGATAACAGCTTCAATCTCCTTTATTGTTATTGGTCTGTTCAGATTTTCTACATCTTCTTGGTTCAGTTTTGGTAGCTTGTGTGTGTCCACAAATTTATCCATTTCCTCCAGATTTTCAAATTTGTTGGCATATAGTTTTTTATAGTAGTCTCAAATGATTCTTTGTATCTCAGATGTATCAGCTGTAATATCGCTTTTTTCATTTCTAATTTGTGTTATTTGGATCTTCTCTCTTCTTCATTTTGTTCATCATGCTAATGGTTTGTCAATTTTATTTATCTTTTCAAAAAACCAACTTTTTGATTCATTGATCTTTTGTATTGTTTTTTGGGTTTCAATTTCATTAAGTTCTGCTCTGATCTTAATGATTTCTTCTATCTGCTAATTTTGGGTTTGGATTGTTCTTGGTTTTCTAGTTCTTTAAGGTGAAGTGTTAGGATGTTCACTTGCCATCTTTCCATTCTTCTGAAGTAAGCATTTAATGCAATAAATTTCCCCTTTAGTACTGCTTTTGCAGTATCCCACAGGTTTTGGTATGATGTATCATTATTTTCATTAGTTTCAATATATTGAATATTCTGAGGCTGTTGGATGGAATGTTCTGTAGATATCTGCCAAGTCCAGTTAGTCTAGTGTGTTGTTTAGATCTTGTGTTTCTCTGCTGATTCTTTGCCTAAATGATCTGTCCAATATTGACAGTGGGGTGTTCAGGTCCCCTGCTATTATGGTATTAGTGTCTTTCCTTCTTTAGGTCTAATAGAGTTTGTTTTATAAATCTGGCTGCTCCAACATTGGGTGCATATATATTTATGATTGTTATGTCTTCTTGATGGATCAGTCTTTTTATCATTATGTAGTGGCCCTCATTATCTCTTTCTATGTTTTTTAGCTTAAAGTCTACTTTATCAGATATAAGAATCGCTACTCCAGTTCGTTTTTCATTCCTGTTTGCATGGTAAATCTTTTTCCATCCGTTCACTCTTAGTCTATGTGAGTCTTCATGGGTGAGGTGGGTCTCTTGAAGGCAGTATATAGTTGGGTCCTCCTTTTAATCCAGTTAGCCAGTCTGTGTCTTTTGATTGGGGAATTTAAGCCTTTTACATTAAGAGTTGTTATTGAAACGTGTTGATTTAATCCTAGCATTTTATTGATTTTTGTTTAGATGTTTTAGGTGTCTTTTGTTTCTTTCTTTCTGATTTACTGTTTGTTTTCTGTATTTGTTGGTTCCTTGCATTGTAGATAGCCTTTTGGTTGTTTGTTCTCTCTTCATAGATGCCATTTTTATTATACTAGTGGGTTTTGATTTTTCTTGGGTTTTTATGGCAGTGGTAGTTGTTTTTCAGATACCAAACCCAGTACTCCCTTAAGAATTTCTTGTATGGCTGGTCATGTGGTAGTGTACTCCTCCAGTTTTTGTTGTCTGAGAAATATACTATTTGCCCTTCATTTCGGAGGTATAGCCTTGCAGGCTAGAGTATTCTTGGCTGGCAAGCTCTGTCTTTTAGTATTTTGAATATATCATCCCATTCCTTTCTAGCTTTTAGGGTTTGTGATGAAAAGTCTGATATTAGTCTGATTGGGGCACCCTTATAGGTGATTTGATGCTTATCTCTTGCAGCTTTTAAGATTCTCTCTTTGTCTTTGAGTTTTGCCAGTTTGATTATAACTTGTCTTGGAGAAAACCTTTTTGGGTTGAATACATTTGGGGATCTCTGAGCTTCCTGAATCTGAAGATCTGTGTCTTTTCCAATAACTGGGAAGTTTTCTGCCACTATTTTGTTGAATATGTTTTCAATGTAGCCTCCTTTTCCTCCCCTTCTGGAATACCCATGACTCAGATATTTAAGTGCTTAAGGTTGTCTAATATCTCTCTTAGATTTTCTTCAATGCTTTTAATTCTTTTTTCTTTTTGTCTGCCTGTGTTGTTTCAAACAGCCCATCACGAAGGTCCAAAGTTCTCTCTTCTACTTCGGCAAGCCTGCTGGTTAAACTCACTGTCGTGTTTTTTATTTCTTTGAATGAATTCTTCAGCTTGGCAAGCTTTGCTACATTCTTTTTCAGGGCATTGATTTCCTTGTTCATTTCTTTTTTCAGGTCCTGTATACTTTTCTTCATTTCATCATGTTGTCTAGCTGAGTTTTCTTGTATCTCATTCAGTTTCCTTAGAATTATCACTTGAAATTCCTTGTCAGACATTCAAGGGCTTCTTGTTCTATAGGATCTAGATCTTGAGAGTTATTATCCTTTGGTGGTGTGTTTTCTTGATTTATCATATTTCTCGTATCTTTCCTTTGATGTTTAGTCATTGTGGTAGGGGGTGTCACAGTCTACTCGTTTGACACTATTATCTGGCTAGGATGTTGCTGGGGTTGCCAATTTGGTATGGCTACCTCAGTGTCTGCTCAGTTGGCCACGAGTGCCTTGTGTGTGTGGTTGCCTCGGGTCTTGGGCCTCTCTGGGGAGCTGCCTCTCTGGTCAGCATGCACTCGGCCCAGCTGCTGGGTCATGCGCCAGCACCACAGGGTGTGTGGTCTCTGCAAAGCTTCTGCCTCCCCTGCTGGACAGCTCCATGTGCACTCAGCTAGGCCGGAGGTGAAGTCACATGGAGGATGTGAGGCCTACCTGCTGGGTCATGGGCCGACAGTGCAGGGCATGTGATCTCTGCGGAGGTTCCACCTCCCCTAAAGCTCCACCAGGTCAGAACTGAAGGGCATTCTCCAAGCCGTTTGAAACTGCTTGGGTCACCTCCAAACTTACTTAATCTTTACAACACCCCAGGAGTTTAAATTACTCATCCCGGGTAGATTACCCAGCAAGTGGGTTCAAATCTCAGCTCATTCAGAGAATTTACCATCAGGTCTCCCAGTGCTTTCCCACTGCCCTGTTGTCCACACACCAGGCATTGCTATGCTTTTTGAAAAGCAGTAATGAATTAACAAGCAAAATAATACTTTCTGCTATGTTTTTTCTCGGTTATATAATTCCACTGCTCAATACAAGTGCAATTGTCCTTAATCAAGTTTTGAAGAAGCAGTACTGAGTCAGTGACTTCTCAGCCCTTGGTTGGGCAGGAGAAAGAGGTTTGATGCATGACTAATCAGAGCATACCTTTGAGACCACTATCACTTCCATCCATGCATACTGCTGGCTCTGGATGGATGTCATGCCAGGTTTTCAGTTTAGATGTTAGAATTCAAGGGTCCATTGGCTCAGTTGTACATGCTATTTAAAAAGAAAAAAAAACTGGAACAGCAAAACCAGGTACCATTGCTAATAATTATAATTTGCTGGAGTCAGAGACATACTTGAATAAAAATTTGGGGTTTTTTTTGCATATACAAAAAATGCCATCTTGGGCAATTTTCTTAAACTTTTTGAGCCTCAGTGTCCTCATCTGTAAAATGAAGGTGATAATAATACTTACCTCAGAGGTTTAGATGAGGATTAAAATGTAAACTTCATAGGGGTGATGAAGCATGGTATTGTGAAAATGCTTGTGCATTTGAATCTGGTCTCCTGGAGTTCAAGAGAGAAAGTAAGTCATCCGATGTCTGTAAGTCCATGTTTCTTGCCTATAAATGGGAATAATAATACTGTTTTAGGGTTGTGTTAAGAACTAAATCAGGTAATGTATATCAAATGCCTAAAACAGCACCTGGCACAGAATACCTTCTTAGCCAATGTAGTTCTTTTTGTTTACATGCATTTATATTTTTAAATTTCTTAATTTTTTTCACTCACATATAATTTAGATGACTCTACCAAGTCAGTAGAGAAGGAAATATTAATTAGGTTGATGAACATGAATATCACTCAGGAATTCAGTGGGTTTGATATCTTTGTAGACCAATTAGTTTCTCCCACCTTTTATAGTTATAAATTATGGAATTTAACCACAAAGGCATGTGGCTCTCTTAGTATATTTGGGCTGCTATGACAAACTACATAGACTGGGTGGCTTCTAAATAGCAGAAATTTCTTTCTCGTAGTTCTGGAAGCTGGGAAGTTCAAGATCAAAGTGCCAGGAGATTTGGAATCTGGTGAGATTCCTCTTCTTGGTTCATAATGGCAATTTCTTAAACTTTTTTTTTTTTCTGGCTGCTGACCAGTACAGAGATCAAACCCTGGCCTTCAGTGTTATCAGCACCACCCTCTAACCAACTGAGCTAACCAGCCAGCCCCTCAGACAGTGCCTTCTTGCTGTGTCCTCACATGGTAGAAGGGATGAGGGAGCTCTCCAGGATCTCTTTTATAAGGACACCAATCCTGTTTGTCAGGGCTTTGCCCTCAAAACCTAATTACCTTTCAAAAGCACTGCCTCCTAATACTATCACATTGGATTTCAACATATGAATTTTGGGAAGAAACAACCATTCAGTCTATAACAGGGTCAGAAGTGGGACTGATCAAAACAGTGTAGTTGAAAGGTGTCAATCGATAGTCAAAATGACAAAACAGTTCAGGAAAGCTAGTGAGCAGATACCATCACAGCATGTGCATTCTGTACGTGCAGATCAGTGTGATCTTCTCTTGAGTGTGTTAAGCTAGAGTACTGAGCACACTGAGGCTGACTCCGTCTGGGGGAGATGGCATTCATGGGGGACAAGTAGTGTCTGCTACCTCCACCCTTCCCATACTGATGCTCTTGTATCAGAGACTCAAGGTCCTACATTTGACAAAATACTTCCCACTATTTCCGAGTTCTTTCTCTTCCCAGATTTCTTCTTAAGTGTGAAGTTATTTGCTTAATGCTTCAGTTGGAAATACATAGTTTTAGCTCTTGGAAAGTAGCAAAAAATGTTTCCATGTGGTTTATATAAAAACATGGCAGTAATGGTCCTTAGGAGAACAGACCTAGAATTTAAATACTTACACAGTCCTTCGGCAGAGCTCTAAGAAGTCTATCTTGAATAAATACACGGATAACTATTTCCTTCAGATGTCTGTACACACAAAAAAACTTGAAGAAGGCAGATTTCTTACTTTCAAAAGCTAACTTCTAAGGGGCTGACTCGTGGCTCACTTGAGAGAGGGTGGTGCTGATAACACCAAGGCCACGGGTTCAGATCCCTGTATAGGGATGGCCAGTTAGCTCACTTCAGAGAGCATGGTGCTGACAACACCAAGTCAAGGGTTAAGATCCCCTTACTGGTTATCTTTTTAAAATAAATGAATGAATCAATCAATCAATCAATCAATAAGCAACCAAGCTAACTTCTATGCCAAGAGGAAAATGTGGTAACCTCACACCTCTGGCACAAGAAAGTCTAGAGCAGGTCAGAGGCCAGTACCCAAATTGCAGGTACAATAATGTACTTGTAATTAGAACCACTGAATCATTGTAGCAAAACAAAGGGATCTGTTGAAAAAAAGAGACAAAGTGGTGAGCTGAAAAAAGTACTGGGTTTGGAGTCAGAGAGACCTTGATTAACCTCCTAGCTGTGTGATCTGGATTAAGTCATCCATCCTCTCTCAACATCAGCTTATTTTTCTGTTAAAGGAGATACTTATGTCCATCTCAGCAGGATTTTGTGAGGATTAAATGAAAGAATATACGCAGAATCCCGAGACTGGTTTCTGGTACAGAACAGGTACAATGCATGGTTAGCTTCTTTCATTCTCAATTGCATATGAGAAAAAGGGGACTGTTTTCAAAGTGCTACAGATTTTAAAGCTTGTCCTCTGACCTCCATGTTTAAAAAAAACATGTGGACTGGGGTATTGAGTGATACTGCGGGCTCTTTGTTGACTGTTTATTACATGGAGGCATGAAGCCAAGTGATTGGTGTGTATTCTGACATTAAGAGGTAACTGTCATTATCACCTATATTTGACAGGTGAAGAAACTGAGGCTGTGGAATGAACTGCATCAGTGACCTCGTTAAGAAGTAGTAGAATCAGGATGGATCCAGGTCTATTAGAATTCAGAACCAATACACTCATCTACTGTACTTTTTAGCCACTGAATTCTTGGCTGTATAGCCTCATTTATCCCTGTACTTTTTTCTTCCCTCTCCTGACTTTGTTTAAGTATCTTTTCTACAGTAAAGCCTTAACTCACACTTGGGATTTGTGAGCATCCTCATGGTGAGACTACTGCTACATTTGTTTAGCAAACACTTTCTTCATATCCAGTGTAAGTGAATGGATCTATGGGTGTGTTGGAAACACTTAAGGAAGCAAACTGTCATCAAATATGCTCAAGGACATTAGAAGTATTCAGTCACATACACAGGCAGATTATCAATTGTTCTTGTTTGCTCATTAAATCAAGCCACCTCAACTGGGCAAACATGTCAGTCTAACTCAGTTCCTACTGTCTACGATGCTGAGCTGGAAGTAACTGCAGGGTTTTTCCTGTCTATCACCTTCATTTTACACCAATTGACACTGGGGCACTAGAGGCTAACAGTAACAGTACAGTTGTAGCAGCAGCAGCACCAGCAGCAGCAGCAGAAGCAGCAACAGCCATAATCACAGTAGTTGGAATAGCAGCCTTGAGTGCTCACTATGAAGATACGTGCTATGCACTTTATCTGCATTATTTCATTTGGTCTTCACAAACATCTATGAAAAATTGATATTATTTTCATCCTCATTGTGTACGTGAAGAAACAGGGAGGTTAGATCATTTATTCAAGCTCCATGAGCCAAGAAGTAATGGCACTGACATATTTGTACAGTATGTACAATGGAAACATACAATATCAATATACAATATACAACTGAAATACAATAATCATTTTCTGTTTAGATTCCCTCATAATACCTCACATGAATTCTGTGCGTGAATGTTTACTGAAATGTGCAAAACCATACAAGTAAAGCAAATATAAATTATAAAGCATAAAATTGCAGAGAACAACTGTGCACTGACTTTCTGTGAAGAATTAAGAAAGGGATCAGCAAACTATGACCCGTGGGCCAAATCCAGTCCACTGTTTATTTTTGTAAATAAAGTTTCATTCAAACACAGTCATGCCCATTTTTTTATGTATTGTCTATGGCTGTTTTCATGTGACAATGGAACAGATGCATAGTTGCAACACAGCCTGCAAAAGCAAAAATATTTACTATCTGGCTCTTCACAGAAAAAAATTTGCTGACCCCTGGATCAGATCACCAGTTCTGATGATCTACCTACAATCCTCCCAGCTCTCATTCCAGCCCCTCTATGGCGGGATTAAAAAAACCCAACTGTTTCAGTGCATTTCAGTGCACTTGTCTACAATATTTTATATAGTTTTGCTTCTTTTTAAAAAGGTAACATTTTATTAAAGTACACACACAAAGAAATGCACAAACCAAAAGTATGCAACATGTTGAATTTTTATAATAAAAGTAGTACTAGTAGGAGTAGTTGTGATGGTAGCAGAGGTATTACCCCCATGTAGCCACTACCCAGACCAATGCACAACATATTATCAGGGCTCCAGAACCCTCCTTCATGCAACTCCTCAGTCACTAACATTTCCCAAAAGTACTATTCTGACATCTATTATTGCTATATATTAATTTTGCCTCTTTTTTGATCTTTATGAAGATGAAACCATTGTGTATATTCAAATTTTTGTATCCTACTGATTTTCCATATGCTTGACTTAAAATTGCAAAAGGTATATTGCAAATTTCCACTACAATGATGGATCTATTAAAGTGCCCATACAATTCCATCATATATGTGTGTGTGTGTATATGTATGTATATTTATCTACATATGTATTTATAATGTGTATGCATGTATGTATATTTATACATCTATGTATATATTTATAATATATATTTTAATATGTATACCTATTATATTAATATTTTTATATTAAAATATATATATGTGTGTCTATGTATGAATAATATTTTATAACTTGTATACAATATTAGGTTTATTATGCCTTTTCCTGGTAAGTTGAACCTACCATCATTTATTAATTTTCTTTTTCACTTATCATGTTCCTTATCTTAAAATATAATTTGCCTCATAACTCACCTTTCTTTTTTGGTTAGTATTTGCTTCATATGCCTGTTTCCATAATTTTTTTTCAATCTTCCTATAGTCTTCTGTTTTAATTATGTGTGTTTTAAACATTATAGAGTTGGATTTTTAAAAATTTTATCTGACAGTCTCTGTCTTCTAATTGACAAGCACAATTCATTTTACTTATGATTACTAAGATATTTGAACTGATTTCCACCATCTTATTTTGTGCCATCTATTTTTTTTCTGCTTTTTTCCATTCTTTTTATTTTATCTCATTTACTGTCTTTATTTTTTTCTTCAATTGACTGGAATATTTTATTTTCCTACTCCATTTTCACCTTTTATTCTTTTACCCTTCCCCTTTTACTATAAATACTTGACTTAGCATTTAATCAACAGAACAACAATAACAACAAAAACCCAGCTACAAAAACCTACCCTATTTAAAAAGCCATTGGGTTACAAATGATTTGTTTTTCAGCCTATAATAATGACATTTCGGAGTCCAGTTCCAGAGAGAATCTCTACTGGATTCACCTTCAAGTCCCAGTAGTAACAAAGACACAAGATTTGTATTTTTTCCTTTGTTTTTTCTTTTAGAATTTTCAATCATCCTTACAGTAATTGGAACCTAAAAGCATTCAAAGGAATGCTTTAATAATGTGAAAAAATAGCCATCCTGTAGCCAGACTCTGAGATTTCACTGAATATGAATAAGGCTCAGAGAAGACCACATTATGACGATGTTGAGAACAAGAAACAGGCAAGGCCACACTCTGTGACCACAAATGACTAAACTCTGCCTCTTTTGATTAACATGAGTGATTTTGTTTCTTCTTTACCAATGATAACTCTAGCCCCCTGTAATTCTTCTGCCTTCTAGAGAAAATGCATTAAGATACCCGATTATTGAATTGCCCCCACTTCTTGAAGAGCCTCCAATAGAAAAGCACCCCCTGCTTCCTTAATCCCTCCTGAGAATTATCCAGCACAAGCCTAAATCCTATAAAAAGTCCCTCTTAGCCTTCTACCATCTCACTAAGATGCTACCATGGAGGCACCAGAAAGTGTTCTTCCCTGCTGCACCAAGCTACATAAATCACACTTGTTTGCCTGCTGTTCTTAGTGGCTTTTGACCAGGGTGCTTTAGCAGCTTTGATGTTTATTCCTTTAAATAACAAGCAAACTGCCTAAGTAATAATGTGGTTATGTTGGTATTTCTTGTATTCAAGCTTAGCAAGCCTTCTAGAATAACCTGTTTTTGTAAATAAAAAAATCAAGTTGTTTTAATCAAACTTGCTTTTGGTGATACGGTTTGAAAAAGCATGTATGCAGTAGAGATACTCTATGTTTTGAAAATAATAATTTGTGCCTTACTGATGTAAGGGGCAAAGTGGCAGTGTAAGAAAGCCATGAGAAGAGCAATGTTGTAGGGTAGACTTCATCATAATCATCTCTTCTGTGTGACTTATCCTTACTAGATTTTATTTTCTCCATTAATAATCTACCTGTTGATCTCCCAGTTTTACTGAGAAAATAACACAGGCACATGACTTAAAGTTTATTTTCAGAGATCTATTACCATATACCTATAAATGTAACACATTTGATAGCATTAGTTTTCAAACTTTGCTTCACACTAATATCACCTGGGAAATTTTTAAAATTTCAACATCCATACCAATTTAATCAGAATTCTGAGGGCAAGACCTAACACCAATTATTTTTAAAACATCTCAGATGATTCCAGTGTGCAGCCAAGTTTGAGAACCAGTGGATTAGAGTAGTGCTTTTCAAACCTTAATGTGCATATAAATCACTTTCAATCTTCATAAAATATAGACTTTAATCCAACTGGTGTGGGGAGGGGCCTGGGATCTCATATTTCTAACGAGCTCTCAGGTTACGTCAATGCTGCCCATCCAAGGACCATTTATGGATTAGGTAATAGAGATCTATCATGAGGTAATGAAAATATATTTCTAATAGACTACAGAGAAATAAAAATTATAAAAATTTTCATAGCCCAATTTGATAGCAAAAGCTATTATGAAGTCTTGGTGCCAGTGGTAGTCACTACCAAAGAAACTGGCAAGGAAAAAACAAATGAACAAAAACACATTATTTGTCCACAAAAGAATGTTTTGTGTTTATAATTCCGCCCTGACCATTCCTTCACCTTCTCATTGGATTAGGAGAGAAATAGGCTAAAAAGGTTAAACACACAAAGAAAAGAAAACAGGAAGAAGCAAAAGAATAAAAATTTTAAGGAATTCGGTTTATAAGGAATTAAAAAGGAAGTTAAATGTTTATAAAAATTATTTTCAATGTATTTGGCAAATTGAAAAGAATGGTTAATACATGTACTTAAGTTTTGCTATTTGCACAGTACATTTATAAATAACATACTATTGAAAAAGAAAACATGAGCCAATATATGTTAACGCACTGTGAAACGTTCTGAGTATACTGCAAATAGATTGTTCATTAAATGGGGAATCATAAAAAGAATCTGAAAGGACTCTGAATATTAAAAAATCTTCAGCATCCAGCTAAGTAAATGTGTATTTTAGGAAGTTCCACAGCTCTAATCTATACTGTCCAGAAACCAATTAATTGGTCTAAACCACAGATCCAATTATAATCTCCTAAAGCAGATATTCTGCAAGTACATTTTCAACATTGAGTACCTAGTACGTACTAGTGTTAAAAAAAAAAAAACCAAGATAAATAAGACCTGATGCCTGCTCTTAAGTAACTCATAAATCTAGTGAGAACATTGCAATGTCCCTGCTAGAAACTAGACCCCTTACATTTCTACTGTGAGCTGGGAGTTTGGTCTTGGGATTGCTATTTCCTTTCTTTATACCTCCCAGAGTTTTGCTAACAGCAGGAGGCCCTCTTTGAATCCTGCTAATGTAATACTTTTTGAGGATAAAGAGAGTAAGAAGATTAGAGTAGGACATTCTTCAATTGTCTTGATCTGCCCAGCCTATGACCTATTTCAGGCACAGCAAGGCCCATTGCTGATGAAATATTGGTAAACAAGCTAATGTGAGGCTTTGTACTTTCCTGGAGATCATCATCTGGGCTGCAAGTTCACAATGGAGAAATATTTGTTGTCCCAAGATGACACTGGAGTTGGAGTTGCATTATTTCTGAGCACTTCATGATCTGATTTGAGCATTCAGTTCTCAAAGGTGCTATTTGGAATTCCTCAATGAAGAAGTCTGGGAGGAAGGCTCATGCATGGCCTCCTCAGGTGTGAATGTTCCTATCACCATTTTCAGAAGAGGTGAAAATCCTTACCATCTTCTCTGGGGAATCCAATGTGCCTGAAATGCCAACACGTAACTGACATCTTCCTCTGAGCCAAAAGGTTCATTCTAGATATAGCCCATCAGGCTAGAGTAACTGCTCTGAACATGACCAAGTTGTGTAGATTTGATTACTCAACTTTTGTAGACATTGTTTTTACTCTATTCCACAGTCACAGACAAAACACTATCTATAGGTGATCACAAGGGGCCTGGCCAAGAGAGACTTGTGGGTTCCATTCAAATCCCGTGTCACTGTGGATATGAGACCTAGTTTTATGCCTAGTCAGAGATAGAGATCAGAGACATTGTCTTCATACAGTTTTGATCGAAAGATCTGAGACATTCAGGAAGTTATGGCTCATTGCTTTGTGTCTTTGGTTTTCATCAGTTTGACTATGATATGTCCAGGTGCGAATTTCTTTGTGTTTATCCTACTTGATGGTCAGTTAGCATCCTCAGTATAGAGACACATTGTTTTCATCAAATTAGGAAAATTCCCCCATTATTTCCTCAAAAGTTTTTTCTGCTCCTTTCTCTTTGTTCTTTTCTTGTGAGGCTGCCTTTACATGTCTCTTAATACTTTTGCTATTGTCCTATAGGTCTCTGAGCCTCCATTCATTTCTCTTCAATTGTTTTTTCTCTGTTCTTTAAATTGAATAGCTTCTGTTGATCTACCTTCAAGTTCACTGATTGTTCCGCCAGCTCAAATGTTGATCCCTGTAGTGATTTTTTATTTCAGTTATTGTACTTAAATCCAGAATTTCCATTTGATTCCTTTTTTATATAATGTCTGTTTTCTTATTTTAAAAAACTATTTTTATTGATTGTTGTCATGCTTTCATTTCATTCTTTAAACATGGTTTCCTTTAGTTCTTTTAACATATTTATACTAGCTACTTTGAAGTGTTTGTCTGCTAAATTCAATATCTAAAAATGTTTTGGGACAGTTTCTATTGAGTACATTGACTGCTTTTTTCTTTCTATTGAGTACATTGACTGCTTTTTTCTCTGAGTATGGTTCACACTTTTTTATTCATAACTCTTTTTTGAAAACTGGACATTTTAGTAATACATTGTAGCAAATCTCAATTATGATCCTCTACTCCTTCCACAAAGGATGTTGTTGCTGTTTTTTCTCTGTTTGTTTAGTAACTTGCCTGAGCTAACTTTGTGAAATCTGCCTCCCCCACTGTGTACACTCTTATGTTTCTGTTCAGGGTTTTATTTATTTACTTATTAATTTAACTCATTCATTTATGTTTTTTTTTTTTTTTTCATTTTTAAATCTTGTTTTTTTGGGTCTGCCTAACTTAGCAGCCAATCAATGACTGGACAGAGGCTGTGCTCAAACACCTCTAGTCACTGGGGCTTCCATTCTCAGCCAGTGGACCTGAATGGTAAGAACTGCCTTAAATGTTCAAACCACTTTAAAACATGACCCAGCCTTTTCTTTCTTCTATGTATTTTAGTCACCACTAAATATACATACTGCCTCAGCCAAAAATATGTATGCTGCAGCCACAATAGCAAACTCCAGTTTTATCAGCCATGCATCACCTGGCATCCATCAATTTACCGGAAATGTTGCTGGGTTTTGCCACCTCCCAAACTGTGACAGGGATGCTGCTGATCCTCAGGGCCTGTGACACCCCAGAAGAACTTCTACACCAGTGAAGCTGAGGGCAGAAATGGTAAATTCCTCAGGTAAGAACACCACCAACTCTCACTGTTCTTATCCAAAATTCAGCAGTTTTGTGAGCATAAGTGCTTCTCAGATTGCTTTATGCCTTTTGTCAATTTCTACAGCACTGAAATGGTTGTTTTTGTTGTGTCCACTTTACAGATGCTTTGTGAGGAAAGGGTCTATTGATCTCCTCACACAGCCATAGCTGAAGTCCTGCCATCTGTCCTCTTCTCTGATGGTGACATTACAGTGCTGATACATAAACAGGTGCTATAGAGTCAGTGAATCTTGGTCTTTTCATCCTGTAGCCTTTGAATATTTCTCCAGCCTCCACAGAGCCATTCCCAGGGATGGATTCAGCTGACTGTGTTCCTGTTTATCTCTGGGACTTACAACAGGAAGGAATTCATGATGAAATGAGCACCAAAACAGAAAACCACTATAGTTAAGTAGTTGATGCATTGAGATAGCAGGTGCTTAGTTTCCCTGGGCTCAGGTTTCAGGACACACAGCTGGGTTTTCAGCTGTTCCCCAAGGTCTCAGGCATCCCCTGGAGGAAAGCTACTGTTGCAAGTTAGACCTATTTTCAGCACCAACACAGGAAAATGAGACCACAAGGGGATGGCTTATGCAAACCCAGTGGCTGGGCATGCTCAAGAGAGAGCATAGAATATTCTGGAATATGTCTGGTGCGTGTGATAGGGTCTGACCAATGAACATGCGCCAGGAAGGGACTGACTGAGCATGTGCCAGACTAAATGTTACATAACTGGGAGCCACCCCCTTAATTGAATATTCATTAGGTAGAGAAACTTTAAAAGCCCAGTCCCAGCAAAAGGCGGGATTGTTGCTCACTTTCCTGGAGGCAACAGGACTTTGCTGGCTGAGGTGTGTATACTTTACTTTGTATCAAACTTACTTTCAGCAAGGGGCTGCTCATTCTCTTGAGCCAGCTGAACTTTGTCCTGAACTTTAAGTATATTTTTCTTGCTTTTGTGTTAGACTTGGTGTCTGTACTAAACTTACTTTTGTGTTAAACTTGGTGTGGGCCCTGCTCAGTCTCTGGAGCTATGCTGCACTCTCTCCGTGGAGCCTGTATTTCTTATCTGTTATATTAAACTTGTTCTTACTTTCTATTGTGACCCTGCACTGTAATTCTTTCCTGTGGCAGAGTCACGATCCTGGTAAGGGGATGGGGTGGGTTGAGGCCAGCTATCGGGTCCCCGGGACCCTGCCTCCGACATCAGCATGACTTTGGAATCAGCCACATCTGGGATTCTGACGCTCTAAAGCTGCAACCTCGGGCAAGGAATCTAGAGTCTCTAAGCTTTAATAATTTCATCTGAAAAATAGGTTCACATTAGTACCTATCTCATAGTGTCTGTGTATCAAGTGACATAAGTTCTGTGAAATGGCTACTGTTGAGCCCACCATACAGTGACCTGCTGTTCAGCAGGTGCCTGTTATTTCATAACCAGCTACCATTGAAAACCAGCACACAAGCCTGAAAGTGTTGACAAAGCAAGAGCAAGGATTGGAGATCTTAGAGCATCTGCTGCCCTCTATCTGCCTGGGTGAATTTAGACAAGATGCTTTCCATCTCTAGGATGCCTCATCTCTGTTGTCAAATGAGGGTATCACATCAAATCGTTTCTGAGAGTCCTTCCAGCTCTAATATTGAATCTATGAATTCTTCCCTCTGGCCCAATTTAGAATGCAATTCATTTGAAATTTATCATATAGTAGTTTTTAATATCAACCCAGCCTCATTAAGTTCCTTATGGGCAGAGGCTGTTTTGATTACTTTTGTTATATCCCAAACTATTAGACATTCTACTGGGGTTATAACATCATAACCTCAACCTTCTACAATTCAAGTTTTAAAACAATTGAGAAATAGCAAGCAGATGGGACTCTTAATATCAGCTCCCCTTGTCCCATTCGCACCTCATGGGTATAAACTAGATTTGAACATGGGACTTTGCTCCAAGGATAAAATAAGTTTCCCATCCATTCTGTGGTGAATTGAACTTCACCTACTCAAGGTGGAGCAGCCAGATGCCTGCAAGCCTCACACTTGCAAACGTTTCCTTCCCCAGTGTGCTTACTACAGGAAAAGCAGAGAAAGCAAGCATGAGAAGTCGTTAGTGGACTAGAGAGAGCAGTGCTAACTGCACTGCTGATCAAAGACTCCCCCTCGCCCTCTTCTTGAATATCACCAAGGGGACAAGTCACTCTGCACCCTGTGGATGTGCTGGAAATGATCCTCTATTACTGGTGCTCTTTTGGGGAGAAGAGGAGAGGTCTCTATACCTCTGAAAATTAGAGGAATAAGTGCTCCTCTTTCTATGAAGAAGGGGTCTAGTAAATATCAACTGATTCTCATTGTCTTTTTTTACATATAGAAAGCACATTGGTCACTCTTTGCCACACCAGAAAGTTTGTTCATGTTATTAGGATATTTAATAGAAATTATTTTTGAAGAATTACATCTAATAAGAACCTACTCTCCTGAGCAGAACAGTCCCCAGCAAACGTTGAGAACCTATCTGTAATGGAGTCAATTCTGAAAGAGACTGAAGGCAAATAACTGATATTACATCTAAGCCTACACCGAGCTTGAGAAAACAGGTCACACTGATAGCAAGTAGCATTGAATGAGCAGTGAATTTGTGTGCTTCTCTCTGCTTAGATGCTGTTTAAGTCAGTTATTTATAAACATATTTTTTAGCAGCATACCCTCTTTCTAAATAAAAGCTTAGGTGTAATGTAATACCCTCCCCCCCAAAAAAATGGTTTAAAAACATGAACTGCTTTTATTGAAGCTTGGGTAGGAATCCGGTCACACTCACTGCCTGGATCTGCCTCTGGCTCCAGGGAGCAAGTTACTTACTGGCAGAGAAGAGAGGGAAGTGGTTTTTCAGTCCAGGACTTTTTCCACTTCATTTCATCATCTACTGAAACATGGGTGAAATATTCCCTATAACTATAGGATTCCAGTCTTATCCTCATCAAAACAAAAATAGCTCACCAGGAGACAACGTGGATATCTGAAAATTCCATCGTCTTTGTGACTCTGTCTAAAAAAATGAAATCTAGAGTCCTGAGTTCCTATCCTGGCTATATCCCTAACTAGCAAGTTTTAAAACCTTATCAAATCTCAGTTTTTCTCATCTATAAAATTGGGATTAAAGGAAAGTATACCCTTATTATCACATGAAGTGAGATTTTTTGTATGTTTAATACATGGTAATGGTGGTCATGGTAATTATCATTGTTGTTCTTGTAAAACAGTAAGAGTCAAGTCTAAAGCAGCAGTTCTCTATCATGGCTGTTGTCATGGGTTGAATTGTGTTCCCCAAAATGATAGGCTGAAGTCCTAATCCTCAGTACTTGTGAATGTGACTTCATTTGGAAATAGGGTCACTGCAGATGTAATAAGGTTAAGATGAGGTCACACCTGGATTGGGGTGGGGACCCTAATCCAATAACTGGTGTCATTGAAAAAGAAAAATCTATACACGGACAGGGAGAACACTATAAAGGCTAAAACTGGAGTGCTACATCCACAAACCAAGGAACACCAGGGACTGCCAACAACCATCAGAAGCCAGGCAGAAAAAAGGGAGGATCCTCCCCTAGAGTCTTCAGAGAGATCACGGCCCTGTTGACACCCAAATCTCAGACTTCTAGCCTACGAACTGTGAGAGAATGAATTTCTGTTGTTTTGTGGTAATTTGTTACGGCAGCCGTAGAAAACTCATAAGTACAGTTGGATACCAAAATCACCTGGAGTGCGTTTTCAAAGCATGCATGCTTGGGCCTCATACAAAGAATATTTTTGTTCATGAGATCTAAGAGGAGTGGGAAAATCCATATTTCTTTTCACAGCTCTTCATATAGTTCTGTTACACAAACAGAATTGAGAATTATTGATATATAATATTTTGGCAATTATAGAAAGATATATACCATTATATAAAGGTGTAAATGTTTTAAATTAACAGTGATATATTTCAGAATGATGGAAGCATCTTGTTTCCATTTTTCACACCCAGTACCATGGTGTGGCGTATCAGGATAGATAGTGTATATTAACTGTAATACTTATTGAGCCCCAAACTGAGCCTCTCCTAAGTGGTTTACAGGAGCTATCTCATTTAATCCTATTGACAACCTCATGAAATGGATTCTATTTGTTCTATTTTTACTTCCCCTTTTAGGGCACCAAGATTCAGAAAGGAGAAGTCATTTTCCCAAGATCACACAGCCAGGCAAGTGGGCAGAGCAGAAATTTCAACCCAGATAGTCTAACTCAGGATGTAGCTCTCTCTGGAATACTACTCAAATGTTTTCTCAAATACAGGATGTGCATGTTAGGTGTACATATGATTATTTTTGATTTATGAAGTTGTGGTATTAAATAATGTAGTGACAGAGGTACTCTCTTTTGTATTATCTTCAATTCCTTCTGATTACCTGAATGGGAAAGTCTGTGTGGTCACAGTGAGCCTTTAACTCCTGTATAATATTAGCTAATCTTATTTAACAGAGGCATAGATCTCAGCTTCCAAGACTTCATCAGGCAATAGTGCCCAGCAATAAATAATATAAATTAGTTTTCACTGTGTTTACTTTTACATTTTCCCTTTATTTATGGCAGTTAATACTGGTTTTACATTCATAGCAGTGATAGCTACTTTTAAAATAAATGTATATATGCTTTAAATAGAGAAGTTTATTTAAAGAAAAATGTGAAGTAAATATTAGTATCAATAATAGATCGAAATAACCCCAAATCGAAAAGATAGCAATGAATGACTAATGTCTGGGAAATGTTGCATTTGCAACATGAGTGTATACATCAGATTCCTTTCTGACCACCTTGCCACCCTGCCCCTTGGCCAGCATTCTCAGTCGCTGCTCCTGGGGAAAAGGTTGAACCAAGGGAAGGAAAGGAAAGAGGCTGCCCATGCCTGAGGTGCCACTTTCCTGTGCTTCTCAAAGACCTCCTGGAAGACCACTCAAGAGATCAATATTGTAATAAGTACGTGAGACACTCTAGGAAGCTGATACACTCCACAGTGTGGAAGCAGAGAGCAGAGGCGTTTGAGGATCAGGAAATAAGGAGGGCAGGCCCTTGGGTGAAACATAACTGAGTAGTTCTTTGAGACTTGCTTCAACCCCCCACCACACATACACAGTTGTGGCTGGTGGAAGCTACATTTGTATTATATGACGCCTTCTCCTTGGCTACTGTTTATTGAAGAAAGGATTGAAAATCGACTTAGGCAGAGTCCAATACAAAGTATCTCTCATAGAAATTTAGCATTGAAACAAGAAACACTGAGATAGGAGGTGGTCAGTGTCCCTGGGTTTGGGTTTCAGGATTCTCCTCTGAGATTCAAGCCATTCCCCAAGCTCTCAGACGGCCCTCCCCTAGAGGAGAGCTACTGTCCCTAATTGCACCTATTTTTGGCACTAACACAGAGAAATTGAGACTACAAAGGGCAGATTTATATTATTCCAATGGCTGAGCATGCTCAGTAGAGGAGATATATAACCCCCTGTGGCTGAGCATGTTCAGTAGAGTGGAGTTTATCCTTTGAATGACCTTCCACCAGAGGCACTAGAGAGCACCTAGAATATTCTGAGTGTATTCAATACATGTAATGGAATTTAACCAAGGAGCGTGCTTTAAAAAGAGACCAACCGAACATGTGCAAGATTATGTTATATAACTGGGAATCACACCCTTAGTTAAATATTCATTAGATAGCTGAATATGTATTAGATAGCAAAGCTATAAAAGTTGGATGTGGTAGAAGGTGGGGTTGGTTGCTCACTTTCCTGGGTCAATCCACAGTCAGCTGACTGAGGTGTGTATGCTCTACTTTTGTGAGCATACACCAGTCAAGAACTTGCTAGAGGCCGCTACCCAGGGTCCTGAGATGGGGCCTGCAGGCCAGCCCTGCCCCCACCTCCACAACCAGGCAAGCAACAGAGCACAAACCCATAGTGGTTAAGAAAGTTCTTGAGGAGGTAGACCAATGCAGGAAAATACCAGCAAGCTCCATTCCCTGGAAGAGAATCCTAAAGTAATCACTCTGAGACACAACAGAGAATACATGCCAAATCCCCTCAGAATAAAAAAGGGGATACCAGTCCTGAAAAATGAGCAAGTCTAAGAAAATGTCTGTCCTGTTGTCGTTCTGTTACTTTCTCTTTCTCAACAATCAATAGTAGTATCTCCTCATTTATTTGGAAAAATGTCACATACAAATATGATGACTCATTTGATTATCCTATAGAAATAATATTGTCAATTCTTTGTATTCAATAAAATTAATTCCCTAAAAATATTATGAGGTGTTTGGGTTGAGGTCAGCTACAGGATCTTCCCAGCCCCTCTCCTTTGATATCAATACTATTCAATTTCCATCACCTCTCGAACTAGAAAGATATATAAACTAGGGAGCTGTGCTGTGACCAATTCTTTCTATATGCACAGGAAAATAGAGGAAGTCAGCCCACAGAAAGGAGAAAAATGACACAGCATTTAGCAAGAAAAGGGAATGGAAGACCCAATAGACTCATAGAGCCCAACAGAGAAGTTTCTGGTTAAATGTCCCTGGTTCTAGTAGGTTCCAGTTACCAATTGCTGTGCAGCAGATTAACCCAAAACTTAGTGCCCTAGACAACCACCATTTCATTATATCTCATGATTTTCTGGGTTAGGAATTAGGGCAGAATTTGGTTGGTTGGGTCTCCTGCTTTATGTCATTGACTAAAGTTACTGGTATTCAGCAGGAGAAGAGCTGTTCTGGGTGGCCCATCATGGCCTCGCTCATATGTCCTGTGCCTTGACGGGGTTGGCAAGAAGGCTCAGAGGAGAATTAGACTTGACCTCTCAATGAAAAGAATAGAATGGAATTTGCAGCCATCCTCAGTAACCCCATATAGTCCTCGTGATCCCTGGTTGCACTTGGGTTCCCTGACAATGTTCTGTACCTCCACAAGAAGGAGCCTGTTTCAGGCAGGCTTCTTGCGATTATGTGTAGTTATCATTTCAATGAATTGGTTAATAGAACAATGCTTTGTATTTGGTTGGCACTCAAAAATCCTTTGGGTGAAGTGAATATACCAGTGCGCTGAGTGAAAAACTGGGTTAATGAGAATGGGTTTATGAGTATAGGCTCTGCCGCAAGAAAGATGAAGGTTCAGATGCTGATTTTACAACTTCCTAGATTTGTGTCCCCAGGAAAGTTACTTTCCTTCTCTAAGCTTTGGTTTTCTTATCTGCAAAGGAGATATAATGGCAGTATCTACTTCATTCCGTGACAGTAAGGAGTCAAGTGAGATCACACACATAAAACTCTTAGTAAACACCCAATGAATGATGCTATTATAGTTTTCATTAATCGTTGCTGTTAGAGTTTCAACTCATAATAGAAAGATTATGTACTCAGGAATATACAACCTAGCTGAAGAAACAGGACACCCCTACCAATAAAACATTACAGCTAGCATTAAATTAAAATGAGAGGGTGGTACAGAGATATTATTAAAAGAAAAGACAATATTATAAATCAGGCAATCAGAAAAGGTTCCAAAGTCAAGGTCAGGTTTGTGACAGGCTTTAAAGGAAACAGAGGGCTTGGTGTGAGTGGAGATGAAGGGAGGGAATTCCAGGCAGCTGGAACAGAAGCAGCAAAGACAGCCAGGTGAGAATGTTCTTGAGGTGGGCAGGAATTCTTACTGGACCAGCGCGGAGAGCTGTGGGAGGAGAGGAAGAGAGAAGATAGGTGCTCAATGGAGTGAGAGCCTTGAATGCCAAGTTAGGGAATTTGGAATTTGTATTTTAGACTGGGAAATTTCTTGGAAATTTTTAAAATAGTATTTAGCAGCTGTGTACTTACCCTGTAACAGTATATAGGAGTGAGTGAAGGAAGAAAAATGTTTAAAAAGAGACTGTTACCTGCAGGACATAAGAGAGATGTAAG
This sequence comes from Cynocephalus volans, assembly GCF_027409185.1. Taxonomy (NCBI): domain Eukaryota; kingdom Metazoa; phylum Chordata; class Mammalia; order Dermoptera; family Cynocephalidae; genus Cynocephalus; species Cynocephalus volans. The sequence goes on along the minus strand of NC_084461.1, from coordinate 142,664,873 downwards.
ATGAGCAAGAACAGAGGTTGATGGTGACAGTGGCAGTGAATGGATGGTGAGCATATGGGAGATGTCACACAGGCACCATTGACAGGACTGACAGAAATCATGAGTGACTAGATGCGGGGAAAAAAGCACACACTCGTGATGTTACCCGGGTATAGATTCTGAATGCGACAAATCATAATTGCCCTGTTGACAGAAATGGCAATTTGGAGTAAGAGGAAAGCTGGAGGGAAGGAGAGAGAGAGAAGCTTTAGATGCAAGGACAAAGAAGGCATGAGAGGACACAGGAAATTAATAAGGTATAAGACGTTACTATTGCTTCAACCTTCAAAGGAGAAAATATATACTGGGGGCCATGAATCATTCAGCCTAGAAGCACAGGCGTTTACACACTTGAGTTAGAGCTTTCAAAATAATGCGGGAGACAGTTTGTAATCCCAAATCCCAGGGACTGTCTGTTGTGATGTTCCGAAGCACTTAACCACAAACTAGGCATTAAACTCACAAGTTGAGGTATGAAATAATGGGTTCTTCCCCCCAGCCTTCTCTTCACATTTATTCACATTTACATTTGAAGATAGTAAATTCTTTACTGCATTTATGTGTTACTATGTCCCCTCAGTATTCTGTGTGTATGTGTGTGTGACATAAACATGCCCCAAGAGAGCCATTTAATCCTTCGCAGCAGAGGGTTCAATGTAATTGCTTCAATCCAGGGGCAGTTCTTCCCGACACGAGACTGCCTATCTGCTTCTGTGCCTCCTAATGCATTTCACGCCTGGGGCAATCAGACAGCTGCCTGCTTTACCAGCGTCTCATTCACTCCAGCCAGGTGGGCAGGCTAGAAATTACCTGGAGTCCCAGCCCACCAGCACAATCTAAGGATCATCTCAGATGACCACTTACTGCAGAGGTGACAATTAATGTTCACTCCGAGGTAGAGAGGGTTCCTAACTCATCTTCCCATCTCCAATTTATTTTATGAACTGTTACCAAATTAATCTTCCCAGAAAATAGCAGCGGCTATGTTCCTCTCCTGCACACATAGGTTATTTTATAGATAAACGTCCTTGCTGCTTTCCAGTTGATTCCCCAGCATCCCTTCTCCTTTCTAACAGTCTCCTTATATCCATTTGGAGAATTCCTCTTTCATTGTATATTGTCTTGACAGAAGGAGAATCTCCAGTACCCCCTGCCCCAAACATAGTAGCACGATATTCCTTCTACCTGCTCTCTGGTCCATCTAGGGCTGTCAGGAGACCCAAGCATGACCCATCAGAAAACCTTTCCCTGGACCTTGAATCTTGACCTACTACCAATAGCAGAGGCAGCAGTGACAACAGCAGGTCCTTCCTGACCAGGCTCTTCTGGCAATCAGATAGGCTTGGTTCCCTGCATCCTTCTTGTTGGTTCCCCAGGGCTTCCTAGTTCTTCTTTCCAGTGGGAACCAAGGAGATGTGCCCACCTGGAGCTCACCCATCCCACTCTGGATACCCAGGGTTCCAGAATTCCCAATAGCTGGGGCTTCCACACATCACAATTCTGAGGGTGGGCCACACTGCCCTTGTTGCTGCTCCAGGACCCAAGGCTGGCAGAGGGGTGGCTTGTTGCAAGGAGGTAGGAGGTTGTGGATAAAATTTGGTCTGGGGTGTGCATATTTGCTTTGGCAAGGCCCCTCCTAGGACCTGTGAGTGGGTGAAAGGAGTGGAGGCCAGAGGTTCCTTTGAGAAATGTGAAGAGCGGTGCCAGCAGGGGCTGGGGAAGCACAGGGCACTCTGGACAGAGGTGGCCTAGTCTGGACTGTGTAGGGTGAGGAGAAGCTTTGTGGCTTATGGAGCCAGTGGCCAGAATGGAGGAAGAGGGGTGATTAGTAGAATTAGCGGGCAAGCAGCTGAACATGTAAAGAAACTCCCAGAGCACCTCAAAGAGAAAGAAAAAGGAGGTGCCTATCTTACAGATTTCCTGAGCCATCAAGAGACTGAGGGAAGGATCCAGCAAGTCGGGGAGAATCCTTCTGTGTCCATTCTCTTCCTTCCTCTGCTGCATCTGCATAGCCAGAGCTATTCACAGTTACCGGGAAGTAACTCCTCATGTGTTTTTTGTTGTTGTCATGAAGACATAGTTGGCAGGGGCGAAAGATAGAACATATTTTGTGTAACAGTTTATTAGTTTGATTTATAACTCATAAATATTTAAACATGTAGTGTATGAGCCACCATTTGTACTCTCACCCTGGCCCTATAAATGGTTGGTGTGGCTCTACTGGTCCTTCTCTAACCTGGATCCTCAGTCTTCTCACTGTTCTATAAGCCCCACGTATCTTTCCAATAAATCCCTTTCTGGTCTAACATGTCAGGGTCAGCTTCTGCTTGCAATGAAACCTGGCATTGAAGGTTTATCTTATATGGTGTAATCAACCTCTACTCCTTATTTCTCCTTTTGTTCTGGTGGTTATTGTTTGGTGTGTGTGTGTGTGTGTGTGTGTGTGTGTGTGTGTGTGTGTGTGTGTGTGTGTGTGTGTGTGTGTTAAATACAGAAATATTTTTTAAAAAAAGAAAATATAATCACCCAAAATCCAATTAACGTTTTTGTGCAGTCTTTTTCAGTATTTCTTTCCACAGAGCTGGTATTATGTTTACATGGTTTTATAGCTGTCCTTTTTGCTTGGTATAATTTCTCCACCATTAAAAATTCTTTAGGAACAGTATTTTTAATGACAGAATCCCTCTTCGGGTGAGGGAGATAAGGGAACAAGGTTAGTAGGGGCTATGCTAGGCAGGTAGTTATGGGTTTGGTGATTTGGGATTTTGCCATAGGAGACAAAATTCTATTGCCTTTTATTCTAGATTCATTTCTAACAGGCACTTGCCACAATGAAAATTAATCCAATGGAATTTGAGATCTTGTTATTGGGTGAACTGGTAGGAAATGGAGCTAAATGATGCCTCTCATGGAGACCTCAGTATGGACCAAAGGACACCAACTTAAGTCTGGCTGATACAGGTGAAAGCATCCTGGAAGCTGGGGTTGGAGTAAGCCAGGTGGTTTCCCGGAATGGTCTAGTGTAGGAAAAGGCACAGGTCAAGCACAAGGTGTGCGGAAAAGAGGAGCAATCTGGGAACCAAATCTGCCTAACTCAAGTGGCTGGAAATGGAAGAAAACTCCCGTGATGGCTGGGGCAAAATGTGAGTTCAGGGGAATGCAGGGGAGTTAAGAGAGTGTTTTCATGACAATAATCACTGGAGTGCCCATTTTTATGGAGTATAGACTGCCTAGAAGGTGGGTTACTGGGCTGGCTTAAAAGCACAGCTTTCTGGTAGACATAGCTGTGGGTTTCTCTCCACAAGACTTTTACCATGTGTTAAGATAATGGAGGCATACTATTAAAAGTGCATGGGGCAATGTATTGGGACAAACTGCACACTTTATAATGCCACACTCCCCCAGCCCACCCAGGGTCCATCTACCACTAGAAATTTAATACTTACATGCAAATGGTTCCAAATCCAATCTGTGCATTTCAAGGACATCCCTGTTAATCTTTCCTATGCTTTTACCTCTAACTTTTTATGGCTGTGATGGGGACTGTGATATTGTAAAAATATGTATATTTGGTGTTCTTCCCAGTCTCCTGGCACACAACTCCTGAAATCCTTAGAATCACCAAAGTGCTCACTTTTTATATGCTAATGACAGGCAGTACTAGGTAGCTTCAAGATGGAGGCTGGTCACAGGAAAGACCAAGGCAGGACTTTCAGTCCCACCTCCCAACCTCCAGGGAGGGAAGAGGGCTGGAGGTTAAGTTGATCACCAGTGGTCAATGATTTAATCGGTCATGCCTATGTAATGAAGCCTCCATAAAAACCCAAGGGGCCTGGGTTCAGAGAGCTTCCAGACAGTTGAGCACAATGAGGTTCCCAGAGGGCAGCAAAGCCAGGGAGGGCATAGAAGCTCTATGCCCCTTGCCCCGTACCTGGTCCTATGTATCTCCTCACCTGGCTGTTTTTTTGTATCCTTTGTAATACTTTTTATAATAAGTGGGTAAACGTAAGTGTTTCTCTAAATTCTGTGAGCCACTTAGCAAATTAATCAAACCCAAGGAGGGGCTTGTAGGAACCCCAATTTATAGCCAGTCAGTCAGAAGCACATGTAAAACAACCTGTAGCTTGTGACTGGCATCAGAAGTATGTGTGTGGGGGTGGTAATCTTGGGGACCGAGTCCTCAACTTGTGGATCTGATTCTACCTCCAGGTAGATAGCGTCAGAATAGATTTGAAGTAGAAGACACCCAGCTGGTGTCAGCTGCAGAATTGGTTACTTGCTTGCTGATGGAGAAATATCCACACATTTGGTCACAGAAGTCTATCTTCTGTGTTAATTGTGCTGTGAAAGTGAGGAAAAACACTTTCTTTGAGGTGTGTGTGTGTTTTCTTTCTCCCAAACAGGGACCCAGACTTATTTCTTCTATTAAAAAAACTAGACAGCCTGGGATCTTTAAAAGTGACATGCCAGTCTTTGTTTCAGAATATCTGAGATAATTGGAAAAATCCCAAAGTGCTGTTTATTGTGAACACCAGAAAGACTTTGTATGTATATATGTAAAGTATGTGTATATCACTCTTGAAAAGATAAACACTCTGGAAGTGCCTCTGTGGTCTCTGTAAGCCGGAAATAATCTGTACTCTTCTGAGAAGGGCTAGAGATATCGCTTCGCTTTCTCTAGTTGGAATTCCCTTGTCTTTTCTAAGGTATCCTGATACTCTCAGAAAGCCAAAACTGCTAGGAGAGAATGTCTCAAACCATAACACAGACCAACGAGAGAAACCTGATTGCACTGAATTAAAAAGTAAGTTTGCCAGCAGTCCTGAATTAAATGTCAGAAGGTATTAGGGTCCCGTGTTTGTTTGGTTTCTGTCCTAAAGGTGACAGATGGTGGAGGGGCTGCCTGGCCTTAGAAAAGGAAGCAGAAGCAGATCAGTAAATCTGTAGACTGTGAGCTCAGAAAATGTGTATCTTTCATGCAGAAACATGAAAAGTGCATGCATAGTTCCAGCATTTTTGAATATTCCATTTTCAAGTTACCAAGCTGGGAGAGAGAGGGGGACGCAGGAGTAGGACAGTAGAGGTAGTAGAAAAAGAGTCAGTGATTCTTCTTCGGTGCACATCAGAATTTGGAGCTAATCTTTGAAACTGCATTTGCCTTTATCCTTCCTGACTTAAGTTAATGGGATGAAAATAGCTTCAGAATACATCATTTCTTTTCCAATTTCACATAGCCGCAAACCCTTTATTAAAGAGAGCTGACCTTCCACACTCTAGTGAAAGTGTTTTGTTCTCTTAATTTTTTCAGCACATAGATAACCCGTCCAATGTCATTCACCAAACCCGACATAGGACAGTAAGCATTTAATTAGCCCTGTGTTGGGTATAATGTAGACAAAACCATTACTACAGGGAAAATATTATTCTTCCCCATTTGGTCACAAGTGTAGGCTCAATAGGAATTGTGATTTCATATCTCTTGATGAAATGTTCCCAGTGTAGGGAGCAATAAAAAGGATGTCTGTTGTTGGTTGTTTTGTTTTTGTTTACATTACCTTGAAGGATTGCCAACAAAAATGATGAAGCAAAAAGAACACAGAATTTAGACTCAGACGCACCTAGATTAAGCACTACTTCTGTCAACTAACAGTATAGTCCTAGCCATGTCGCTGAACACAATGTTAATCAAACCTGTTTGCACATCAGAATCACCTGACTTAACCCACATAGGCTGGGGCCCTTCTTCTTCTAAAACGGAATCTCTGGGGCTTAAACCAAAGAAAATGTTTTTTTAAATAAGCATTCCAGATGATGCTGGTGTGCAATCAGATTTGGGAGCCTCTCACCTAAGTTCTCTACACCTCAATTTCCTCATCTATAAAACATGGTTCAATACCTACCCCGTGTGTGAGCCCCAAAGGAGGCTCAGGCTGTGAAATGTTTCATCATCTTGAGTAGCACATATTAGACATTCTCCTTGAATTAATACTTTTGAGATGGTTTCTTCCAGAAGCTTTCAGCTCAGTTTTAAGAGGCAACCTATTGATCATAACTGCCATGTATCTATTATTTCTTTACCACACAGGGTAGTTACCACAGAATTGCTGCTAAAGGAAACCAACCAAGAAACCAACAAATCACAAACAAAACATCTCCTGTCACAGAGGCGTAAGGATAAAGTCAGATAAACGTTTTTCTTCTTTTTAACCAAAGATTTAACTCTGCAAAATCAGGATTACATGTCTTTCCCACATTTTTTTTTCAACTGAAAGCAAATGAAGAAGCGAGAACCACTTTGCAGCATGTTTATCATGCTAATTTTCTGGGACATTTGCTCAAGGTGTCCTCAAAAGTAGCAATCATCTCTGTCAAAGCAATTCCCTCCCATTAGCTATATCAGCTCCCCAAATGTTTGACACCTTTTAATAGCTGCTTTCTATTACCTCAAAAAGCATCACCTGTGTGGATTAGCTTTTCTATAGCCTTGTCCACTGTGAAAACTGTGACATTAAAAAAACAACCACTACTATCAAATTCCTACCATGCCAATTTTTTCAGGATAGATGTTCCATAATAAGGTCCATGTATATGTGTAGCATTTTTTTTTTTTTTTTTTTTTTTTTACTTTCAAAGCCCTTTATAGCCTCATCATATCGGCTCTCACAACATTGACAGTAAGTAAAGCAGGATCATTGCTGCCTTTTTAAAGATTAAAAAACTGAGGAATCTGAGATAAAGCTGGGTCACAGAGCTGGTTCAGTGACCGAGATGGAACCCAAAACACTCGGTTCTTCTTTCAGTTCTTCAGGACTCCAACCCAAATGGGCTTAAGCAAAAGAAAAGTTTGTTGACTCTTAGAACCAGGAAATCCAATAAGCAGACACAGTTTTAGGCACAGATGGTTCCAGGGCTTCTAGTGATACCTTTAAGTGTCAGTAGCATGGAGTCCTTCTGACTGTCTCTGCCCATTTCTCTATCTCTCTTTCTCCAGCTGTATTTTTCTATCTGGCTCCCCTCTCTCTGAGCTACCCACTCTGTTTTCTTCTTTTTAAATTTTGTTCTCAGGTAAGTTTGTTCCATGTGGTGGCAAAATGACCTCTTGACATTTCAAGCTTTCATGCTTCAATCCAGAGTAAAATGGAGATCTCGCTCTCTCTCAAAAGTCAAAACAAACTGTCAAACTGACTCCAGTTGATTGTTAACACCTCTCGCTGTGTAACAGAGATGAAAAAAGATTACTCAAAGCAACAGGAATGCAATGAGAGCCCAAAGCGGCTGCATCTCAGCAACTCCTCTGTTAGAAGGAGAGACTGGATAACAGCCCCGAGTCAGTTTTTGCTCCAACTTTTATTGAAAAGACAAGGAAATTACAAGAAAAGAGCAGATGTTTGATCAATAATAGTAAGAACATACAGAAAGTGGCTGTGTAACAATCTTCATCCAAGCATGCATGGTTGAAAATAGTTTAAACAATATACCAACAAAAGAGTCATAAATCTAAGCTGAGTAACATGCAAAAGAAACAATAAGACAATCATGAAAGTGTCCGACTTCTTGAGAAACTCACAGAAACAGCTCAAAGCAAAATGTGGAAAATCCCCCATGTACTAACTAATCTAGCAGAACGTCCTTAGAAACCTTAACTCACAAGGTTTCCCAACATTTATGCTTCATTGTATTAAAGGTTATTGCCCACAGAACAGTCCTTGTTCTGTTTCAGTTCTCTGGTTCACATCAAAGGCTTTAAACCTGTGTGTGAGTTTCCTCTTCACAAAATCTTCCAATGAACCCATTATGTTAATAACCAGTGTATATAATCCCTTACCTAAACATTGATTAGAATTGATTTGGTGGGCTCTTTTCCCCCTAGCTGTAAGCTTTTGCTTCCTGTCCAAGGACTTTTGTCCCATACGTGCATTACCTAAAAACCCTACCTAATAATCAAATAGGAATCAAGATTTCTAACCCTCTACAGTTGACTTCACCTCTTGTTCCCTCACCTGGACTCTAATTGGCTCTGAGTCTCATGCTGACCCTTATGAGAGGCCATTTTGATTTAGATTTAGCACCATCAGAATCACTTGGAATGAGGAATAACAGTTTCCTCCAGGAAAAGCAGGTGGTTCTTATCAAATATGGGAGAAGAGCTGCTGAGTATGCAAAATCAACGCATATCCATACAGCCTTTATTTTAGTGCACCATGTATTGCCATATATTGCCTTCTGTGTACGGTATTTGTAAGAATTCTTACTCCTTTAAAGTTAGGTCAAAAAGAAAATTCTGTACTGTGATATTATATATATATATATATGTTTTCATCCATAGTTCCTGGCTTATTACTCCCGTATCCCTTGTTATTTTCTAAGTGACTAAAACAATAAGCATATCTTTTGTTAAAGTATTTGGCTATTTTTCCTTGGTTACTGAGGCAGCTTCAGAATAGCTTCAGAGTGGTAAAGATGAAAGAGTCTTTTGTCATAATGTTAGGGCACTTTAGGCCTCAGAAAACAGAATCTCTCTCTGACCTTCTCCTGCCCTTCCTTTCACTGGCTCCTTTTTCTCCCCAAGGCAATCCATAGAAATTAAAAATATATTCCAATCTTCCCCTACCTTTCTGTCTTGGAGCTGGCCATAAAGAAATTCTCTGACCTACCTTGTCTGATTGCAGAGTAAAAGACCCCCATGTCAGAAGCGGTCCTGCCCCATGCCCTGGAGGAAGGAATGCTGCACGGAGAGGCTGAGAAGAACCTGAACAGACAGGCCACCCAGTCTGTTAGCATTAGCTCATACTCTTTTGTGCAATCACATTTCTATACAGTTGTCCACACTTGTGGACCTGCCTATCCAATGAAGTCTCCATAAAGGGTCCAAGAGTACAGGATACAAAGAGCTTTGGACAGCTGAACTTGTGAAGGTCCCTGGAGAGCAGCACACCAGGAGAGGATGAAGAAGCCCTGCGCCCCTTCCCGCATGTCTTGCCTTCTGCACCTCTTCATCTGTATCTTTTGTAATATCCTATAATAAATCAATAAATGTAAGTGAAGTGTTTGAGTTCTGAGGGTCACTATAGCAAATTAATCAAGCCCATGGAGGGGATCATGAAAATCCCAATTTATAGCTGGTTGGTCAGAAGCACAAGTAAAATGACCTTGGGCTTGCAATTGGTATCTGAAGTTGGGGCAGTCTTGTGGGACTGAGCCCTCAACCTGTAGAATCTGATGCTATCTCTAGGTAGATAGTGTCTGAATTGAATTGGAGGACACCTAGCTGGTGTCAGCTGCAAAATCGATTGCTTGCTTAGTGGTGGGGAGAAATCCCCACACATCTGTTGTCAGAAGCATGTTGTAAGAGTATAGGGGGAGAAACTGAATTTTTTTTCCCCCACTCACATTTGTTACCTGAAATAATGCTGCATGACAACAATCACCGAGGGTAAAAGACCCTCATGGCAGAAAGCGTCTTGCCCCATGCCCTGGAGGAAGGAATGCTTTTTCACTTAAAGATAAACCTCATCTATAGCAGACCTTTATGAGAAAATCTGTTTATTTATGCAAAAAGAGTATGGTAGAGGGAAGGAATATTCAGGCAACTCACATCATCCCTGAACCTGTTTTGCCATTTGTCAAATGAGGTAATATACGAAGTCATAGGGACTTCTGCAGATCACAAAATTGACTCTGGCTAGTTCAAATAGAAAATGTTTTATTACAAGCTTACGTAATTTCTGGGAACCCTATTCGGCTGCTATTTAACCAAGAACAAGTGCACTTAGGAGAAATATCCTGTCACCTCATGGGCTTTCACTGAAGAGCAGATGTTACCACCACTTGAACCAAAGATACTGGAAGTAGAGAGTAGAAGTTTCATTTCAGCTGCCCCAGAAGAGACGAACACCTCTACCACTGTGCTTGCAAGAAGATCCAGACTCAATGTACATAGCGAGTACCTCTTGCCAGACTCAAGTATAGAAACCACAGCACAAACCTGCTCCAGTATGTGAGAGGAAGATCTAAAATTGTCCCTTATGTGTGGCATGGATTCTCTGAGCACTTGCAGAATAGTAGAGTGCTAAGTTGAAAAGCAAGAGCCTTGGATTCAGACCAAACTGGACTCAAATTTGTGTGATTTTATTTTAACTTTTTTGAACTCTCCATTTCTACCCTCTGTTAGAAAGAAATCTCTGTAAATAGAGATACGGTATGCATAGCATCTGATACATAGCACACACTCAACCCAAGGTAGCTATTAGTGTTTTCTCTACAAAACTCAAAAATATGTGAAAATATATAATAGATCTGCTTTTTCCCTCTCTCTTACAAGCATCTCCTTGGCCTATCTTTCTACACTCAACTGCACCGAATTTATTTTTCTGCAAATGTTTGCTGCAAAAGCCTCCCCATATGAAATGTCAGTAATTGGCAACCTTTATTTACAGTTTCGAATATACCTCCCTCCCTGAGACCTTCCTCTGCAGCCCACACAGCAGCACAGCCACCTCCTACCACACACGAGATCACACAAAAAAGACAGCTCTGTCCCTGGACCCAGATCCAGAGTCATGAGGCATTTCAGGACAGACTGCTTAGATTGCTACTTCCTGGACACCAGGCCTGTCTCCATGACATCATTCAGCTGAAAATAGACACGAGGCTTTTTTCAAGATCCATGGAGGGGAGACAGATAGATGGTGAGATAAACAAAAGGAGAAACTGATATCTTTCTGTAAATTTGAAAACGAACTCCCCTCCTCAAAGAGCTTTTGAGCCCTGTTCTATCTCCCATTCTTCCTGGCCCGTAGCAGTCAGCTGATAAACCTCAAACCTTGAGCCAAAGTTTTCATCTCGTTTTTGCTGTGTCTGTCTCTGTCTGTCTTTCTCTATATATAAATATATTCTTTATAAGACTATAGGTTTCCAGAGGGGAGGAGTTACAATCTCTATTTTTCTTTATTCCGTCAGTTACTAAGTCAAAAGTGTGGGTTTCGAAATAAATTTGTCTCAACTACTTACTAGCTATGTAGTACTAGGCAAGTCACTTACTTTCCCTTAGTTTTAGTTTTTTGCAGAGAAATGTTTGAAAAATATAATTTAAAGCATCTAACATAAGACCCAGCATAATAAGAGAGTGTTCTCACCACGAACAGTACCTAAAAATGTGGGCCCTGAACTCAGACCATCTGGATTATTGTGTTGGTTCCAGCACTTATTGGCAGATTTATGTAACTTAACTGTGTATCATTTCCACATCTTCATCAATAATAGTCCATGATATAAAGATCTTGTGAGGGTAGATTGAGACAAGCCATGAAAAGCTCCTAACAAAATTCCTGGCCCGGAGTCAACTTCAGCAAATTCTTCCACTGCCTTCTCATTGGACACTAAATTCAGACCATCTGAAAGAACACGTGCCATCTGAATCTTCCCAGTCTTCCAAAAAAAAAATTTTTTTTTTGGCTTTCTTTTTAATTATATCAACTAAATATGTCCTCATTACCCACTATTATTTTTTATCACCATACTCCTTCTCCGTCCCTAGATTATCTCTTACACTTGATATCTGATGTTGTTACAAAACAAATGGCAGAGGTACCTTCTGATGAATTAGTTATTATGGAACTTCAGGGCATTTAAATATAGCCAGTACCTTGTTCTCCACAGACTCCATTTTTTCCCTTTCATACTTGAATGGTCAAGAGCAGAGTAGGTCTATGCAGGCAACATGGCCGCCCTTGCTGGATGAAGAAGATCTGGGCCCTGCTGTGGCCCTGCTAAATGAGAGAAAAGGACAATACACATGTAAGAGCTGTCCCCAGCTTCCCACACTACACATTCATGGCTATGGAACTGAATGCCCACACAAGGCTCCAGCCCACAGTCACCCTCCCCTTCCCAAAATTCTTATTATGCTTCTCATCTAATTTGAAACTGCTTAGATCTTGCTTATATCCCCACTTTGTATCATTCTGTTTAGTTTTCTCTGCCTCCCCTGTGATCATCACTCCTGTCTGTATAGGATTTTACATTTACAAATTCCTCTCACATACCTGTGCTCCTAAAAGAGGACCTTAAACTTCACTTTGTCTTCTATTCTTTCTCTATGCCTGCATGGCACAGAAACACTAGGGGGGCTTTTTCAAGATGAGAGCAGTAAAAAGCAGAGATATTCAAAAGAATGTTGAATAAAAGGAAATATATATTAAGTGCATGCTGTGAGCCCTGAAGTCCATCTCATGGTCAGGTAAGGAAGAGAGACATGCAAAGAACACTCTCTACTATGACATGAGAATGCCCATCCATGCCTTGGTCCCAAAAGAAAGAAGCCACTATATTAACAGCTCAGACAAGCTTCAGGGGCCTGTGAATTTATCCTTGCATTAGAATGAGTTATATTTGCAGCTTTTTTCCCTTCATGAACATCCAATCTCTTTCGGTCGGAGATCACACACCTCCTTGGAGGACTTCCCATAGAGGGTTGAGAGGAGGGGTGGGCATTTCATTCATCTGATACTCTGTCCTCCTTAAAACTTTTAACTATTTACATTATGCCTTTAATTTATCTTCCCTAGTTATTAGTGTTTGAGTCATCTCCTCTTAGTCCTTTCCTTGCTGATGCTTTCATCGCCTAATTCAAAAGCTGATAGGATGTTACGGGGCTATATTACATTATGCTTTGGATGGGACAGGAGTTTTCACTGATACTCTTGGTTGGTAAAAAGAAAAGACATGCTTAAAATCAGAGTGTTCTTTTCTCTCGCTTTGAAGAATGTCAGCTCTTCTTGGTCACATATTCTTAGAAGAACCAGATGCAAGTGGGCAGTATCTCCCAAAGAACAGACCTTTCATGGCATTGAAATAAGACAACATTATCAGCCAGAAAACCAGAGTCCAGAACAACCCCTGACCCATCTGCAAATCACAAATTCATTGGATTGAGGCTGCAGTGGGAGGAAAGTGAACACTCTGGGGGTTCTTCATTTTTAATGTTGGGTATAAAAGATGAAGCTGATTCCAGTGAGTGACTGCACCTGCAACAGCAAAGAAATCCTGTGGGAGAAAGTAAGATGGCAATGAACTTCTAATTTGGGAATGAGCCAAATTATAGTCCCAATTTTGTTCTCGCCTTCTGATCTACCAAGTGGCAGGTGGGCAAACAGACTCTAGAGAGCTATTTTCTCTTGTCCTTGTGCACACAAGAAAGAAAACATATTTAATAGACTGAAACAATAAAAAATCTGGAAGCAACTTTTGAGATTATTATTACTTTCTGCATATGTTTTAAGTTATACAATAAAATCCCAGATAATGTAATCTCCATGCTTGGTGCCACCCAGCTATCAATGGCAAAGCTAAAATTCCAGTTCAGGACCTTTAACTTCATATCCACTGCTCTTTGAAATCTACGACACTTCATGTCTTGAAAGGAATCCCCATTGTTCCATATTATTAGAGGAAACAAATACTGTCATTTTAAAAAATGCCAGTTTTGTATCATTGGTTCCCCAGTGTGATGGGAATCTTAAATATTGCCCATCACCCAGACATGTATTCTCCTGATAACACAGTTTGAGTCAAGGTTACAAAGTCACTAATTGCAATTCAAGTGTGTGACGCTTGACCATGCTAATGTCAGAGAAGCAAGCAAACTGGACACTGCATTTACGTTGTAGAAATCAATACAGGGATGTCAAATCTCAGCAGGGATTAGGTTCTCAAGATAGCTTCTAAAGAAAATACAACAAATAGCCAAAAATCACCCTTCGACACCCCTCGGAAGGCACTGCATTGAGATCATAATGGTAACTCTCCACATATCCAGCACAGACTACATTTGCTCCAGTTTTGGAACAGATTGCTCTTTCTTCAGCTGAGCGCCAGATGAAGTGGTGAGTTGGCTTGCATTCAGGGGCAATGTTGTATGAAAAATATGTATCCTTAAGCACTAAATATTCAGCACAGTGAGATGCTCACTCCATGGGAAACACAAGAGAACTTACTACCAACTGAGGAACAGCAGATCCACAACTCCCGTGTCGGGCTGCCTCAGGCCATATGTTTAAATGCAGTGACTGCTGAGACTGCCTGTATTATTTAAACTCTACCCATCTCCTTCCTTCTCTACGTCTTTGGTGAGCTCCTGGAGTTAAGTATGCCAAAACTAAATGTATGTTGGGACTTGACTGAACTTATCTGTGAAATTTAGTCGGGTTGGTTATCATGTCACTGGCTCAATAACAAAGCTACATATGTACACATCTATACATATCTATACTGATTTCTCTGCCAAAGAGCCTCTGTGCTTCCATCTCAACCACGTTTATTATCACAGCAATCATATGGTGAAAATTTCTAAAAGGTCATGTAATTGGGAGTCAAGAAACCCAGGTTCTAATCCAGACTCTACAATTAACTAGTTGAGAGACCTTGCCAGGTGAGTCTAACCTCTGAATTGCAGATTCCTCATCTTTAAGAGAGGTCTCAGGTAAAATATCCGGGGTGTATTAGTCAGGGATCCCAAGAGAGACTGAATCAATAGGATACATATATAAATACATGAGAGGGGATTTAGTAGGGGAATTGGCTCATGCAATCATGAAGGCTGAGAAGCTCCATGACAGGCCATCTGCAAACTGGGTGCCAGTAGTGTGGCTCAGTCCAAGTCCAGGAAACTCAGAACCAGGGAAGTTGATGGTGTGGTTCTCACTCCGAGGCCAAAGTCCTGAGATCCTGGAGGTGCTGCTGGTGTAAGTTCCGGAACCCAAAGGCTGAAGAGTCTCAAGTTCTGGTGTCCACAGAAAAGAGAGAAGAGTGTATCCCAGCTCCAGCAGACATAGTGAGAGATTCTCCTTTTCCTCTGCTTTTGTTCTCTCTGGGTCCCCAGTGAGTTGGATGGTGTCCACCCATACCGAGGGCAGATCTTTCCCACCCAGTCCACTTAGACTGACATGCTAATCTCCTCTGAAAACACTCTCATAGACACACCCAAGAATGATCCTTTACCAAGTTTCTAGGTATTCCTTAATCTGGTCAAGTTGACACCCAGAATTAACCTTTATACATCCAGTTACTACAAGCACTAGGACCTCAATCAGAAACAGAGCACAAGGCTGCAAAGTGGTAATATTGCGCCTCTCCCTCCCCTTCTCCCTCCTGCTCTCCATCTCATGCCTCCTCTCCTTCCTTTTCTTGTCTCTTTCTGATCCCTTCCCTGCTGCTGACTCCTCCCCTCCTCCTTTCACTTTCCCTTCCTTCTTCCTTCCCTCCTTTCTTCCTTCCAAACCATAACCAAGTGCCCATTGTGTGCTAGGGACTGTGTAGGTCCTAAGGATACAAAGATAAACTTCGGATTAGACCATACTATCTCTTGTACATTAGAAAATCTTTTCTCTTCTCTTACCTTAGATGCAACTGAGCAAGTCTGGTCTGATACTATTACCATAGAATAATTCAGTGTGAAGTTTCTTTAGAAAATCACATCATCCAATTTAGATAAGCAAAAATACATTTTAGGTTCTAGTAGGGAGTCACACAAATCATCCTAAGTTACTGTAAAGTTTCCTGAAACTGTCTATACTCTATTTATTGATAAAGAAGGAAAAGGGACTATAAGCTTCTAGCGTAATATTCAGGGCCATATGGAATATATCTCCCACAATACTCCATTCCACGCCAGTGCCAGACAGAAAGACAGTGTGGTTTATGATAAAGAGCTCAGGTGTGGAATTAGACAGACATTGTTCACATTGTAGCTCTACCATTTACCAGCTGGGTCACCTTGGATGCATAACTTCACTTCTCAGAGCTGGTGATTCTTCATCTATGAAATTGAAGTGATAATATACCTTGCAGAACTGTGGTGAGGAATGATGGTGCAGGCAAAGTGTCACACCTCACCTTAGTTCTGCACATGTAATCACTATACACATAATATGTATGTGAGAGTGCTGCAAACATCATAAGTATAAAGGAAAAGGTAACTGAATAATTATGAGCATAATTCAAGAGAAAGGAACTCACCTTCTCATAGCACCTGCCATGTGTCAATAGTTGTCTTAATAGGTTGGGCCAGGCTATAGTGACAAATTGATCTCAAAGTGTATGATGGCTCATACAAAACTGAAGTTCATTTACCATGTGTCTAACAGTGCAAGTAGATGTTCCTGATTGGCAGCTAGCTTTCCGCCTTGTGGTGATTCTGAGACCCAGCCTCCTTCTACCTTGTGTTTTGATCACGCCCATCATCACAAGTATTCCGCTGATAAAAAGAGAATGAAGAAGATACACCTGTTCCTGGAAGCCTTGGCCCAAAAGTGATGTTTAAATCACTTCTCAGTCTATTATTGAGAACTACTCACAAGCCCACACCTGATTGTAAGGGGGAGCTAGGAAACATAGTTACAGCTGGGTAGTCACTTCTCAGAAATTATTTTATACCAAGGAAGGAGAGCAAAATGTTGGTGGATAGTTTACTGACTCTGCTGTGACAATTTTGACCATGTTAGAATACTCAAATCTATAATATAGATATTACCATCACTGTGTTTTTAAAAAATCTTTTATTTTTTATTTTTGGTGGCTAGCCAAGGATCTGAACCCTTGACCTTGGTATTATCAGCCCCATCTTATTGATAAGAAAATTTCAAGTCAGTTTTTAAGTAACCTCCAGGTCACAGGGATCCAAGTCCACATGTTGGATCCAAGGTTACAGCCTCACTCCAGCATTCCCAGGCTTGCCTCATTTCTGTGCTATAAGGCAAGATTCACAGACTCCTGAATAGTGGGTTGGATTATACCTACATAGTATTGTCTCAAAAGGTATCAATGTACACGCAAAATATGCAGTTATAGGTTTTCTTAGAAAATCAGAACATCTGGCAATTCTGAGTCTGCATTCCAGCAGGGACCAATTGCCTGAGGATGAGTACTTGCCCCCAGTCTTCCATGCTCTGGTTGCGGTATGCGCCTTCTCATCCACTCACCACTACCCCCTCCTCTCCAATTTATCGCTGCCCAAGATCCACTGACATCATCTACCTAGACTCTCCAGGCATTTGAGTCTATCACCTCTGCTGTAGGAGATATCTTTGTCATTTTACTTACTGACAGGGAGCATCAATATTTTGCTCTAAAAACTTGTAATAGTCACAAAAAGATCAAAGAAATTAAATAAATATTTCTTTTCGAAATTGTTAGAGACTGTTCAGTGCTCTTTGTACTTCTCACTCCTATCTCTCACCTTAGATGATTATTCATTCCTAGTTCACAAACCCATTTAAATAAATTTCCTTGCAGCCTGGCCCCTGTGGGTAGAAAAGGAGCTTTTCTACACTGCTAGATTGGTTTTGTGTCTTTATTCCCAGTTCCCTCCCTCCCTGTGCTTATCTATACTCCTCATTCCACTCCCAACAATAGCTTTGCTTCTATCAGTTCCATCCATCTAATCAATGCATCAACTATTTGTCAACAGAGCTCAGTGAGTTTTGACTCCATGTTCTCAAGATTAGAGTTCAGTGAAGAAGTTGGAAAGCAAAGGACAAAGGGCTGAGAGCAAAGATGGACATTGATTAGAAAGCAGGAGAGCAGCATGAGCTGATAATCTACTCCCTCAGAGCCTAAAAAATCAGCTCTAGCTTTGCAGTCTGAGGCATGGCATCTCAGAGGATGGAGATTGTCCAGCCAGGTCAGTCTCATCACATTTAACATAATGAAATTTTAACTCAGTCATAAGTCTCCGACCCATCAGCCAGGCTCTGCAGTGACATTATTGTGGCTTGCAGCATGGAAGGTATTGATAGAATTCTCAGTTTCTCAGTTTGTTTATTATTTGTGTTTCCCGAGAGCATGGTTTTTAAATAGTTGCTTCATTATGTACAATTTATATTTTCAATTGGAATACTCATTCAGCTTTTTTCATGCTCTATCCCAGAATCAAATCTTTATTTTAAAACTATTTTCTCAACATTCCTGGAAATGCATTCATTATAATTGCCTTTTTAGCCTTTTTTTCTTTTATTTCATTTTTATTTTTTTATGTGGTAATAACACAATATGAGATCTACTCACTTGATAAAGTTTTCAGTCCTTTATGCAGTATTGTTAACTGTAGGCACATTGTGCAGAAGATCCCCAGAACTCATTCATCTCGCACAAGTGAAGCTTTATATCCATTGAACAGCCCCTCCTCATTCCCCCTGCCCTCAACCCTCAGCAGCCACCATTCTACTCTCTGATCCTATGAGTTTGACTATTTTAGATACCTCATATAGTGGAATCATGCAGTATTTGTCCTTCTGTGACTGGCTTATTTTGTTCAGCATAATGTCCACATTGTTGCATGTGGCAGGATCTCCTTCTTTTTAAAAACTGAAACTGAATAATACTCCATATTATGTATATACCACATTTTCTTTGTTTACTCATCTGTCAATGAACGTTTAGGTTGTTTCCACATCTTGGCTATTGTGAGTAATGCTGCAATGAACATGGTAGTACCTGTGCTATGATCTTAATGTTTGTCCTCTCCAAAGCTCATATGGGAGCTGAATTCCCAAAATGGAGGTGTTGAAAGGTGTGGTCTTTAAGAGGTAATTGGATCATGAGGACAACACTGTCATGAGTGGATTAGTCTATTCATGGAGTAATAGGTTAATGGTTCAATGGGTTATCATGGGTATGGACTTGTGGCTTTATAAAGAGAGCAAGTGAGCACATTAACATGTGCTCTTGCCCAGCCCTTGTGATATGATTGCCTTCATCACCATGAGACTCTATAGAGAGTTCCCACCAACAAGGCCCTCACCAGGTGTGCCTTCTGGACCCTGGACTTCCCAGCCTCCAAAACTATAAAACTAAATAAATTCTATTTCTTTATAAATTACCCAGTTTCAGGTATTCTGTTATAAACAACAGAAAACAGACTAATACAACCTCTATATCCCTTTGAGATCCTGATTTTAATTCTTTTGAGTATATATCCAAAAGTGGGATTGCTGGATCATATGGTAATTCTATTTTTTATTTTATAAGGAACCACCATATTGTTTTCCATAGTGGGTGTACCATTTTACATTCCCATACAATTTCTCCACATTCTTGCTAACACTTATCTTTTTCTTTTTTTGAAAATAACCAGCCTAACAGATGTGAGGTGATATCTCATTGTGGTTTTGATTTACAATTCCCTGATGACAAGTGAAATTAAGCATCTTTTCGTATACCTGTCACCATTTGTATGTCTTCTTTGGAGAAATGTTTTTTAATCAGTTTTTTTGTTTGTTTGTTTTCTGGCTGTTGAGTTGTAAGAGTTTCTTTTATTTTTTGAATATTAATCCCTTATCAGATATACGATTTTCAAATATTTTCTCCCATTCTGTAGGTTGCCTTTTCACTGTGTTGATTGTTTCCCTCTACTGTGCAGAAGCTTTTATATTAATGTAGTCCCACGTTTCTAATTTTGTTTTGTTACTTTTCCTTTTGGTGTCATATCTATGAAATCATTGCCATACTTGATGTCATGAAGTTTTCCCCTATGTTTTTTTCTAGGAGTTTTAAAGTTCTAGGTCTTATATTTAAATCTTTAGTTTATTTTACTAGTTCATTTTAATTCATTTGCATTTTAATCATATTACTAAAGGGTGAAAAACTGAAAGCTTTTTCTCTTAAACAAATGCCCACTCTCACCACTTCTATTCAACTTAGTACTGGAAGGCCTTGCCAGAGCGATTAGGCAAGAAAAAGAAATAAAAGTCAAAGCAGAATGAAGGAGTAAAATTATCTTTGTTTGCAAATGACATCATCTTATACATAGAAAATCCCAGGGATCCTATGCACACACAAAAAAACTGTTAGAACTAATGAACAAAATCAAGAGGTTTTCAAAAAGTTTATGGAAAGATTTATATTATCTTTTAATTCCATTTTTCCATGTACTCTTTGTAGTACTCTCATACAGTAAAGTTGCAGGATACAAAATCAACATACAACAAATCAATTGCATTTCTAAACACTAACAAAACAATTTTTGAAAAGAAAATTAAGAAAAAATTTCACTTACAATAGCATCAAAAAGAATAAAACACTTAGGAATAAACTTAACCAGACTTGTACATTGAAAACTATGAATCATTAATGAAATAGATTAAAGAAGACATAAATAAATAGAAAAACAAAACATCTTGTGTTCATGAATTGGAAGATTTAATATTATTAAAATGTCCACATTACCCAAAGCAATCTACAGATTCAGTGTAATCCCTATCAAGAACCCAATGACATTTTTTTACAGAAATAGAAAAAACAATGCTAAAATTTATATAGAACCACAAAGGCCATCAAATAGCCAAAGCAGTCTTGAGACAGAAGAACAAAGCTAGACGTATTACACTTCCCTATTTCAAAATATATTACAAGTTTATAGGAATTAAAACAGTGTGGTACTGGCAAGAAAACAGACAATGGTAAAGAATGGAAAGCAGAGAAATAAGCCCATTCATAAATAGTCAACTGATCTTTGACAAGGGTGCCAAGAATACACAATGGGAAAGGGTAATCTCTTTAACAAATGTATTTCCACATGCAAAAGAATGAAATTGGACCTTTATCTTATACCATACACAAAAATTTATTTATTCAGCTTCCTAAATGGTCATTCTTCTGCCCTTACTGCCTTAATTCTTCATCAACTCTCCCAAGCAACTATTCTAAGAGAAAGACCAAGAAAACTGTATCCCATCATTCCACACAATATGTCCTGAAATAGTTTCCACTGAACCCTAGTCCAACAAGAAGCTCTTAAAATGAGGGTTTAATGCTCATGTAAATATTGGTAAGGCTACCTGCTATATTGTCCTTCAGCATATTCATGGCACAAGTTAACAAATCAAAAGCTCTGAGCATAACTCAGCCAACAATGAAAAAACATTTAAATGTACCCCTATATTTCCCATTTTTATTCTATTATAAAATCCCACTGCACCCCTCCTGTATTATAAAAAACCTAGCCGTGTCTGCTGGAACTGGCTTCATAACAAACATTCTGGGAAATTATTTTCTAGCTCCAAGATGAGTCAAAACTTGCTGGGTATGAGATGGAAATGATTATTTGTTTTTTTCTGTTTGCTTGTTTTTGCCTTTTTTCTCAACCCTACTACAAAGATGCTAGATTGAATTATTGGTTACAATTTTTTTTCATCCCTTCCTGCATCCATAATCTTTATCAAGTAACTTTTCAGTTCTTCCCATGTGACTTCCTCTGGCCAATGGTATTTTAACAAACACAACATGAGCAATAGCTTTAAATGGGCTTGCATAGTTGAGCTTGTCTTCAACACATCTGCCATGATCATGAGAAGAACAGGCCCCAGCTCACATACTTGTCCCTGAAGGAGGATGAGAGAGGCACAGGGAGCAGGGCAGTCCCATTCAACCCACAGATTTCAGCCTGAAGCAGGGCTTCCCCAGCTGACCATCAAATCATGATCAAGAAATCAGTGCTTGTTTGGTATGCTTCTGAAATTTTGAGATGGTTTGTGATCCAGCTATAATTAATTAAAATAACATGATAGATTTTATAGAAAATGTCAAGCAAATAGGGAAAAAAAAAGGACCCTCTGTATTCAATGACCTCATAGTAAGAAAGAGGAGAAATAAACAACTACTTAGAATTCCAGACAAAATAAAGAGTTCCAAAGGAAGTACTCCTAATATGCTATGGGAACATAAAAGTAAATCTAATGCTATCCAGATGTTCTTAATGAAGAAGGTAGAGTTTTGGCTGGTTCTTAAAGGATTAAAGGGATTACACTAGAATAATCAAGAGGAAAGACAGTCCAGGCTAGCACCAACAGAAAGTATAAATATTTACCCGCTGAGGGAATGATACTGTTCTTTTGTATATATGTATTGGTTTGACCTGTTTGCAACTGAGGAAACTAAATCACATAAATCTCAAGATCACAAAGTTAGTAGATGGCAAAACTGGGTTCTAGAATCTAGGTCTCCTGACTCTAGTTCTAGACTTCTGTTCCAAATGTGTTTACAGAGTCTGGTATAGAATGAAAAAACAAAAACAGAGAATTACCTTGCCATTGTGCCTGGGAATAACCACAAGGACACAGGAGTAAGTGAATGAAATTAAGTGCGTATATCAGGCTAGTAATAATTATCATTATCACCATCATCATCATAACAACAGCAAAAACAACAACCATAATAAAAAAAAAAACTGCAATAGCCATAATATGAGGGTACTTCAAAAAATACGTGGAAAAATAGAATTAGAAGATAATACAAATCTTTTCATGACCTTTTTGAAAACCCTTCACAGTTGATCTTTATTGCACACTTACCATGTGTTAGGTGTTTTATATGTTATGGGGATCCAAACCATTAACCTTGGTGTTAGAACACCACACTTTAACCAACTGAGCTAACTGGCCAGCCCTCCTTCCTTTGTATGTGGCATTTTTATATGTTATCTGTTCTTCACAATAGTAATCCTTTGAGGAAGGTACAGTTATTAGCCCCATTGAACAAAATAACATAAGTAAGGAACAGAGAGAAGATATGCCACTTTCCCATGGTCACACAGTAAGTGGGGGAGTTAGGACAAAACTATCTCTGTCTGTCCCAAGAACCTAAGCTGTAACCACTTTGTTCAACTTCAGCAAAAAATTAGAATCAGCTTTAAAAAATACCGATGCCCAGGATCTACCCACACTAATTAAAAAAGAACTTCAATTAATGGGGTCCTAGGTATGAAACCATCTTAAAAACTCCTCAGGTGATTCTTTAGTACAGTGAGTGTTAAGAGCCACCAGTAGAGGGCTGGCCCATGGCTCACCCGGGAGAGTGTGGTGCTGATAACACCAAGTCAAGGGTTAAGATCCCCTTAACAGTCATCTTTAAAAAAAAAAAAAAAAGAGCCACCAGTAGAGCAAGGCTGGATAGAGTCAGAGGCAGGTGAATGAACTGGATTCAGAGTGTTTGCAAAGAGCAAGAAGACAAAAAAACCCACCAGACAGAAGCCAAAAAGGGTAAAACTGGTTTGTGAGTTTGTTCACAAGTTTATAAATCAAGTGGGAAAAACTTGGAATTAACTTACTGATAAAGGCAATGTTCTAAATGGAGAAAGATTTTCAGAGCAGCCAACTGGGGCATAATTAACCCATATTACAGGCGATCTGAAGTAACAATAATACTAGATCGCATTTGGACTCTTCAGAGGAAGAGGAAGAAAGAAGGGATGACAAAGTTTGCCATTCTGCCTGGCCTAATTCTAACTAAAATTTTGAAATTGTCCAGTTTAGATTCTGGCATCTTCACTTTCTGAATTGTCTTGTATTCTGTTTCCCAGGTGACTAAGATCTACACATTTTCTTTAGCTCCCTGCTGCAGTGGACACACTCAAGTCCTCAAGGCAAATTGATCTATTACATATCTAGAATTTGCATTACACAGTCAGTTGTCAATGATCATCTGAAGTGGGCTCCTCCAATGTAGAAAGCTGCCTCCAGGGACTTAAAAACTGGCATTGTCCTGGGACCTCATGTGTCGCCACTAAGGCTGGACATAGGCTGAGAATCCTTGGAGTTAAGCAGACCCTGAGAAGCAATCAGTGCTGCCTCCCAGGTGGAGCAAATCAGTCTGACACCCATGCCTGAGAGCCAGACAAAGTGGCAGTGAGGCAGTGGTTGAGCAAGGACAGGAAAGTGAGGTTGCTGGATGCAAATGATTCTCCTGCCTCCTCTGTTTACTTGCAGAAAAAGAAATCAAGAAAGTAAGCCCATTTACAATAGTATTTTTTTTTTCAGCTTATTTTGCCAAACCAGACTTCACATTTGCATGTTTCCTTGTCCATTAAATTTTCATGAACACCCCACTGACTGTAGGACCAGCAGCAAATGGTAGGACATAAAGTCCTTCGTGTATGTGCTTTCCCTTACAGAAGTCCACATCCAAGTACAGTGTCACTTTGATTCTCCTCAAAACCCCATGAGTGATGCAGGGTAACTGGTATTTTCCCCATTAGACAGATGATGAAATTGAAGCTCAAAATGTAAAGAGTGTTAGAGTTTTAAATTATGAATTGAAAGGAAAATGGTCTCAGCTCATGACATAGCTTATTTATATCAAAATTGTAGTAATTTTTTCAGCCAACAAATATTTTCTGAACACCTACACTGTGCTGGGTAAGGGGCTCATCTAGGTAGAGACAGATAAATAAAACACACTTGGTGTACTAAAGGAAGCCTATAATCTAGAATAGAGATCAATAAACTATGGACTGTGGGCCAAGTTTGGCCCAATGCCTGTTTTGCTAGCTCAGGGTTTGTTGGAACACAGCCATGCCCGTTCATTTATATATCGCCTATGCTACTTTTGTGCAGAGCCGTACAATTGTGACAAGAACTCTGTGGCTCACAAAGCCACAGATATCTACTAAGTCTTTATGGAAAAAGTTTGCTTATCCCTGACCTCGTAGAAGGAAGGTTAAGTGAAATCAAGTGTGACAAGTGTCATTATAGAATTCTGTGTGAGGTGTATAGTATGGACTCAAATGAAGCAGGGGAAGAATTCACAGGAAAAAATGATGTTTTGAAAAGTATCCAAGCAGAGAGGCAGGATACAGAAATGCCAGACAGAGGTAACAGTGTCACCAAAATAATGGAGGTGAGAAAGAGCAAGGCTGGTGAGAGAACTGTCAATAGTGCAGCTGAGCTGGCACGAATGATTTGGTGAGTGGGGCATGGAGAATGCGGAAGAAGAGTCAGCAGACCTTCTCCTGGAGGACTTCATATACAGATCTAGAGCCACTGACTGTGGGCCCCAGAACCCTGGAGAATTTTGTGTGGCAGATACAGGCTATACTAAAAAGGAAATCCTATATTTCTCTTCCAGGCTAAGTAACCCCCTAAGAGCCTTTAGGGGTTAGCAATCATGATGCCATTATATCATCACATGAGTTATAGTTTCAACTGAATATATTAAATCTCTCTTAAATGGATTTCAAACTATTTCCTACCCTTATAAGAGTTTATGGCAACTACAGTAATGGCTAAGAAGGAGAGTTATAAGGTACCAGGGGAGCAGATGACTGGGAGATCTGGTTTAATCTGAGGGAGTTGAGAAGATTCCTAGGGTTATCCCTAGGAAGAGACATTGAAGGCAAGACCCCAGAGCTGAGTAGACATTAACTAGGGAAAGAGTTGAGGAATCACATGAGAACTTTGTCTTAACATTTCAAAATCTGCAAAACCAAGTCATTTCAAATAGATACTCCCCTTCCTGGAAGGATCACTGGGTCAAAATCTCATTGAGTCAACTGCAGAATGGAAATAATAATGGTACACACTTTGTAGGGCTTCTCTAAGAACAACAAAAAAGTGAGGGGTGGAGTGTGCTTAACATAAAGGCTAGCACGCAGTCAGTATGCAAGAAATGCTCAATATCAATCCTAGTGTTTCTTTCTCTTCTGGTTTCTAAGAATGGTTAGCCAGCCTTGTTTGCCTTAAACCCCCTTCAGAGTCTAGGTGTAAAAAAATTGAGTTTGATAAATCAAAATTTTGATTCTGGAATATCAATTAAGAGAGTACATTTGGTGAATCTGTGAATCTGAGAGTCAGAAAGAAGACAGAATTGAAGGCATTCCACCTCCTACTGAGTGTGGGACTCTCTTTTCAGAGTCCCTAACAGATTGTCTTCCAGTACACACCTTGATCAGGCCAGTGATGGAGCCACCTGCCCTCCGACTGGGCAGCTCTGATCACGGGAAAATTGTTCTCCATATGTAACCCAAATTAACTTTCCTGAGACAGCTACCCATTGGCCTTAGTTCTGTCCTCAGAGTCATATAGAAGGTGGCTCTGTCCTTTCCTCGTGACAACCTTTCAAACCCCCTGACAGCAGCTTTCCTATGCAGATCCCAGACCATAGGATGGGATCCCTCCACCACACTGAGCTATTTTCTCTTTCTGAATTTAAGTGATTTTAAAAGATGGATCCTTCACCACAAAGCTCACATCTTACCCAGCTCTGTATGCAAGCACTCAACACAGCGTCTCTCACATAGTAGGCACTCAGTAAATGTCTTGCTAAAAAAAGAGAAGAATGCCTATTTCAAAGCATATTACTCTTCAAAAAGCAAAATAAAACTGAATAAGCTTTCAGCCAGTTTTATTCACAACTCTGGTGTCCATCAGAAAACATCATGGGAGAGTTAGTAGAGATGGAGATTTCTGGACTACACTTTCGGAGAATGTGATTCCATCAATCTGTAATTTTCCTGGGCACTTGTATTTTTATTAAGAACCTTGGGTATCTCTCTGAATCAGATGGTCTACTGACTACACTTGGAGAAACATGCTTTAAGCACTGCAGACGTCAAACAAAACAACTTTTATTAAACTTCATATTAGGAAGAAGCAAACACATTTCAGTTATTTTTACCTAGAACAACTTCTTATTTGCTCTCATTATTTTTTTCTCCTTGAAGCATGTTTTTCTGGGTTACCCAGCCATAGATCTCTTGCATGCTGAGAGGTAAGTGTGCTCCATCTATTACATTCTTTGCAGACCTCCTAAGGAGATAATTAGGCATTGCAATTGATTGCAATTTATTAATCAGAACAGGATGTTATCAAGTTTGGTGGGGGAAGCACAGTGCTGAAGTCTACTATAAATGCAAGGCGGGTGTGCACAGTGACAGAGGCAGGTGAATAAGACAAAAATCATCACCAAAACATATCACAGGATGTTTTAAACTGATGGCCTATTTCACACTGTGGTGCTCTGGTCTATAAAATGGGGATATTTAAATATCTCTGGTCTACCGCCACAACAGAATGAGAGGTTCTTTCTCTAAATATTTATTGAGTGTCTATTATGTACTAGATACTACCCTTGGTGCTAATTTTACTTTAGAGAATAAGACCAAATCCTTGCCTCATCGAGAGACAGATAATAAACATGCAAATACACACACCTCTATTCTACTCTACTCTACAGCAAATAAGTAGAACTGAATAAAGGGATAAAAAGGAGAAAAAGGAAGAGTGCTGGTGAGGTTTCCTACTACAAAAGAAGGTCAGGAAAGAACTCTCCGTGAGGCAATATGTGAGCAGAAATCGAAGTGATGGAGTGTGCTCATGACGATCTGGTGGGAGAACACTTCGGGAAGAGGGAAGGGCAATGCAAAGGTCTTGGTGGGCATCGGAGGGTGAGGCATGGACTCCTCGAGGTGGAGAGACAGCAGGAAGTCCTGCGTGACTGGAGAGGAGTGAGAAGGGGTGTGGTGGAGTCATACGAGAGTACACAGGTAGAAGTACCTTGAAGTGTGGTTGACAAAGGGATAGTGCTATTCCCGCAGGATGTTAAGCCAGCAAGGATCGAAGCAACCCCCTAGTGCAGCCTACTCATTCAACAGGTGGGAAAGGTAAGCCCAGAGAGGTTATCAGAGCTCTCTCCAGCAGCAGACGAGTGCCCAGGTCCTGTGCTGTGTGATACAGCTTTTGTTGTCATCTTTCTTGGGTTTGCCCTTGCTCCTCTTCCATTGCTTTTTCTTTCCTCTGAGTTTCTCCCTTTCCCATTCTGCTACCTCCTCCTCCGACTTCCCTTCCTTTACCTTCCCTTTCCCTCCATTTTCTACCCTCCCATCGTCTCTCCATCCTGCTCCTCTCTCTCTTCCTCCTCAGGGCATCAGTCTTTTCTGACTCCATGGCTTGTGGTCAGTGTTAGATCAAAGCAACAAGATTTATCTTTGTCTGAAAATAATTCTGCCTAGAATTAGATAATTTTAAATATTGACATCTGAGAACCGAGAAATATCACTCTCTGAGTCCTCTCTCTACTCTCTTTAAAAACTACTTGTTATTTTGGCTGAAAATCCCTTTCCTAGTTCCGATATATAAGCCATCTCTGTGATTACAGAGGTTGTATATCTGCTCTCCAATGCCAGGAATTTGGTGCAGAAGGTGCAAGCAAGACCAACTGTAGCAAAACCCAAACAGAGCACTCTACTATAATGGGCAGGCATTAAGTATAAGTCAGCACCCTTAGGGACGGGGGAGGATAAAGACTTTAGTCAAACCACAGTAAATTGCTATCTCTTTTAAAGACATCTGTTTGTTCATGCCTAGCCCATTTCCTGGGAGCAGATGTCTTGTTTCAGCCCAGAATCTTGTAAGAGACACTAAGGGATAGCGGTACTCTAAACATCGATATCAGTGACCCAAACAGATGTCTGATTTCTGAACTGTGATGTAGAAGCTGTGCAATGTGAGTTTGTCACGTCCTCTCCCCAGTACACATACTCGAATTAGTCCAAATACAAATCACTGACCATTATATTTCAATTTCATATTTCTAACCACATAGCTAGAGAATGCAGAGCTGGCATCTATAGAAATTGATTTCTCATTTCCTGTGGAAAGAGTCCTTTGCTGTCACAACAAAGAATATTCTTTCCTTCAGAAAGAAAGTAAAAGGAATTACTAGGAGTACTTTTATCCTACCAAGCAGCCAACATCAGTCTTTCACACAGCTTTTCAACTCCTCCAGTTCTATCTTGCCACTGCTAAAAAATAATAGCTACCTACATATAACTGAGCATCTACAAAGTAACAATCTAAAACTTACTTCCACATCTAATCATCTTGGAACTCAGTCTTCTCATGTGTAAAAAGAGGAGTCAAATAAATGATGTTTAGATCTATAACAACTCTGCCGTTTTCTTTTTCTTCTGGGTTCTCAATTCCTCACATCAGGAATGATGCTATGCTAGAAAAAGAGTAAGGGCCAGACTTCTCCTTCCTCTCTCTCCTTACCACTGATCAAAAAAAGAAATATTTTTAGTTCTGTTTTATGTTTTTTAATCTTGATATTATTAAAATTATGTATTTTCCATTAATTTTCAGAGGAAGCAAGGAAGAGACTAAAATTTGTTTATGGATTGCTGTAGGGTGCTGGACAGTAATTCATGATCGTTTCGGGATTCAGCAGAATCCTTATTACATTTATAAATAGTGTTCCACAGATTGTCAAAGAAAAGATTTGGTAAATTCTCTCCCCATAAAAGCAATAATAAAATTGGACAAAATTGTTAAAAGCAACCATTCTAGGACTCTGGAAGTTAACCAAAGGCATACAAAAAATTGAAAAAAGTTTATGCAGAAAAACTATTCAACATCTATAAAGGCTGTTGGAGTCTGTGAATTTTTAGGCTGATCCCATCCCCCTTTCCAGCCCCATGGCATGGAAGTTCTACCATGGCTGGACAGAGTTTTAGAGCACACAGCTCTATCACCAGAGAGCTGGCTTAATTTGGAGCAGAGGGGAGAAAAGCCACATACGCAAGAGCATTACTGAAAATAATAGCACTCTCAGTGCCAGTCTGGGAGGGCAAACATCATAGTTGCCTGAGGCTGCAATACTGAGTCAAGTAACCATTTAGACCGAAATGTAGTAGGAAAATCTGAGGAAGAAGGCAGACACGATGGGTTTTGCTAATATCCCAGATGGTTCCTGGGGTCTGGAAAGCTGTGCCTGCTCAGGAGAGATGAGAGAGGGCCCCACCTAACTACTCATCCCTGACAGAATGTGAGTCCTTGCACAAGCAGAAAATAAAAGCTGGGGGCATATTTGAAAAGTGTCTAAACTTTGAAGGCATGCTGCAGTTTACACAGCAACATCAGCAAAAATATGAAATTCTCATGGTGTTTAAGCATAACTTCTAACCGATCTTTGGCTAACCACTAAACTATGCTAAAACAGAGGCAAATCCAGAAAGGCCAGACTTAAAGGTTAAAAAGAACAAGAGTGGAAACATTAATGGTCACAAAATCCAGAGAGAAAGATTAGACAGAATTAGTTTAGCCAAATCACTAAACATACAAACTGATAACTAAAGCAACAACAACATCCTCTGGGACTGGGGAAATCAAAATCCAGAGTGCTACCATATGTTATCTAAAATGTCCAATTTTTAACAAAAAACATTATAAAAAATAGAACAAAATATAAAAATTTGGCCAATACACAGAAAAAAAATCATCACTAGAAATGATCTGTGAAGGCTCTTGACTTTAGCAGACAAAGACTTCAAAGCACCTGTTATAATAAAAATATTAACAGGAATAAAGGCAACCATGTTTTAAAAATTGAAGGAAAATATGGCAACAATAAATTACCAAATAGAGAACATCATTAAAGTGATAGAAAATATTAAAAAGACAAGATTGAAATTCTGGAGTTGAAAGTACAATAACTAAAATAAAGAATACATTACAGGGGCTCAATAGAAGATATGAGCTGGCAGAAGAATCATCAAACTTGACAATAGACAAATAGACTATGCAATATGAAAACAGGTTAAAAATTTAAGAAAATGAACAGCATCTCAGAGACCTGTGGAACAGTGTCAGGAGTACCAATATGTGTATGGGAGTTCCAGGAAAAAAGGAGAGAAAGAAAAAAAGACAGAAAAAAATATTTTAAAAAATAATGGCTGCAAACTTCTAAAATTTATGAAAAAATTAATCTACACATCGAAGAAGCACAACAAACTCCAAATATGATAAAGACATAAAGATCAACATCTAGACACATCACACCTTCACTGTTAAAATCCAAAGAAAAAGAGAAAATCTTGAAAGGAACCACATAAGAATGATACCTTGCTTCTCATCAGAAATAACAGAAGCCATAAAGCAATAAGACAATATATTTAACATGCTGAGGAAAAGTCAACAAATAATTCCATATCCTTTAAAACTATCCTTCAAACAATGTAGGTGAAATAAAGCTTTCCCAGATAAACAAATGTAGAAAGAATTTGTTTCCAGTAGATCTGACTTTAAAGAAGTCCCAAAGGAAAATCTTCAAGCTAAAAGAAACTAACACCAGATGGTACCTCAAATTTACACAAAGAGATAACAAGCATGGTAAAGGTAATTATATAGAAATGTATAAAAGAAAATATCGACACAATTTTCTCTTTCTTGTAAAAGACAACTTTACTACAAACTTTTAAAATCTGTATTACTGGGTTTATAATACATGAATATATAATGTATATGACAATAAATGCCCAAAGTAGGGGAAGAGGACGAAGCTATATTGGAGCAAGTTTTTTATATTTTATTGGATTCTAGTTTGCATAAATCTGAAGTCAGTTGTGATAAAGTGAGATGCCTATTGTAATCCTTAGAGCCACCACTAAAAAAAACCTTTAAAAAGGTATGATAAAAACATCAACCCCCCCAAATTAAAATGGTACACAAAAAATCTATTTGACAAAAAAAGGCAGTAAAAAATAAACATAGGAACAACAACAACAAAAGATAAAACACCTAGGAAGCAATTATCAAAATGCCAGAAGTAAATTCAGCCATAGAAAACATTAAACATAAATGGATTAAACACTCCAAACAAAAGGCAGATGCTATCAGACTGAATAAAACAAGCAAAACAAACCCAACAATACTGCCAGAGCTTTAGATAGAAAAACATATAGATAACAACACTTTAGATACAAAGACACAAACAAATTTGAAGGAAAAGAATGAAGAAAGATGTACCATACAAACAGTAACACTGAGGAAGCTGGAAGGGCTATACTAATATCAGACAAAACAGACTTTAAGATAGAAAATGTTAGCAAAAACAAAGAAGGGTATTTTGCAATAATAAAATAATCAAACAGGAATATATAACAACTATAAACATATGTATACGTAAGAGGAAAGTCCCAAAATTCATAAAGAAAAAACTAACAGAACTAAAAAGAGAAATAGACCATCAAACAATAATAATTGGAGATGTAAATACCCTTCTCTCAAAAATTGATTGAAAAACTAAACAGAAAATTAACTACAATATATAGATTTAACACTATCAACTATCAACCAACATGACCTCACTGACATCTATAAAACAATCCATCCAGCAAAAGAAAAATGCACATTCTTTTCAAGCACACAGAGAACATTCTTTAATATAGACCATATGCTAGGCTGATACATTTTTAAGTACTGGCATCAAACAAATTAAGTTCTCACAACAGAATTAAATTTGAAATCAACAACAAAAGAAAATTTAGGAAATCTGTACTTGAAAATGTATCAACACACTTCTAAACAACCCATAGGTCAAAGAAGAAATCATAAGGAAAATTTGAAAATATTGTGACTTGAACAAAAATGAAAGGATAACATATCAAAATTTATGATATATCAATAAAGCAGTACTTAGATTGAAATTTAAAGCTTTAAATACCTGTGTTGGAAAAGAAAGAACATTGCAAATCAACAACCTAAACTCTAAACTTAAGAAACTAGAAAAAGAAAAAACTTAACCCTAAAGTCATAATAATAATATTAGAACAGAAATCAGTGGAATAGGAATCAGGAAAAATAATAAAGAAAATCAATTTAACCGTATGTTGGTTTGCTGAAACTATCAAAGAAATCAACAAACTTTCATTTAAACTGGCAAAGAATAAAAAAGGTAAAAGACACAGATTGCCAAAACCAAGCAAGAGTGGACATCATCACCACATGTATAGGAGTTAGAAGAATTTCCAGAAATACTAGCTATAACTTCATGCCAGCAAATTATACAACTTTTATAAAAAGGGAAAACTCACAGAAAGACACAAAGTTCCAAAACTGACAAGAATACATTGAAAATCTCAATGGTCCTACATCAGTAGTTTGTAAAACTCTGGTTGAAGTATTGGAACCTCAGTTGTGGTGAGTGTATAGCAGGGCTTTTGCCTGGAATAGCACCTGATACAAGGATTTTTTAATTTCTGGGGGTCTTGAATGATGGTGGCAACAAAGTCAGAGAATCTCAAAGGTAAAATTTAGGAGACAGAGTCATCGGCCATTTTATGAAACATTTTACTCGAAAAGAATTTCAAACTTACTGAGAAGCTGTATGAATAATAAAAAGCACACTACTTACCCAGATCCACCTACCCTTAACATTTCATTACATTTGCTTTCTCTCTATACTCGTTTATACACGTGACCACTCTTTTTTCTGAATGTTGTAAAATAAGGTGCATACGTTATTGCCCTTTCCCCCTAAATACTTCACTGAGTATTTCTTAAGAAGGATATTCTCATCCATACCCACAGCATAGGTATCAGCTTCTGTAAACTGAACATTGATATATACATTTTATCTAATCTGCCAGGTGCATTTCTTGTCCATTTACCCAGTAATGACTTTTATGGCATTGTTTTTCCTCCAGTGCAGGATCCTGTCTAGAATCACATGTTTAGCTATCGTGTCTGGACTAAACCTCAATTTATGAAAGTTCTCCAGCCTCTTTTCTACTTTTATGGCATGACCATTTTTGAATAATAAAGTTTTTGGGCCATTTGTTATAACACCTTGTCTTCCCTGGAAATTCGCTTTCTGCAGCCTGTCTTTGTTCATGCTTAGAAGGTTTTGTTTTGTATGGTTTTGTTTTGTTTTGTTTTGTTTAACATTGAGAGTCCTGGAACTTTTAGGGCCAGTTAGAACCTCAGCTAGTCCATAAATGACAATACTGGAGATGATAGGATGTGGAGAGGGAGTTTTCTGAGCAGAAAGAACACCTGCAGTGAAGAAAGAGCAGATAATGGGGAGGGGATACAAAGTGTAAGTCCTTTGAGGATGGGGGACTATGGGAAAGCAAGCTAATGCAAAGAAAGGAAACTGTCGATTCCGCTAAAGACCCATCTCCTGGGTGGGAAAGGTTTGGTGACCTGGATCAAGGCTGATTATTTAGAATTTGAGGTAAATGGAAGAATTCAAAGCAAGTACTTGACACAGTGCTTGATTTCAGCAGTTTATCATCTTAATAATAAAGCTGTCAGTACAGCACCTGTGATATGCCTGACAAACATGGGAAGATAAATCTGAGTGTCAGATAGATAGATGATGGATGATCACTAATTAATTTTAAGAATCACTGGGAGGTTAATAGGAATTTTAGTGGGAACCCAGAAAGAAGAAGGCAAAAATCAGGAAACTGTCACAAAGGAAAGAATTATAGTTGTAAAAAAAAAGGAGGGAGGAAGAAACATAGTATTCTATGAAAGAGCCAACTGTTCTTAAGAGGTTGGATTACAATCAAGAGAAAGTATCACCCACTCTCCAAATTTAAATAAAATTAAATGTTCAAGTTGGGGTAGGGACTTGGGAGATCTGAAATACTCTGCATGGACTTCCAGTCAAGAAGGCAGAATAGATGGTCCCTAGTGTCACCCTCTCCCACAATCAACAAATTTACAAGTATTAAAAAGCACGACTGCCAAGCTGGGGCTGCTGGAGCTCAGGGGAGGAGCAGGAGAGACCTACGGAGTTCATGAAGGTGGGAGAAGCCACAATGAGAGAAAGAAAGGACTGCTCTCACCATTTCCAGCCCTGGCCACTTCAAGCCTGGCCCTGGTGAGCACTCAGAGCAAGAACTAGCAAAAGCCATAGCTGTGCCTATTGTATGAAGTTGCTTAGAGGCCACAGTGGAGAAGAGGGCCTTGGTGGACCTCAGGCCAGCTAGACCACTAACAGGGTTCCCATGGACCCACATAGGAGTGAGGGGTCACAGACAACTGAAAAAAGGAGCCACTGAAAGGCCAGTGAGTCATTGCAAGGGACTGGCACATGGCTTGTCTTATGGGAAGTATTTAGAGTGCAGATGATAGGGGAAAATGGGCCCACTGGAGAACACTGGGGTACAGCATGGACAGCTGACCTGCCCCCCAATCAACACAGGACCACTCAGTGGAAACTGGTCAGGAATATAGGACTGCAGGGGGTGCAGTTTGCTGAAAAGACTCAGGCCTAGACCGGAGTTTCCACATAACCCAAGTGTATCAGACCTCACAAGACCCAGAAGCACTTATAAGGTCAACAATTAAAATATGAGCTGCACAAAAAGCCTTCCCCAGAGAATCAGCATCAAAGCAGCAATTTAGCCCAACTACAGGGCTCAAGTGCTGGTACCTACAGGAAGTTCTTCCATTTTAGAAGTAAGCAAAGCACAACAAATTAGTTCTAGTGCAGAGTTTAAATGGTGGGGGTAGCTAATAATCCAACACAGAAGTGAACGAAATCACAAAATATCCACAGATCAGAGACAAAGTTCTGATATTAACCAGTAAAGGTCTAACACCACCAAAGAATGTGTATAAAACCTAGAAGGACTAGAAGCCCTGCTCCAAAGCCAGGGTGGGGAGAGGGCCAAAGACCTCAGCCACAGCCCCCCAACATTCACATCAAGCCCAGTGACAACCACTGAGTTGACACTGGTAGCACCATGGGCTTCCATGCTGGGGTGTGAGGAGCCAGGATCCTCAACCACACCCCCCGATGTCCACAACCAGCCCAGTGATGACCACTGAGCCACCACAGGAAGCACCCTGGGCTCCCAAGCCAGGGTGGAGGGGTCAAGAGCCTCAGCCATGGCCCCTCCAAATCTGCATCCAGCCAGAAATGACCAGCAAGCCACTGCCAGAAGCACCCTGTGCTCCCAAGCTGGGTCGGTGGGGGGCCAAGGGCCTCAGCCATGTCCCTCTCATGTCTGCATCAAGCCCAGCCAAGACCAAGCCACTGCCAGAAGCCCCCTGGGATCCTCTGCTGGAATGAGGGGGGTGTCACGGGACTCAACCATGCCCCCTCCCCGCTTCCTCATCCTCCCGCCCTGACCCCCTCTCCTTTCCTCTCTCCCCCTCCACCCCAACTGCTCCACAACATCTTAGAATATAAAATAATAATAATTAATTAATTAATTAATTTTTTTAAAATGAAATATTCTGCATAATTATGGGTGAAAGTATGTTGGGAGTGCTGGGGGTAAGGGGACCTGGGAGAGAGGGACCAGCCAGGTGGGACAATGCCTAGACTGAGGGGAGATTTGAAAAGCTTCAGGGTACAAAGTAGCCAAAAGAGACTTGATGGGCAAACAATTCCTGAGTCTGGGGGTGTTTAAATACTTGCAATGGGCCATGTCAGCACCTCTTTCTCTCTTTGTCCCTCCTTTGGTATCTTTAATAGAGGCTACCTTGCTCACATATGCTTTTCTGTGGAAGTGAGTTATTTAGGGTAAACCTGAAGGAGAGGCTGGATTCTAAGTCTGGATGATGAAGACAAGACCAGATTATGTGGGGTGGCTGGAATTGAAAACAGAGGAAACTCTGAGGGTGTAAAATCCGTGTGTGTGTGTGTGTGTGTGTGTGTGTATACGCAGGGAGCTGTTAAGGTTTCTGTGGGACTTGCTCCTCTCTTTGCTTCAAATGACAAATGAAGTGTTCATGGTTATGTAACCTCCCTTTCTATCTGAAGCCCGGACAGATTGCAAACAGCTCTGCGTGCATGGAACCTGACTGTGCACACGTGTGTGGTGTTCCTGGACGTGGTGGACCCAGGCAGGCAAGGAGAAAGTAAAACACTTTCCCTTCTCTGTTCTTTTCCTCCACAAACAGGAGAATACCAGGGGGACGGTGGGGGAGGCTTCAGAGAGAAGGTCTTAGCAAACCAAGAGAAGTAAGCCATGCTTGCCACAGGCTCAGACAAGACATCCCTTCACATTTTCAGGTAGTTCTCAGGTCTGTCTCCAGCCATGGGATAAGAGGTGAACTCAAAAGCAGGAACATTAAAATTGATCCCGGGCTTAGATCAGGTTTCCCCACCTGCCCCACATGACAAGAAAGCCAAACTGAGAAGCAGTTCAAGAATAGTAATATTTTCGTAAAAGTAGTGGCATTTTGAATTTTAGGAAAAGTAGCCAGTGTCCAAACAGACACTTAGTTGTGTGGGCTTTGTGCGTGAGAACGAGGGAGTATATGTTTTAGGGTGATGGTGTGGTGGGCCCTGGGATGGCTGGGCTAAAGCCAGAGATCAGAGTAACTGCTTCTGTAATATATAGGGTATTAATCTGCCTAGGAACAACGTTTGAACTTGACAGTGATATCTCCCTGCTGGGTGGGCCTCTTCTGGAATGAAAGGCCCTCCGCAAGGAGTCTCTCTGCCCAATTCCTGCCTTGTGAAGTTCTTTGCAGGCAAAGAGATGATCAGTGGTGCGATATTCACAGAGCAGCTACACAGTGCCAAAGGAAAATGAGACAGAGGGAGAAAAATGTGGGTAAAGTGAGTGGAAAGCAAAAAGAAGGAAGAGGAGAAAGAATCAACCAGCTGGCTGGAAGGAATTGGAAGGTCCCCTTCTTCCCTAAATGAGTCTCAACCTTGGTGGAGCCACAAGAGGTTTCCTTCAGGGACACCCTCAGCTCATGCATCACAGGTGGGTCACATATTTTTTCCCAAATGTACAGTGTTTCTGGGGTC
The DNA here is from genome assembly GCF_027409185.1 of Cynocephalus volans. Classification (NCBI taxonomy): domain Eukaryota; kingdom Metazoa; phylum Chordata; class Mammalia; order Dermoptera; family Cynocephalidae; genus Cynocephalus; species Cynocephalus volans. The sequence goes on along the minus strand of NC_084461.1, from coordinate 142,627,511 downwards.
TCCCTGGACTCCCAATTAGCCCACTGAAGCTGAAGTGGCCAAAGGCACCAAATGCTTTATCATTTTCATCGACATCAACTGGTACAAAGATATTGGATGGCCGAATGTAGGGACTACTGGCAAAGAAGTATTCAAAGGGGTGGAAGCCTCCAAAGAAAGGGGCAAAGGTTTTATGGGAGGAACCCATGAATGGTGTGGTAAAAGAAGCTCCTTGAGCCCCCTGATGTCCCACTGCTGGTCTTCATGTCTAGAGGGCTGAGCAAGGCAGAGGTAATGTGGCTCATCCTGGCTCCACCCCGATCCCTCCACCCTGCCCTACATGCTGACTCATGGGCCTAGAAAGAAATGGTTGTAATAACTGAGTTTTTGCTTATTTCTTATATTCAAAGCCTTTTTGAATCTCAGTTTAAGTATCTGAGAGGCTTGTCTCCTGAGTTTGAGAACTTCTCTTGGTTCCCCATCTTGTTTTCCAGATCTTATTCATCTTGTCCACGAGACCGTGAGGTCCATGAGGGCTCATCTCTCTTCTTCTCTGTTGTGTCACCAGCACTGGGAACAGACCCTCATACGGAGTAATGTTCAAAGCTCAGGACCTTTAACTGAGATAGTCTGCTTCACCCACCCTCCTATCTGTGGGTTGGATGAGGACATCTGAGTCTGCAAACCTACTGGCTGCATTCCTGTTTCAATGAAAATGAAACCACAAGAGGAGAGTGCTCTGGTTGGGTTTTTCATGTGACATTGATAGCAAGCTTTCATGTTTCAGGTTCCTTTTTATATAAACACTGCTGCTCTTTGGAGGGTCGGATGCTTGCATCTTGAAGCAAAATTCTAATCTCCTTGGCATTAAATTTCATGACTGCTTTGCAGAAACTGTCATTGGGTAGGAATAGGACCCCCCATTTTGAGGGGTTATAGTATGTAGATTCTCCAGCTCTCTAAGGCTGAAAATCCTCTGGCTTCTTGCATCTCTTTCAGGAGTTGTCATTTTGTTATGCAGTGATTACTGTCATTCATGGGGAAGGATGGGGGATTTGCAATGGATGGGATCAGAGCTCCCTCTCATTATACACACAGTCACTCAGAAGGATTCTTATTTGTGGCTCTCACTTTTCATTTGGCTTCTCCTGCTCAGGTCAGAGAGATTAAAATTAAGGACCTAAGTGAGGAATCAAAACATTAGCAATTTTTTGTTTGTTTGTTTCAATATTTCCCCTGACAACTTAGGGTCCTAGAAAAAAAGTTCAGGCTATAGGACCTGGTTTGTCATGATTCTTTGTATGACATTTGGCAGGTTAATATCTCTCTCTCTGTCAATGCTTCTTCAGCCGTGAGATGGAAATATCAACTAACCTAAAGAGTGGTTTAAAATGAATGGGAAACCCATCGTCCTCTTTTCCTGGGGATCCCTTGTCTCAGTGGGCTGTCTCCGTGGTCACCAGCACCCACGATGAAAATCTCAGCACCTCCTCACATTCCTCTAAAGAATCCACTCACACAAGTTCCTTCATGAGCAATGTCAATTTTACTGAAGCTTTTATAAGATTAGGGAGAAAGTTCATATTACATACATGATTTTTTTAACTTTCATTATTCATTTTTCTTTTGCTAAAGACCTTCAGCTGAGCTGCCCTAGGTATCATGGGGTTAGGAGTGCTTTCTAACTCTTCCTTCACAGAAAGACCAGTCTATCTTGCCCTTTTCACTCCCTGCCTGGGGAATTGAAATTCCATACCCTGCTATTATTCTGCAGAATAGACTTTGACACTCTGAAGCCTTGGGGCCTGGCCCCTGAGGCCCTGCAAACTGAAGGGGACTTATAAAAGCAAATTTCAAAAACAAATAGGTAAGAATCTTGAATGACAAAGTATTGTCCTTGCTGCAAAGAAAATTTTTAAAGTTCCATAGAGTCAGACTGCCAGGATTAAAATTCTGGTTCTATAATTTACTAGCTTGTGACATTGGGCAAGTTGCTTCCCCTTGTAAAATTTCAGTTTCCCTCTCCATAAAATAGGAATACAAGAATTTACATTATAATTTAGTTTTTATGATTTAATGGGATGATTCAAGAAAAGTGTTTAGCACGGGACCAGGCAAATAACCCCATAAACATTAAGAAACAGACCTTTAAAATGCCTGGTATATTGTAGGCTTTCATTAAGGAGCAGAATTACTATTCCATAAGTTTTTATATGAGTCAGATTATGTCATGCATGTTGAAATCGTAGAGATTTCAGGCATTGTTGGGGAAATATTTTTTATTTGGGTATGTTGTAGGGTAGGAAGCATTTCTATACTCATCGGATCAGAACCATCATCAAGGACCAGTCAGTCCTAGATGGATTTTGGAAATGTGAGAATCTTTCTATGTCCAACAACCTTCTAAATTTTGGGGGATGCTTTATGTGTCTTACATCACCCCTAGACCAAAGTATCATCACTACTTTTCCTTATTAGGAAGAGTCTGGATTCACAGGGTGGTCCTTCAGTGTAACCTGACATCTGGTCAAGGGGATTCAGTTCCACAAATAGTTACCAAACTTCAGACTCATAGGCTTTCATTGCATGGTGTCATCTACTTTATGGTGGACAAGATGTGCCACCCAGACTCCCCTTTATGAAAGGATTTGTTGCCCCAATTGTCAGTAGGCAACCTCAGCTGACAGCTTCTTCAGGCTTTGCTTCAGCAGCAGAAAGACACCCAAGGGCATGCCCTTCTTTGGGGCAGTGGGAGCCTCACATAAAATGACTGATCAACAGAGGGACATGGGAACATAAAGACTGGGTTATTTTGGCCCACTGTGGACCAACTCTGTGGGGCTGGCTGAGGTGTGATCTGGCCTGCATCCCAGGTCACCTTCTCCATCTGCCCAGTCCTTCTTCCCCCATCTCTCTTCCACGTTCATTGATCTCCAGCAAATATTCTGCAAGTCAAACTACATTTCAGTATCTTTTGCCAGAGAGCCCAACATGTGACACATTATCTGGGACCTACATTTTTGACCTTTTAAGGAATGCCTAGGGCCATGCTAAACACTACAGCGTTTGTAAAGGAAGTGTACATGCTCTTGTCCCCAAGGAACTCCCTAGGGAGACAGAATACACACACACACACACACACACACACACACACACACACACACACACACACACACACACACACACTCCTAAAATTACTGAATAATAACACACTATAAGTTAGGTGATGATATGTGAATATATGTGATTGTGTGACAAAATGAGAGGTAGAGAGAATGCATACAGAAAATTAACGATACTTCAGGAAAAGGAAATGGGCTTATGTGGGTTCTGAAGGTTGGGGAGACTTGGGACAAGCACTCTAACGTGTCACTTTAAAATGCTTTTTCTTTTAGGAGGAAGCAGCCAGACTTGCCTTCTCAATTCACGATAAACAAATAGATTAAGTACAACAACTAATCCCACAAGTCTTTGCAGTTCTTTAAGAATTGCAAAACTGAAGCCAAGAAATCTCTGGGGCTGCAGCAGGACTGAGGAGCTATGCTCCTTTTAGTACAGTTGACACGGTGGCTTAAAGGTCATCACGATGTATTGAGTGCAGAACGTGCTGGGCAGCCTTAAGCAGATTCTGGAAGGCTGTAGATAAGAAGGCTGGGCAAAGACTAAGTCTGTGCACAGTTAGTATGCTCCAAAACTGCCTCCCAGACAACCTCCCACTCAGCTGTAAGTGTCAGATGGCAGGGTCCATGTCAGATTAAATCCTGGGTCCCCTCAATGCACACACAAGGAGGTGAGGCCTCATAGACATTTGTAGAATGAGCACATAAATGAGTGGAGCACAGGCAGAAAAAACACTCTCCCATGCTGCCTTGCTCTTTTATTCATTCAAACGTTTATTCAACATTATGTACTGAATAGTAACTAAGCATCAGGAACTACACTAAGCACTGCCCTAAGAGCTCATCGAGGTCTAGAGGGAGCTAAGGACCATAAAAAATAAACAACCAAATAATCAAATAATTACCATTTGTAATAGGTGCTATAAGATCAATTAAAAGGGAAAAATAAAGGATGAGCTCTTCAACAGAGGGTAGTGGGTAGGGAGGTGTCCAAAGAAGGAGACCGATAAGTAGAAACCATAGAACCAGGTGGAAAGATAGCAGATGAGATGGAAAGGCAAAAAGAAGAGCACGCAGGAGGAGTCTGGGACAGCAGGTAGAATGGCTGATTTGAAGAACTACAGAGGCCAGATGGCTGGAGCAGAGTGAAGAGGGGGCAGGTAACTCAAATGACAATAAAAAAGAGGCAGGGGCAGATCCTTCATGACTATGTCCAAGAGTTCAGTTTGCAACCCAAGAGCAAAGTGAAGCTATTTAAACCTTAATAATGATCCAATTAAATTTAAAAGCACATTTCTTTTGCAAGTTGGAGAAGAGCCACTCCCAAATGGCTTGACCAAAGCCCTTGAAAGGCCAATGATGAGAGCATTTTCTTTGTCTCCTCTTCCATCTTCCTTGGGTTGGTTTCCTGCTCCAGAACTGAACTGCAGAGCTTGCCATGGTGCATGTATGCTGGTGAAACTGGTGATCCCCTGAACTAAGCTTTAGGGAATGCATATCAGAGAGGCAGTGGAGAACATCAGGAAAGAACAAGGAAGAGGTGATATTTACAGGGCAGGCTGGGCTTTGACTCACCTTCCCTGGCCTCAATTTTTTTTTATCTTTTTTGGGGGGGAGGAGGGGAGGGAGAAGGGAGGGAGGTTTTGGTGATGGGGAGCAATAATCAGCTACAATGTATATCGACAAAATAAAATTTTAAAAAAAATAAAATAAAATAAAACAATTAAGCAACATCCTTCCTACTTTCCCTGTATGGGAGGGGTGAGGCGTCATCAGATAACAGATGACTTAGAGGCATAGTATTCTTTTTTTGATAGATAGAACTATTTTCTTCATAGAGTGTTGGTGTTAAATGACCAAGAAGACAGGTAGACTGACTTGGTGAGAAGTCAGTACAGAATTTGAAAGAAGAGACATGATCTTGCTATTTTCAAGCACATATAGTTGTAACAAGTAGAGAAAACTTTATTCTCAGTGGTGTGCTACAGAATTCGTCTTAAGGAGAAAACCGCAGTTCCTAAAGAATGTCCTCTCTCGGGGTTTCTCAGCCGCTATGGGAAATGTATGTCAGCTTATACTGAGCCCTCAGAGAAGGGCAGAGTCACCTCCTCAAAGCAGAAAGGGAAATGTGTTCCTAAGAAAGAAAGAGAAAAAGAAGGGAAAGGAAGAAAGGGGGGGTGGGGAGGAGGAGGAGAGAGAGACAAGAGTGGCAGAAAACTTCCCAGGACACAGTATGACCTCTCACCTCAACCCCTCAAATCTTCAGTAAAGTGCCAAACTCACAAAAATAGGAGTAGCTTTATTTACTTCCCTGGACACATGAGAATGTGCCAATGGCACAACTGGCTGCAGAAGCAGAGCCAGAAGTCAACAGGAAGAAGCAAGCCCTGGGAACTCCTGAAAACCTCAGTGAAGCTTCTGCCGTCCCAGAAGTGTGGAACCAGACACTCAAGCCAAGACTGTTTTGTTCTCCAAATGGCAAGGATGCCACTACTATCACCTTAGTTACAGGGGAAGGCAAACATTCTTAGAGGAGTAGCCTTAGATGCCACATTTTAAAAATCTTCCCACTTACTTCAGACCAGTTTTCTTATGCAGACTACACCTACAGGTCATCTCATTCACATCATGGTTTTCTTTGGCAAACTCTTCTTCCCAGAGCATGGAAGGTTGAATTCAGCCCATTTCCTTCTCCAAATCACGCAATTCCAGTACTAGTGAAACTAGAAATGTTTCTGTGCTTCTCAAGAGCCCTCAGAATATAAGGCAGCATAGGCTTATTGAGGGAGTGACCAGCAACGAACTCACTGACTTAAATAGGTGGAAGAACGGGGGCTTCGAGCTTCCTGCTGTGAAAGAGGGCATTCGAGGGAGGCAGACATTTCTAATACAGCATTTGCAGACTTGATTTTCAATGTGACATTTCCTTAATATTGCAAAATGTTTAAGAACACAGGATCTAGAAACTAATTTCCTGGGTTTAAATTCTTATTCTACCACTCGTTACTGTGTGGCCTTTTACAAGCCTCTTAACCTTTCTGAGAGTTGGCTTGATCATCCACGAAATGAGCATACCTACCTCCCAGGGTTATTGTGGAAGTTGAGTGTATGTGAGTCCTCAGCATAGTACTTGGCACTGCATAAACACTTAGCAAATATTAGCTGTCTTTATTTCTATAACTGTCATTAATTTTAATATTTGGGCTCTTTGTCACTGCTCCTCAGAGGTGAAATTGTGTAAAAACTCTGATAATACAATTTCTCACTAAACTAGCTTAAGCGGAACTTTTTAAAAGGTAAGTTTATGTTCAAAGTTATGTTTGACATTTTCTAATCTAATCCATATTTCTATTACCTCTTCCTTGTTGCAATGGTGTCATTAAAAGTTATCTGTCCTACTGTCACAATCCTCTGCTAAAGCAAAAGAAATGATCTTATTCAGCTGAACTCATTAGTGGCTGATAATGACATAATGTACAGAATGACTTAGATGCAATCTTCATTCATTTTTCATTTCTTTCTTTTTTTTTTTTAACAGCTGGCCGACATAGGGATCTGAACCCTTGACCTTGGTGTTACCAACACTGAATTCTAACCAAGTAAGCTAACCAGCCAGCCCTTCTTTGTTCATTCTTAATTCAATGGTATTGGTTAAAGTGATGGCATGATTATATGGATACAATCCCAGAACAGACATTCAAGAAAACTCACCTTTTATTTAGTTGTATGATCATGAGAAGGTTATTTAATCTCTCTGAATCTTACTTTGCTCATTAGTAAGATGACACTAAGCAACATGGGCTAGGTCCGTTTTTGTTTTAAGGTGTGAGTAATTCATATTGCATTTTGAAAAATTGTATAGAATATTCTAGATCTAAATCTGCAACTAGAATATATAAAGAAAAACAGGATTGAAACCAGGGTTCTGAATCTAATTCTGCCCTTATGTTTTTACTGTGACTAAATTCTTGACTAGCTTTGCTTCTTTGTTATCTATAAAATAACATGGTTAGATTAGAGCTATACTTCCCAAAGCGTTCAATGGGTTTGCAAAACAATGAATTATACACATAGCTTTCCTTACTGCAGGAATTCCCAGAGAGTTAAAATGCTAATGTGCACTGTGACTATTTGAGGGAGGATATTCTTTGCTGCCATTCTAAAACTTCTTTGATAAGAAACCCATTTCTTTTTCCCACAGTGGCTCTTACTTCATGGAACACCTTTAGAAAAACATGGAGCCACGTAACCGGCAAAGTCCTTTGTGACACCCACAGCTCTAAATTCTATGAATTTGAAGTGAGGATGGCAGTGGGGATTTTTAAAAAGCAGATTTTAAACCACAAAAATTAGTGCAGCCTCATTCAACATCCACAGTAGAGCGGTGATGCTCTGAAAGAGTTAAACTGACTTCTCTTGAGCCCAAATTCATAGGCTCAGAAAAGCTTGGTCTCTGGAGAAACTACTCCTCCTTTTTATTAAGCCTATCTCTCTACCTCTAATAGGAATATTGGAAAAATTCTATGATATTGTAAAATATTATAAGCCTCTGTTCAGTGGGATTTTTGTAACTCAGATAAAAGCAATCTGGAAAATGAAAACTTTTAAAGAGGTTTCTTTTGCCAAACTTGACAAAGGAGTTGGGCCCTCTTCACCTGGCTAATGCTGATAATTATCTGTGAAGACCTCTCTTGCTCTCTCAGATGAGTTTCTCTAGGTTTCAAAGAAACTCATTCTACAACAGCTTGAAAGGGTGGAAAAGAGGTTGTCAGCTGCTAAAGTTGTTTGGCTTGAAATAAAAGATTCTGAAACTCAATATGAGAAGAAATGCCTCTAACAGGTCTTCTTCAACAATAAAAATTACAATAGCTTAAAATCACAATAATGTTTTATATAAATTATTTTATAGGTAAACCAGAGACTTAATTTGTCTTTATTATAAATGTGGTGATGAGGGTATTTAAAAACTTGCAATTTAAACACAGTAATGAATGGAATAGAATTATAATTATTAGAAGTAAAAAGACCTTAGAGGATGCAGGACAAGATGGTGGACTAGAGGTGTCAAGGGTGTGTTCCTCCCACAGAAAAGGACCAAAACAACTAACAAGTAGTTAAATATTGATGGGAGCTTCTGTAGGAGCATGTAGGGGTGCAACAGAAGACTGGTGAGATCCCTGTGAAGCATAAAAGCCTAGGATAGTGGCATAGAGAGAAGAGACAGGCATGTGGCATCAGCTGCCATGTCTCTGACACTGGAATCAGCACAAGAAGAATTTTCCCTTGTGGTGAAAAGGTAGGCAGACAACCCACTCCAACCTCTATCCTTACCACAGAGGCCTGCAGATCCTTTGGCAGGACAAGCTCAGAGCCAAGTGTGGGGACAGCCTTGGAAAACATACACTTCATCACTATAGAATACTAGCAAAAACTGTGTACTCCCCACCCCACCCTCATGACCCAAGCCAATGCAGGGCAGCACCATGTTGAAACCAGAGCCACTACGAGAGCGTGCCCTGTCCTAAGACCAATAGCCTCAGCACTTCCTTAGCCTTAAGGCTCTGTCCTCTTCCCATTGCACATGCACAAGAGGCTACAATGCCCTGATCCTGAAAGTTTGAAGCCTGGGCTCACAGTGGCTGTGAATCTAGTTCTGCAATCCAGGAAGACATCTCTAGTCCTGCCAAACTGATGCACTTCCACATCTCCAGCCAGACATCAAACAGGCAGACCCTCTTCAAGTGGACCATAACCCATTCCTCCCCTTACCCCAAGTCCTGCCAGCTGACTAAGCTCTGTGCACATGAGACCCCAACCCAGAAAAACAGCTCACAGGTCTCTATCCCAATGAATATGCCCTTTGACTAGTGGAAATAAAGTGCATCTGCCCCTCCTGAGAAGCAGCCAGACAGTTCTGTCCTGACAGTCCCACCTAGCAGCCTTGTCAACAGTCCCAGGAGTAACTGCTCCGGCCCCATCACTGCAGGCCTGCCTAGTGGCACCACCCACCATCGAGCCATAGCTGGATGGGTCACTTCATAGCAGCTGGATGGGTCACTTCACAGCCTACCTAGCAGCCCTGCACACCACCCAAAAAGTGGCTGGACAGGCCCCCTGACTGCAGCTTCTTATAGTAGCCTCACCCACTTCCTGAGAAGCAGTTCAGCAGCTCCACATTTAGCAGTCCAGCTCCTGAACCACAAAGGGAATCACAACTTCAAATCATGCTTCAAGAATGGCACAGCAGAAGGGCCAGCAGCAAACCTGCACTCAGCTGGCTGAGCCGAAGAGTAGCCATGCCCCTGGTTCAGAGAAAGAGCTCGGTTGTCATGTTCTTGGAAGACCCACCACCAAGTCTTTGAGCTATCACATACATGCATCCAAGTGAGAAACAGCTTGGCTGACATGCCGCTAGAGGGCCCACCCCCAGTCAGAGAAGCAGTACAGTGAACCTACCACTGGCAAACCAGCTCAGGAGAACATGACTTACCACAGGCTCACATCCTCAGCCTGAGAATCAATTCAGAAACCACATCCCCAGTGAGCCAGCTCCTGAGATGACTGACCCACAGGGTACATATGCACCCCCAGGCTGTGAACCAACCCAGCGATATGTCCCCTAGCAAAGTTGTGCTACCACCACCACAAACCTCCAAAGCATACGTTGCTGAGTCATTCATGAATGTAGTGAAAGTGGATTACAGCTCAAGAAACTACATAGTCTTCTCTACTGCATCCATCCAAAACAAAGCCATTGCACTCTACCCAATCAATATCCTAGGATGCATTTGCAGCTGAAAGTCTTTTACGATGCAAGCCACTCTGCAAAACTCAAAAAAGTGACTGTTCCACCAGATGTACAGATGTCAATGCAGGGAAACAAGAAACATGAAAAAATAAAATAATGTGACACCACCCCAAAAACAATATAATGCTCCAGTAACAGATCTCAAAGAATTGGAAATTGCCAACTTGCTGGGAAAGGAATTTGAATTAGTGATCTTAAAGAAAGTCACTCAAATACAAGAGAATACAGACAAACAGTTCAATGAAACCAGAAGAACATTTTATGATCTGAATGAGAAATTCAACAAAGAGATAGCTATCATTTAAAAATCAAGCAGAAACCTTGAAATTGAAGAATTAACTGAATGAAATAAACAATACATCTGAGAATATAAACAGCAGACTAGATCAAGCAGAAGAAAGAATTTCTGATATTGAAGATAGCAGTTTTGAAATAACACAGGAAGATGAAAAGAAAAAATAATAAAAGAATGAATAAAGCTCACAGGATCTATGCAATACTATTTAGCAAACAAATATTCAGATTATGGGCATTCCAGAAGGCGAAAGTAACAAAAAAGACATTGAAAATCTTTTTAAAGAAATAATAGCTGAAAATTTCCCAATTGGGAAAGATGTGAACATCCAAATCCAAGAAACTTGAAGGTGACCAAATAGATTCAACCCAAATAGGTCAAACAATCCAAAGTTAAAGACAAAGAGAGAATTCTAAAACCATCAAGAAAAAAACATTAAGTCACTTATAAGAGAATCCCTACTAGTCTAACAGCAGACTTCTCAGCAGAAACCTTATATGCAAGGAGAAAATGGGATGATATATTCAAAGCACTGGAGTGGAAAAAACAAAACAAAACAAAAAACTGTCAGCCAAGATACTATACCCAGCAAAACCACCTTTCAGAAATGAAGGAAAAATAAAGTATTTCTCAGACAAGCAAAAATTAAGGAAATTTATCACTACCAGACCAGCCTTATAAGAAATGCTAGGCGAGTCCTACATCTAGAAGAGAAAGAACTATAACAACCACCATGAAAATACCTGAAAATATAAAACTGACAGGTAGAGTAGATACACAATTAGAAAGAGAAAGGAATCAAATCTTATCAATACAGAAAACCACCAAACTACAAAGATAAACATTAAGAGAGGAAGAAAGGAACAAAGGATACACAAAACAATTGGAAAACAACAAACAAAATGACAAGAATAAGACCTCATGTCAATAATAACTTTGAATGTAAAAGGATTAAATGCTCCAATTAAAAGGCATAGACTGGCTGCATGAACTTTAAAAAATGACCCATCTATATGCTACCTACAAGAAACACAACTTACCTACAAAAAAGATATTTCATGCAAATGGAAAATGAAAATGAGCATTAATAGCTATACTTACATCAGATAAAACAGACTTTAAATAAAAATCTGTGCTAAAAGACAATGAAGGGCACTATATAATGATAAGGGGATCAATATAGCAAGAGAATATAACAATTATAAATATATATGCACCCAACACTGGAGCACCCAGATATATAAAGCAAATATTATCAGATCAAAAGAGAGAGATAGACACCAACACAATAATAGTTGGGGGCTTTAATACCCCACCTTCAGCACTGGACAAATTACTGAGACAGAAGATCAGTAAGGAAACTTCAGATTTAAATGGTGCCATAGACCTTATGGACCTAACAGACATACACAGACCATTTCATTTAACAGCTGCAGAATATGCATTCTTTCCATCAGCACATGGAACAGTTTCTAGGATTGACCATATGTTCGGTCACAAAATAAGTCTCAACAAGTTAAAAAAAATGAAATCATATCAAGTATTTTTTCTGCACATAATGGAATAAAACTAGATATCAATACAAAGAGGAATAACACAAAAACATGGAAATTAAACAACATGGTCTTGAACCACCAATGGGACAAAGAAGAGATAAGAAGACAATCAAAAAATTTCTTGAAACTAATACTAATGAAGACAGAAAAACAATATACCAAAACCTATGGGATATAGCCAAGGCAGTATTAAGAGGAAAGTTTATAGCAATAAATTCCTACCTTGAACAAAACAAAGATTTCAAATAAACAGCCTAACATTGCACCTCAAGGAACTAGAAAAGCAAGGACAAAGGACACCCATAATAAGTAGAGGAAAAGAAATAATGAAAATCAGAGAAGAAATAAATAAAATTGAGACTAAAAAATACAGTACAAAAAATCAAACAAAAGTCTGGTTCTTTGAAAAGATAAACAAAATTGACAAACTATTAGCCAGACTATCCAGGAAAAAATAACCCAAATAAAATCAGAAATGCAAATGAAGACATTATAGCAGATAGCACTGAAATACGAAGGATCATCAGAGACAATTATGAGCAATTATATGCCAATAAATATGAAAACCTAGAGGAAATGGATAAATTCCTGGACACATACACCCTACCAAGACTGAACCAAGAAAAAATAGAAAACCTAAGTAGACCAATTAACATGTAACACGATAGAATCTGTAATAAAAGAAAATAAAAAAAACATAAAACAATAAAAAAACAAAGAAAAGCCCAGGATCAAATGACTTTATTGCCAAATTCTAAGAAATATTTAAAGAACTAATACCAATACTACTTAAACTATTTCAAAAAATTGAAATGGATGGAATTCTTCCAAACTTATACTATGAGGCCAGCATTACCCTGATATCCAAACCATGCAAGGGGAGAGGGAAAAAAAAAAAAATCAGAAATCTATCCACATATCCACAGAACTGATTTTTGACAAAGGAGCCAAGAACAGACATTGGGGAAAGGACTTCAAAAAACAGTGCTGGGAAAATTGATCCATATGCAGAAAAATAAAACTAGACCTCTGTTTCTCACCATATAACAAAATCAATTCAAAATGGATTAAAGACTTAAATTTAAGACCTAAAACTATAAAACTTCTAGAAGAAACACTTCAGGACATAGGTTTGGCAAAGACTTTATGAATAATACTTCAGAAGTACAGGGAACAAAAAAATTAACAAATGGGATTATATCAAATTAAAAAGCTTCTGCACAGCAAAGGAAACAATCAACAAAGTGAAAGACAACCTGCAGATTAGGAGAAAATATGTGCAAACTATGTCCAACAAGGGATTAATATCCAGAATATAAAAATAACTCAACCAACTCATTAGTAAAAAAAAAAATCTGATTTTAAAATGTGCAAAGAAACTGAATAGACATTTATCAAAAGAAGACACAAGTGGCCAACAGGTATATGAAAAAATGCTCAACATCACTAATCATCAGAGAAATGCAGATCAAAACCACAAGACATAATTTCACCTCAGTTAGAATGGCTGTTATCAAAGAGAGAAAATAACAAATGTTGGTGAGGATGTGGAGAAAAGGAAACTCTTATACATTGCTGGTGGGAATGTAAGTTAGTACAGTCACTATGGAAAACATTGTGGAGATTGCTCAAACAACTATAGATAGAACTACCATACCAGCAATCCCACTGCTGGGTATATATCCAAAGGAATGGAAATCATAAAATCAAAGGGACACCTGAACCCCTATGTTTATTGCAGCTCTGCTCACAATAGCCAAGGGTTGGAACCAACCTAAATGTCCTTCAGTGCATGAATGGATAAGGAAAATGTGGTATATATACACAATGGAATACTACTCAGCCATAAAAACAGAATGAAATTCTGCCATTTGCTGCAACATGGATGAGCTTGGAGAAAATTATGGTGAGTGAAATAAGCCAGGCACAGAGAGAAAAATACCACGTTATCACTCATATGTGGAAGCTAAAAAACTTGATCTCATGCAAGTAAAAAGTAGAATAGTAGTTAGTAGAGATTGGTGGGGGAAAGGGGAAGGAGAGAGGGAGAGGGTGGCCAGTGAATACAAAATATTAGATAGGAAGAATGGGATCTAGGTTTCTATAGTAATGTAGGGATACTGCAGTTAACAGCAAAGTACCATGTATCTTTTAATAACTATTCAAGATGTTGAACGTTCCTAACAGAAAGAAGTGACAAATGTTTGAGGTGAAGGTGACATAGTAAATTACTGTCAGAGCCCAGGTTAGAAATCTTTTCTCGAATGTCCATTCTCTGAGAATTCTTTAGAATAAGCTGGATTTGGCAGGCATAAATCTGAATACTTCATTTTTAAAAATATGACAAGCTTTTGTTTTAGAATCCTCACCATAATCATCCATGGAAATATGAACATTTAATATTTCAAGGAGCTTAATACTCTCCCTTTAAGAATAATAGTGTGAGCAATTACCACAATAACCACAATAGCAATACTGCTTTAATAAAATGCCACCTAGTGGAGCTTTGGAAACAAAACATACTTTGTCCATGTATCCCTCTCCAAGAGAAACACCTTCCGTAGGCTCAGATTTTAATCAATATCATTATCTCTCTGAGTGCTACATGATCAAAAATAACACTGAAAATTGTCCTACTTCCAGAACACAGCAGGGAAGATGACACTATGTAAAAATAAGTTGGTTCACAAGAAAGAAGGCATATGGGGCCAAAGTGAAAACTGTGGAGATATGGAGCCTTAAATCTTCACCCCCATTTTATTGTAACAGAAAACAAATGAATTAGAAGCAAATTTGTTGTACTACCACCTCTCCATGGTTTGGGGCATCCAAGTTGGCGTGGAAGGTGGAGGGTGGAAAGAGTGAACATGTTACCATGAACAACTTACCAGAAAAAAAAAACTTCCTGGAATCAGAGAACTTCAGTACTAGGAAACACCTAAAATGTTGTCTGGCCCAGCTCTCTGACTATGGCGAGGTTCTCATGGATCCCGTTTAAAGAGCCCACCCACTTAGCAATGTGGACGTCATCGTGGAAGAATGAATTAGCGGATCAGTAAAGCTCAACGTGGAAAACTAAGAACAATGGATGGATACCAGGCAGGTCCATTTCAACTCAGTAGGAGGAAGAACTCTCAAACTTGGAAGTATCCAGCAGGGAATGAAAAGGTCTGGAAGGCTGGATAAGTTTAAGTCAAGACCATTACACTGGTTTTTGAGTTTAAAGAAGTTTAATGCTAACCGTATGAAGACCTAATATTTGAAAGGAATTGGAGTAGACGGTGCTGAAGGGCAGATGACTTAGGAAGTTTCTTTGTTTTAGGTTGATTCTTCCAAGAAACAAACTCTGAGAAATGATCTCAGGATTGGTACCCGTGGAGGAGAAAGGGAGTCAGGGCTGGGCAGAGGGAGTCACCCAGCAGTGACACACAAGCAAGAAAGGCCTCTTTAGCTCCCATGGCAAGTTCTAGAACCAAGTTGGCCTTTAGTGTTGTTCTGCCTCCAGGCAAGGGAGCCAGGCTTTTATTCGCCTGCTAACTGGTCTTGGCTTTGGGCTGCCTCAGGGCAAGGGGTGTGACCTTGTATTAAGAAGGTCTCTTTGGCTGAAAATAGTTCCCAGATAGGAATCCAACTGAGAGCAGTCAGTTGTCAATACCTGAGTGCTTCAGCTCTCATGGGGCATGTGGACAGCACATGAGAACGTGCAACATAATAGCCTTCCCTCCCTGTCTCTCTAGAATGTAACAAGGAAGTTACTTTTGTCATCCTTCAAGGCTAAATAGCCCTTAACCTGTAGTTTTGTTTGCAGAAGAGTGTTCTTCAAGTCTTTTTTCTATCGGCATGCCCCCTCCCACACACACAGTAGTTTGTAATTTCTCTCTTGTGTTATGTATTAGGATCATAAATTATGGTTAGAAACCTAATTTGTCCTTTTCTGATATTTGTCACGTAAACTGGACCTCACTTTGAGTCTTAACCTCTCTGTGCCTCATTTCTTAATCTGTAAAATAGGTATAATAATATTTTCTCCTCTCAAGAGTTATCATAAAGAAGTAATGAAATGACTGTAAACTAGCATAGTATCTAATCCACAGTAAACATTTAATGTGCTATCATTATTACAGAGAGAAAAAGAGGAGAGAGAGAGATTCGTGTATATTATATATACACACACACATATTCAGCCCCTAATCTCCAATGTCCTAGTCTAGATCAATGGTTCTCAAAGGTGCCCAAGACTCTCGTACAAAGGATGTTGTACAAAGTACGAAGGTGTCCTGAGACTCAGATGTTTGAGAACCACTGACCTGGATGAACTCTGTCACCTCCTTCCAAATTTCTCTGCCCACCACCCACCACCCACCCACTCTCTACCTCCAAGACTGCCTGCTGACCTTCCCTGACTTTTACTTCAAGGCTGCTGTCTCCCTTTTTAATGTTAAGATAGACTCAGGATATGATCTCAGAGAGGGGGACATGGGATGGGGTTAGAGAGTACACAGTATGCTTTGCCTCTATGGACAGTCAGATAGAAAATTCTGAATATCAGATAAGGTAACAGAGAACCTGAGTCTGCAGTGAGAACTTGCACAGAAGATGTTGAGTGGCACTAAATGGATCACAGTGACTGATGTCCTGTTGCTCGGTTGCTGACTGTGTTTTAGAAGGACAGGCACGTGCAGAACAATGTGGTTTCCATCATTAAATAAATTATCATGTGAGGCTTTCTCTAATGATTACCATAGAGATGACTCACTCAAGCCAATTTGACAGTGGAACAGAAAGTTGCAGCAATGCAGTTTCAAACTGTCAGAATTTAGAAAGAAATCACTCTTCCAACACATGCACAGACCTTCATTTCTTATCTTGCCTCCAGCCCTTGATTATTGTGAGCTCCAAATATGTGGGAGGGGAAGGAATAGAAACAGGGACCCTCTGTATTCCCAGAGAAAGAATTTCATATGAAAGGAAAAACAAAAACTGATGAGAAAGATAATCAAAAAATTATATAACTGTGTCCTGCAACTCAGGCATTTCTCTCATTTTCCCTCCCAACAGCCTTATGAAGTAGAAATGGCCACCCACATTCTACAGATAAAAACTTGAGGATGAGAGAGGTGTAAATGACTTGCCTGGGGCCACACCTCAATTAGGTGACAGAACTGGGTTACTCACCCACGTCTTCCCACCACAAAACATAATACTTTGCTGTTTGTGACCCAGACAGATCCAGTTTTAAACTTAACGTAATGTTTATTAATCACCTAAATAGACACTGAGCTAGAATCAATGAGGTCTTCAGAGACATAAAATTATACTCAAAGGAGCCACAGGACAGGCTGAGAACAAAGCAGGCTTCATGAGTAATGGAGTAGATGGAAAGTCCTGTGAAGCCCAGAGAAGGAAGAAGACAGAAGAACATTTCTGCAACACTACTGTGCACTGTTCAGGTGGCATTTCATAAGCAACTTCTCATTTCATCCCACAACTCTCTAAAGAAGGTATAATCATTGTTTCTATTTTCTAGACAAGAAAACAGACCCAAAAGAGGTCCAAAGTGTACAACTAAGAAGTTCTAGAGCTTGTATGCAAATGGAAGTCTGTGGGATTCACAAAGCCCAAAACTGATCTCCCCCCACCACTGCCGAGGTTGGGAGCACTCTTATTTTTTTTTTTTTTATTTTTTATTTTTTTATTTTTATTTTTTTTTTAATTTTATTTTGTCGATATACATTGTAGCTGATTAATGCTCCCCATCACCAAAACCTCCCTCCCTTCTCCCTCCCCCCCCTCCCCCCCAACAATGTCCTTTCTGTTTGCTTGTTGTATCAACTTCAAATAATTGTGGTTGTTATATCTTCTTCCCTCCCCCCCCCGATTTGTGTGTGTGTGTGTGTATGTGTGTGTGTGAATTTATATATTAATGTTTAGCTCCCTCCAATAAGTGAGAACATGTGGTATTTCTCTTTCTGTGCCTGACTTGTTTCACTTAATATAATTCTCTCAAGGTCCATCCATGTTGTTGCAAATGGCAGTATTTCATTCGTTTTTATAGCTGAGTAGTATTCCATTGTGTAGATGTACCACATTTTCCGTATCCACTCATCTGATGATGGGCATTTGGGCTGGTTCCAACTCTTGGCTATTGTAAAGAGTGCTGCGATGAACATTGGGGAACAGGTATACCTTCGACTTGATGATTTCCATTCCTCTGGGTATATTCCCAACAGTGGGATGGCTGGGTCGTATGGTAGATCTATTTGCAATTGTTTAAGGAACCTCCATACCATTTTCCATAGAGGCTGCACCATTTTGCAGTCCCACCAACAATGTATGAGAGTTCCTTTTTCTCCGCAGCCTCGCCAGCATTTATCGTTCATAGTCTTTTGGATTTTAGCCATCCTAACTGGGGTTAGATGGTATCTCAATGTGGTTTTGATTTGCATTTCCCGGATGCTGAGTGATGTTGAGCATTTTTTCATATGTCTGTTGGCCATTTGGATATCTTCCTTAGAGAAATGCCTACTTAGCTCTTTTGCCCATTTTTTAATTGGGTTGCTTGTTTTCTTCTTGTAAAGTTGTTTGAGTTCCTTATATATTCTGGATATTAATCCTTTGTCAGATGTATATTTTGCAAATATTTTCTCCCACTCTGTTGGTTGTCTTTTAACTCTTTTAATTGTTTCTTTTGCTGTGCAGAAGCTTTTTAGTTTGATATAATCCCATTTGTTTATTTTTCCTTTGGTTGCCCGTGCTTTTGGGGTCGTATTCATGAAGTCTGTGCCCAGTCCTATTTCCTGAAGTGTTTCCCCTATGTTTTCTTTAAGAAGTTTTATTGTCTCAGGGTGTATATTTAAATCCTTAATCCATTTTGAGTTGATTTTAGTATACGGTGAGAGGTATGGATCTAGTTTCATTCTCCTGCATATCGATATCCAGTTATCCCAACACCACTTGCTGAAGAGGCAGTCCCTTCCCCAGTGAATAGGCTTGGTGCCTTTGTCAAAGATCAGATGGCAGTAAGTGTGTGGGTTGATTTCTGGATTCTCTATTCTATTCCATTGATCAGTGTGTCTGTTTTTATGCCAGTACCATACTGTTTTGGTTATTATAGCTTTGTAGTATAGCTTAAAGTCAGGTAGTGTTATGCCTCCAGCTTTATTTTTTTTGCTGAGCATTGCTTTGGCTATTCGTGGTCTTTTATTGTTCCATATAAATGTCTGAATAGTTTTTTCCATTTCTGAGAAAAATGTCTTTGGAATTTTGATGGGGATTGCATTGAATTTGTATATCACTTTGGGTAGTATGGACATTTTCACTATGTTGATTCTTCCAATCCAAGAGCATGGAATATCTTTCCATCTTCTTGTATCCTCTCTAATTTCTCTCAGCAGTGGTTTGTAGTTCTCATTATAGAGATTTTTCACCTCCTTGGTTAACTCAATTCCTAAGTATTTTATTTTTTTGGTGGCTATTGTAAATGGGCAGGCTTTCTTGATTTCTCCTTCTGCATGTTCACTATTGGAGAAAAGAAATGCTACTGATTTTTGTGTGTTGATTTTGTATCCTGCTACTGTGCTGAAATCATTTATCAATTCCAACAGTTTTTTTGTAGAGGTTTTAGGCTGTTCGATATATAGGATCATGTCATCTGCAAACAGGGACAGTTTGACTTCATCTTTTCCAATCTGGATGCCCTTTATTTCCTTCTCTTCTCTGATTGCTCTGGCTAGTACTTCCAACACTATGTTGAATAGGAGTGGTGAGAGTGGGCATCCTTGTCTAGTGCCTGTTCTTAAAGGAAAAGCTTTCAGCTTTTCCCCATTCAGGATGATATTGGCAGTGGGTTTGGCATATATGGCTTTAATTATGTTGAGATACTTTCCCTCTATACCTAACTTATAGAGGGTCTTTGTCATGAATGAGTGCTGAACTTTATCAAATGCTTTTTCAGCATCTATAGAGATGATCATATGGTCCTGGTGTTTGAGTTTATTAATATGGTGTATCACATTTATTGATTTGCGTATGTTGAACCAACCTTGCATCCCTGGGATGAATCCCACTTGATCATGATGAATAATTTTTCGTATGTGTTGCTGTATTCTGTTTGCTAGTATTTTAGTGAGGATTTTTGCATCTATATTCATCAAGGATATCGGCCTGTAGTTTTCTTTTTTGGTTATATCTTTACCTGGTTTTGGTATCAGGATGATGTTTGCTTCATAGAATGAGTTTGGGAGATTTGCGCCCGTTTCAATCTTTTGGAATAGTTTGTAAAGAATCGGTGTCAATTCCTCTTTGAATGTTTGGTAAAATTCTGCTGTGAATCCATCTGGTCCTGGGCTTTTCTTTGTTGGGAGCCTTCTGATAACAGCTTCAATCTCCTTTATTGTTATTGGTCTGTTCAAATTTTCTACGTCTTCACGGTTCAGTTTTGGGAGCTTGTGTGTGTCCAGAAATTTATCCATTTCCTCCAGATTTTCAAATTTGTTGGCGTATAGTTGTTTATAGTAGTCTCGAATGATTCCTTGTATTTCAGATGAATCAGTTGTAATATCGCCTTTTTCATTTCTAATTTTTGTTATTTGAGTCTTCTCTCTTCTTTTTTTTGTTAGCCATGCTAATGGTTTGTCAATTTTATTTATCTTTTCAAAAAACCAACTTTTTGATTCGTTGATCTTTTGAATTGTTTTTTGGTTTTCAATTTCATTCAGTTCTGCTCTGATCTTAATGATTTCTTTCCGTCTGCTAACTTTAGGATTGGATTGTTCTTGTTTTTCTAGTTCTTTAAGGTGAAGTGTTAGGTTGTTCACTTGCCATCTTTCCATTCTTCTGAAGTGAGCATTTAATGCAATAAATTTTCCCCTCAATACTGCTTTTGCAGTATCCCACAGGTTTTGGTATGATGTATCATTGTTTTCATTAGTTTCAATAAACTTTTTGATTTCCTGCTTGATTTCTTCTTGGACCCATATGTCATTAAGTAGAATGCTGTTTAATTTCCATGTGTTTGCATAGTTTCCAGAGTTTTGTTTGTTATTAATTTCTAGTTTTAATCCATTGTGGTCTGAGAAGATACATGGGATAATTCCAATTTTTTTGAATTTATTGAGACTTGATTTGTGACCTAATATGTGATCTATCCTGGAGAATGATCCATGTGCTGATGAGAAGAATGAATATTCTGAGGTTGTTGGGTGGAATGTTCTGTAGATATCTGCCAATTCCAATTGGTCTAGAGTCTTGTTTAGATCTTGTGTTTCTCTACTGATTCTTTGCCTAGATGATCTGTCTAATATTGACAGTGGAGTGTTCAGGTCCCCTGCTATTATGGTATTAGTGTCTATTTCCTTCTTTAGGTCTAATAGAGTTTGTTTTATAAATCTGGCTGCTCCAACATTGGGTGCGTACATATTTATGATTGTTATGTCTTCTTGATGGATCAGTCCTTTTATCATTAAGTAGTGTCCCTCATTGTCTCTTTTTATGGTTTTTAGTTTAAAGTCTATTTTGTCAGATATAAGAATAGCCACTCCTGCTCGTTTTTCTTTTCTGTTTGCATGGTAAATCTTTTTCCATCCTTTCACTCTTAGTCTGTGTGAATCTTTATGGGAGAGGTGGGTCTCTTGTAGGCAGCATATAGTTGGGTCCTGCTTTTTGATCCAGTCAGCCAGTCTGTGTCTTTTAATTGGGGAATTTAAGCCTTTAACATTAAGAGTTGTTATTGAAAGGTGTTGATTTATTCCTAGCATTTTATTGGTTGTTTGGTTGTCTTAGGTGTCTTTTGTTCCTTGCTTTCTGATTTACTGTTTGGTTTCTTTGTTTGTTGGTTCCTTAGGTTGTTTTCTCTTCATGAATGCCATTTTTATTGTACTAGCAGGTTTAGATTTTTCTTAGGTTTTTATGGCAGTGGTAGTTATTTTTCGGGAACCAAACCCAGTACTCCCTTGAGGATTTCTTGTAAGGGTGGTCTTGTGGTAGTGAACTCCCGCAGTTTTTGTTTGTCTGAGAAATATACTATTTGCCCCTCATTTCGGAAGGATAGCCTTGCAGGGTAGAGTATTCTTGGCTGGCAATCTTTGTCTTTTAGTATTTTGAAAATATCATCCCATTCCTTTCTAGCTTTTAGGGTTTGTGATGAGAAGTCTGATGTTAACCTGATTGGGGCTCCCTTATAGGTGATTTGACGCTTCTCTCTTGCAGCTTTTAAGATTCTCTCTTTGTCTCTGAGTTTTGCCAATTTGACTATGACATGTCTTGGAGAAGGCCTTTTTGGGTTGAATACGTTTGGAGATCGTTGAGCTTCCTGGATCTGAAGATTTGTGATTTTTCCTATACCTGGGAAGTTTTCTGCCACTATTTTGTTGAATATGTTTTCAATGGAATCTCCATTTTCCTCCCCTTCTGGAATACCCATGACTCGGATATTTGAGCGCTTGAGGTTGTCTGATATCTCTCTCAGATTTTCTTCCATGTCCTTGATTCTTTTTTCTTTCTTTTTGTCTGCTTGTGTTATTTCAAACAGCCCATCTTCAAGTTCAGAGGTTCTCTCTTCAACTTCGACAAGCCTGCTGGTTAAACTCTCCGTTGTGTTTTTTATTTCGCTGAATAATTTCTTCAGTTCAGCAAGTTCTGCTACATTTTTTTTCAGGACATTGATTTCCTTGTATATTTCCTCTTTCAGATCCTGTATACTTTTCCTCATTTCATCATGATGTCTAGCTGAGTTTTCTTGTATCTCATTCAGTTTCCTTAGAATTATCACTCGAAATTCCTTGTCAGTTATTTCAAGGGCTTCTTGTTCTATAGGATCTAGAGTATGAGATTTATTAACTTTTGGTGGTGTACTTTCTTGATTTTTTGTATTTCTGGTGTCTTTTTTTTGGTGTTTATTCATTGTGGCAGGGGGTTTCACAGTCCACCGGTTTGAGACTAATGACTAACTAGGATGTTGCTGTGGTTGCTAATTTGGTATGGCTCCCGCCGTGACTGCTCAGTTGGCCTCTAGTGTCTTGTGTGTGTGGTTGCCTCGGGTCTTGGGCTTCTCCGGGGATCCACCTTTCTGGTCAGCTTGGACTCTGCTGGGCTGGTGGATCACGTACCACAGGGTGTGTGATCTCTGTTGAGCTTTCACTTTCTGTACCGGACTTCTCCCCGTTCCGTGTGCTCTGGCCCAGGCTGTTAGATCGTGCAGTGGCGACCCCACCGGGTGTGTGGTTTCTGTCGAGTCTCCGCCTCCCTGGCCACACGTCTCCCCCCTCTGTGCACACTGTGCTGGGCTGGGGCGTGTCTTCTGCACCCCTCGTCTATCAGCTGGGCCTTCAAGACCCTGCTCAGCACCGCCTCGCCCAGGAAGTCTATCAGGTTTCTGCTAGGCACAGACAACCGGTCTCTCTGGGTGCCTTTGTAGCACTGTGTAGATCTTTCTCGGGTCTTGTTCACCTTTGTATCCCCCCGGTATAAACCGAGTCTAGTGCCTGCCTGCAGCCTGCTCTCCGGCAGGTTCAAGCGGACCTGGGAACTCTCCTACCACACTATTCCCAACCAGAAATTCGTTAGGCTTTTTTCCAAACTGGTGGTCGCAGAGAAGTTATCTGCCTCCCAGTAACAGGAAGTTTACCGGGGCCGGAGTCCAGGGTGTGGTGGAGTGACAGTCGGCCCGCCCGTACTTTCTAGCCCTCCCAACACTGGTCGGGACGCCCCACGCCCCCAGCCCCGCCAGAGAACCGCGGAGGGAGTGGGAGAGGAGGTTGGCCCGCAGGGTCCGGAAAGCCCCGCGCCAGGCCAAGCAAATGGGCTCAGTGATGGCCGAGCAGGGCGGAGCTGCCCGCACCTGGGAAAATGGAGGCAGCACCGGGGCAGTGAGTGGCCTGGTGGTGCAGGCGGGAGCCGCGTGGGCCAGGGATCACTCACAGTGCTGTGCCAGGTCGGGCGCTCGCTCTGTCTCTGGTTTGTTGCCTTCCGTGTTCTCGGCGCTGTCGCCTCGGGCTGTTCAGTCGCGGCGCCGCTCGGGCGCTCCCAGGAATCTTCTTTAATGCCGGCCTGAAACCTCGGATCCTGAATAGGGCAGCTGGCCGCCTTCAGTGCCGCCCCAGCCTCCGGGATCCTGGCTGCATCCACAGCAGCCCTGGCGCCGTGTTCCCTGTTTCAAGACTCGCTTTTGCAGCTAAGAATCAGTTCTTTTCCTGCTCCACACTTCAAAGCTGTTGCCTGTAAATGAGGCAGCCTCTCCTGCCGGGGGCAAAGTGGCGTTGAGCCCCCACGACCGGCCAGCAGCAGCAGTCCTCCCTTAAGAGATGGCCAGAGGAAGGTCCACAAGTTTCCCGGCTGCCTGAGGCCCAGTGGCCACCTTTTCCACCTCAGCTACTCCGCGCCAGCCGCCGCAGCCACCGCCATCTTGAAACCCCTCCTGGGAGCACTATTAAATATGAGGAACTGGGAAAGACCTTGCATGGTGAGTGAACACGACAGACTAGGATGTCTTTGTCCATCCCTCAGTGTCCTTCCCTCCAGGCAGTGTGCCCTAATGGCCAGGATGTGGGTGCTGTGAGTCAGACAAGAGACCCCCAAAACTAGTTATGACCATTTGCTTGCAGAGGGGCATTCTGAATGGTAAGTTCTGGATGTGAGAAAGTTTTACCATTTACATGATAGTGCTTTTCTGCTTTTATCGTATCATGTAGAAGTGTTACTTCTTCAATTTAAAAAAAAAAAGCTAGTTACAGATGGAAGGAGGGAGAAAAGGAGGGATAGATGAAGGAAGGAAGGAAAAAAGGGAAGAAGGGGACTTTGAGAGGGGATTCAATGGTGTAAAGGATTTTGAAAGATAGAGAAGGAGCAAAGACAGTCCAGGAGGTGAAAATTTGAGCAGAGGCTGTGAGATAGTAAAGCACAAAGCCCCTATGAAGAATAGTCTGAAGTAGACAGAATAATGAAAGACCAGGAAAGATTACAGAGAGATAACGTAGAAAAGACAGATGGAGGCACATCATGGAGAGCCTTGCGTGTCATTAAAGAAGATCGAATTTTCAGACCAACTATCAAAAGTAAGGAAGAAGAAGAAGAAAAAAGATTTTCATCTAGTTCACATCTCAGAAATACTTTCACCAGAAAAGAGTCTGCTGAGAATTCCTAACAATACTGTCCTTTCCCTGAATAATGAAGTGACTTTGTCTAACCAAATTGATGGTGTTCCACACTCTAATTGCCTGTCTTGCCCAATTCTTAAAAGATTTTTCTTCCTGTCATGCTCTGCCTTATTTTTCTATCCTAATTTTATTCTAAACCTTAACTTTCTGAGGATTATGCAATGGCAAAAACATCCTGACCTGCAGCTTTGCTACGTGGAATATCAGAATGAGGAGCGTTCTCAGAGTGTGTTCACAAATCAAGACAAATAAACAGAGGGAGGCTGTTTTAGTCCGTTTTGTGTTGCTATAACAGAAATACCTGAGACTGGGTAATTTATAAAGAACAGAGGTTTATTTGGCTTACGATTCCGGGACAGCTGCATCTGGCACGGGCCTCAGGCTGCTTCTACTCATGGTGGAAAGTGGCAGGCAGCAGGTGGGTACAAGCAGATCACATGGTGAGAGGAAGCAAGAGAGAGAGAGAGGAGGTGCCAGGGTCTTTTAAACAACAAGCTCTTGCAGGAACTAATAGAGCGAGAACTCACTCATTTATCCCCCCCACCCCCAGGGAAAGCATGAATCCATTCATGAGGGATCCGCCCCCATGACTCAATCAGTTTCCAACACTGCCACATTGGGGATCAAATTTCCACATGAGTTTTGGAGGGGACAACACATCCAAACTCCATCAGAGGCCCAGAGAGGGAAAGGCTCTCCCAAGATCACACAAAGTCCCAGTCCAGGGACCCAGATGCCTGGACCATCACCTGTCTGCCTGGCTCAACTTGATCCAGGGGCCTGGTTTTTGCTGTGGTCAGAGTGGTTCCCAAACCAGATCATCCAGATTATCTTTTTTCTTTTCTTTTTTTTTTTTTTTTTTTAATAAAGAGAATATTGTTCTTCTCCTTTCAGGAGGCAAGAGGGAAAGCACAGAAAGATTAGTGGTTGGTCCAAGTCATACACCCAACTCTGACCAGAGCTCATACCACACTCCTCATCTCTCTGCAGTCCCCCGATACTTCCATTTTCTTCACCCCGCAAGTGATTTGCTACAAAATTCCAGACAGAACAACAAAAACAATCAATATCCTATTACTGTACCCATTTCCAAACTCAAACTGGCCAACTTTCACCTAAGAGGCCATCTGTGATCAGATATAAAGGTCCCTCAAGATCTTTCTAGCTGACAGTAGTTTAGAGACATAGTCTGATGAGAATTAGAGCAGATTTTAGAAGTTAATCTATACTTTAATTCCCAGCAAATTGCCTCTGAGTTTCTGCTTAAATTTCAAATGGCACGCTACTAACTTCTTTATCAGGAGCTTTCCCTATTTTCAGTCAATTGTTTTAAAGTTATGTTTTTTATTATAATTTCTATAATGGTTCAGTCTCAGAGGACTTCATATTCAAGAAGTAGAGTCAATATCTAAAAATAATGAGAAAGGAATTCCATTATCCACTCAGTAGCATAAAAAAGGACCCCAGAAAAGGGACCCCAGCGATATATAATAAAATCTTCTTTCTTCTCTTTTCCCCTCAATGTGCAGCTATTTCATCACCACCTTCTCCCTCAAAAATTCCTCCTCTGCTCTCACTAAGGCAGCTTTCCGTCCATTCCCCTTCCATTGCCCTCTCTCTCTCAGCCCTTTATTCTATAGATTGACTTAGCAACTCTCTCAGCAAGAAGGAATCATTCCTTTCAGAAGAGGAAGAAATTGATCTAGCAATTTTGGGATTCTCTTTTGTGGGGCGTGTAAGTATGACAATGTCTCCTAATTCCTACCCACTGGTCCTGTTGAAGTGATGTGACTTGACCTCAGAGTCACTCTTCCACATAGCAGTACTTTATGTATTTGACAAAAATTATTTATCCTGTACCCACCCTCTTTTCTGTCCTCCAAAACAACCAGGCCTGCTATGAAGTCATTTCTTCTCTGGGCCTTCATATGCAGTATATTATGTGAAAGTCCTTGCAAAAGGGGTTAAAGAACACACACTGGCATTGTTGTTAACGAGTATTAATTAAGCACTCAAATATTAATTAAGCCAGGCATTGCCCTAGGTGCTGGGAATAAAGGGCTATGCAAAATCTTTACCCTTGAGGACCTTATCTTCTGGTTGGAAGAAACTGAAAATAAATAAGTAAACACATAAATGTGTAATATATCATAGAGAGATAAAAGTATGATGAAATTAAAACAAACCTGAGTTGCTGGGACTTGGGGTGGAGTTCACATTAGCTACAAGTGCTCAGGGAAGACCTATGGAAATTGTGACTTTGGGGGTGACACCTGAATACTCCGAAAGAATCAATCATGTGACAAGCTGAAAGTCCAGTGCAAAGATCCTGAGATGGTAACAGCTTGACATGTTCAAGGGAAAAGAAGAGCATCCCATAGTGCTGAGGTGCAGTGACTGAGGGAAAAATGATGGTCTGTCACCTCATAGTGAAGAGGTTGAGGGCATAAGAGTGACGAAAGTACATTTTACTCTTAGCGAGGTGAAAAGCTATGTGAGGATCTGAGTCAGGTGATGATATGAAGGATTTTATTTTTAAAAACTCACTCAGCTGCTGTGTGAAGAACCAACTGACAGAAGGCACAAGATGGAGACACCAAGCTGGAATGGTTCACACAGGGGGTGAAGAGGCTTCGACTAAATTTAAAAGAGTGAAGATGATGAGGGGGTTCTGTTCTCTGGTATAGTCTGAAAGTAGAGCCAATGGGCTCTCGGTTTTCCAGTTGTGCTGCCTTGATCTGAAGTGACCACCGTACCCGTACAACTTTCTTGAAGTCTTCTCTATTGCAGCCTCTGACATCTGTGGGCTACTGTTCAAATAAAAATGCACACATTATCCTAGAACAAGCCACCGATTTTAGACACAGTTAAGTCTCAGCTTACACCTAGAAAGTTAAATTATCCCTGAAATAGTGTCTTCTTATTTTATTATTTTATTTTATTTTATTCTTATTGTAACATAGTTCATGGTACATATCTGTGGGGTACAGATTTGAATATCAATACTTATGTGCCATATGTGATGCTCAAATCAGAATAATTAGTATATATGACGTTATACAATTTAATCATTTCTCGTGGCCCTTTACTATTTCCTCCCTTACTCCTCCCTCCTTTCCCACCTCTGGTAACCTCAGTTCTCTTCTCTCCTTTTGAAAGTTCAATGTATTATTGTGACCGTTGTATCTTTCTTTCTTTAAAAAAGAAAATTGTTTATTTTTTAGCTCCCACTTATGAGTGAGGACATGCAGTATTTCTCTCTCGGTGCCTGGTTTATTTCACTTAAAATAATTTTCTCTAAGGTCATTGATGTTGCTGCAAATGAAAGAATTTCATTCTTTTTTATGGAAGAGTTAGTATTCCATTGTGTATATATACCACATTTCCCTTATCCAGTTGTCCATCGATGGACAATTAGGTTGGTTCCACCTCTTGGCTATTGTAAATAGAGCTGTGATATACATGGAAGTGCAGTGACATGATGATTTTCATTCCTTTGCAATTGGAATCCACCAGTGGGATTGCTGGATCATATGGCAGTTCTATCTCTAGTTGTCTGAGGAATCTCCATGCCATTTACCATAATGGCTGCACCAATATACAGTCCCCCTTCCCTGCATCCTCATCAACACCTGTTATTGGCTGTCTTTTTGATAATGGCCACTCTAACTGGAGTGAGATGATATCTCATTGTGGTTTTGATTTGCATTTCCCTGATGCTGAGTGATGTTGAGCATTTGTTCACGTGTCTGTAGTCCATTCTTCCTTTAAGAAATGTCTATTTAGTGCTTTTGCCCATTGTTTGATCAGGTTATTATTTTTTTTTTTTTTTTACTGTTAAGTTGTTTGAGCTCCTTGTATATTCTGGATATTAACCCTTGGTTGAATGCATAAAAAAAATACTCTGTATCTCTGCCTGCAACACAGAAACTATTTTGTATGGTTACAGAGCAGTTAGCTTCTTAAAGTCCCTGTAGTTCTAACCCTTTACCTCTTTTTTTGGTCTCATTTGCGTAACTAACTACTCTCTTGTGCATGGCCAGGATTAGAACCTGGAATACCAGGACTGCTAGTTTAACTTCACAGCCCAAGTGGTATGGACATTTCCAATGACTCTATAATATTGATTTCACTCAAGGTAATTAGTCTAAAACAAGCCAGCTAGTTCCATGTTCCTTGCTAATACTTGACTCTGAAATGTCTATGTGATCCACCTGGCTAATAAATGTGAAAAGACAGTCTTCTGAGGACTTCTATTAAAGGATTCATTATCCCTAGAAAAGAAATACAGAAAGAGATAGCCTACCATCTTCCTCTGGATATTATCAAGTCTGGAGGTGAGATACGCAAATCTCACCACCATCACTGAGCATGTAAGCATCTATGAAATAAAGCCTATGCTGGAGATGACAAAAGAAAAAGATGGGAAGAATTTGGGCTCTCAATAACATTATTAAGGCGCTGAGCAAAAATGCCTAGAACTTGCTATATCTCTAGATTTCTGGCTGTATGAGATAAATTTCCTTTTGGCTTAAGCTACTTTCCACTGTAGTTTTCAATTACTTCCAGCCAAATTTATTCTACCAGTTATGTTGAGGTTCTTCGTTTTTAATCCAACAAATATTTAGTAAGCACCCACTATGTGTTGTGCACTATTCTAGGTGCAAGTAATACAGAGGTGAAGAAGACAACACTGCCTATTCTTGTGACACTTAATATTCTTATTTGGATGGAATAGAAATAAAGTCAAAATAAATGAGTGACCTCAGATAACACTAAATGTTATGAAGAAAATAAAGTGGGGTAAGGTGCTGGAGAATTATTGGAGCCAAATGGAAGGGGAATGAAGTCTTTTACAAAATATTAGGTCTATGCAAAGTGCACCAAGTATAAGGATGCTCGTTACAGTAATGTCTGTAACAGTAAAAGTAATAGCAATTACTAGGAATAACCCAAATGTCCATCTACAGGAACCTAATTAAATAAATTTAAGCACACATATGTGACAAAATATATTGTCAGTAAAGAGACTGGGTAATAAGAATGTATATGATTATATAACACTCTGTCTAAGTAAGATATACTAGTAATAAAAATTAAAATCTGGTTGTAGTATGGTATGCAAAGTGTTACCCCAATTCTGGGAATTTTATAAGGGAAGATGAATATAGACAGACAGCTAGAGCTGCAGATAGACAGAGGTAAAGGTAAGGATAGATAGGTAGATACAGAAAAAGAGAGATGATAGAGAAATACAGAGACAGATATAGATGTAGAGATAGAGACAGAGATGATAAGGAGAGATAGAAATAGAGGTAGAGATAAAGATAGATAGAGATAGAGACAGAGGTGATAGAGATAAGTAGAGATAAAGATGACAGAGTTAGAGATGGAGATAGAGATAGAAAAAGTTAGAGATAGAGATATACTTCTGGATGGATCTGTAAGAAAGCTTATCGGTGTTGTTTACCTTTCTTAGGAGAGGCAGTAGGAGAGGTAGAGAAAGAATAGACTTTTTTATTTCATGCCTTTCTGTATAGTCTTAAATTTTATTTTACTATGTGCATTTTTACATTTATAAAACAAATACATTTTGACTTGAAATAGGAACCATGCAAAAAATGAGACCATCTGTTGTACCTGGTGTCACCTGGCATATACTATCCCCCCATCAGGGGTAGATGCTACAGAAAAAGATTCTACCACCAGAAGCTCTGCAACTACCAAGAGTAGTATTTTATAGGACCAGCTGCCAGGATTATCCTAAGAATGATTTCAGAGCAGAGAGATGATGGGGGAGGATGATAGAAATATACTTGAGAATGCCAGAGGAGGACAAAACCCCAACAGATCATGAGAGAATCCGGTGAAGGGCCCCAGGGCAACTGAACTCTGAAGACCTAAAGGTCGATGAGAGGATGTAAGGTTATTACCAGGTATGACTTTACATGACCTTCCAGAGAATCTTCCTCATAGGTCCTCTGATCTGAGCCAGGCCAAGAACTTGTGCTGACTTCACTTAAGCTGTGACCCCCCTCATCACTGAACATGTGTTTTGAAAAATCTCCATCTGTTACACATCGAGAGCATATTTGTAACATGGTCAGCAGGTCTCCAAAGGAGACTGACTCAAAGCCAACTTCAAAAGCAGAGTGGATTGGGCGATCCACTACAATAATGGAGAAGATTAGAGGCAGGGGTGCTTTTCCAGATACCTGATTCTTTTGTCTTTCCGATTTGTCTTTTTGTCTACCAAAAAACATCATATGTTTGATAACTAGCAAGCTGATTTTCTGATAGAGCATGTGGTGAGAAATGATAGATCAGAATGAGGAAAATAGATTTTTGCTCATCCGTGGATGTTTCCACACACTCAGAGTACTGTACTGAGTGCCCATCCTTCAATGTGTCACCCACAGTCACTTACTGATAATCAGAGTTGCTGTCAACCTCGGGACTTTTTGCTCTTCCGTATGTTAACTGTGCAGGTTCAACCAGATCTTTGACCTCTTTCTTCCCTTCTTTGTCCATTCCTAAAGTAGAGTATTAGGCAGGAGTGACAATCAGGGAAAAAGAAGGGATGTGAAATATACAGTGCCTTGGCTTCCTGTTAGTTTGTTTAACTAATCTTAACCCCTAAAATGTTTTCTCTAATTTTAAGTGAGAGAGATTGTGACACCTGTGACCTTCCCATGCCCAAAGCCAACATAGCTAATTGTGTACAATAATAGCACTTTCTTCTACTACTTCTAGATAAGGCTTCAGAGCTTCAGGCAGCTACTTTAGAACTGGCAGTTCAGCTGATCTTTTTGCATCACTGCAGCTGCTATGGCCAGACATTTTTCTTTGAATCCTACCCCTGGTTTAGGCATCAAAAGTGTCCATTTCCCTTGTATTTGCACAATGCAGGGTGTGTGTGTATGTGTGTGTGTGTGTGTGTGTGTGTGTGTGTGTGTGTGTGTGTGTGTGTGTGTGTGTGGTGGTTTAGTAGATCATGTCCTTGCTAATGGATGACTGCTGAGGAGCTTTTAATTTGCATAGAACATATTCTTAGGCTGATAAGGAAGCCAAACTTTGCTCATGGATCATTATCTGTCATTGAGAGAAAGTCTGGAAATGTATGGATTCCCCATTAACTCACTTTCTTGAGACCTTCTGAAGGGTTTAAAGATAGCTCTATATAGGGGGAAGAAATTTTAACCCTCTTCTCTATCTACCTCCTTTCCAGACCTCCTTTCAAAAACAGGGGATAGAAGTGCTAATATAATTGGTCAGAGATCAAGAATTGATTGTACCGTAAATATTAATGGGTAGTGCCACCACGTTAAAAGGCCTTAATCCATCTTCTGCTTTTCTCTACATGCCTTCCATTATGCACAGCTGGGACAGTAAGTCAAATCAGGACTTGCCCTTGGCAGGCCTTGTCAGCTGCCTCTCAAACTTCATGAAACACTCACTGAGCTGAGTCGGGTCTTTCCCTGGAGCCTGGCCATCACTCTCTGCATGCATGCCAAATCATGGTGGATGTGTATGGGGTTAGCATCTCATTCACTTCCAATTCCTTCCAATTAACAAAAATATGTTGTGCACCCACTATGTGCAAGAATCATTGCAAGTGGTAGACATCCAGCAGTGTACAAAGCAAAGAAAAATAGACCTTACATTCTAGTAAATAAATAAGTAAACCCTGGAGTTCACCAGATGGTGATAAGTGCTTTGGAACAAAACAAGGCAGGCAAGTGGCCAGGAAATGGAGCCGGGAAAGGAGATGCATTCTGATGTCTAGTTGGATGGTCAGGAAAGCCCTCACTGAGGAAGTGACAGTCGAATCCCACCTGAGAAAGTAAGGTGGGATGTGACTATTTGGGGGAAAGAGCACTCCAGGCACGGCAAGGAGAAAAGGCAAAGAGAAGGAGGCATGCCTGGGTGTCTGTGAGCAGCTGAAGTGGCTGGGACGGAGTGAGCAATGCGGGGAGTGTAGATGAGGTCAGAGTCATCCGGTGGATGGTGTAGCGCAAATTCCGTGGGGCCTTACGGCTCATTGTGATGGCTTTGGATTTTACTCAGAGCAAGAGGGAACAGAGCAGGGCTATCTTAGTGTCCTATGGCTGCTGTTACAGATTTGTCACACATTACAGCAAGTGTAACAGCTTAAAACAACACAAATCTATTCTCTTACAGTTCCAGAAGTCAGAAGTCCAAAATCATCTTCACAGGGCTGAGGTCAAGGTATGTAGGCAAGGCTGGTTCCTTCTAGAGGCTACGAGGAGATAATCTATTTCCTTGCCCTTTTCGTGGTCTAGTGTTCATCCCTATTCCCTTGCTTGTGACTCCTTCTTTCTTCAAAGTACTTGACTCCATTCTCTGCTTCCATCTTACGTCACCTTTTCCTCTGACTCTGACTCCTCCAGTGTCCCTCTTACAGAGACTGCTGTGACTACATCAGATCTACCTAGATAATACAGGATAATCACCCCATCTCAAAATCCTTAACTTAAAGTATCTTTTTCCATAGAAGGTAACATTCATAGGTTCCACGGCTAAGGAAGGAAGGAAGGAAGGAAGGAAGGAAGGAAGGAAGGAAGGAAGGAAGGAAGGAAGGAAGGAAGGAAGGAAGGAAGGAAGGAAGGAAGGAAGGAAGGAAGGAAGGAAGGAAGGAAGGAAGGAAGGAAGGAAGGAAGGAAGGAAGGAAGGAAGGAAGGAAGGAAGGAAGGAAGGAAGGAAGGAAGGAGAGGAAGAAAGAAAGAAAGAGAGGAAGAAAGGGAGGGATGGGGAGAGAAAGAGAAAAAAGAGGGGAATATTTAGCCTACCACCTAATGTATAAAAATACTAAAAAAAAATCTACTAACACTATTATTATTAAACAAATATTAAGTGTCTACTCTAAGCCTGGCACTATGCTGAACTAGATTTTTCAGCTTTGCAATAGGGCGTATCCCTCTAAACCACTATTATGTACAGACTAAAAAAGTCAAGGATGAAACTCACAGTGGGAATCTCTAGTTCCCAGAGCTCGTTGAATTCAGGACTCACAGCCACGTTTTTAATATCCTCAGAAAAGCTACATTTAACTGGAACCTTTCCCCTGCACACAAATCACTCTCCAAACCCATACCAGACAGAGTGACTGAGCAGATGGACTCTGTATTGAACCTGGGAGTCCAGCCAACTCTAGCTATGCTGGCGGCATTGGAAAATCTTACAGATATAGG
This sequence comes from Cynocephalus volans, assembly GCF_027409185.1. Classification (NCBI taxonomy): domain Eukaryota; kingdom Metazoa; phylum Chordata; class Mammalia; order Dermoptera; family Cynocephalidae; genus Cynocephalus; species Cynocephalus volans. The sequence continues at coordinate 142,593,391 of NC_084461.1, read as the reverse complement.
GGCAGAAATTTACAAATTTCCAAAGAAAAGTGCGGTCCTAAGTCCCATTTCCAATTCTGAGTCACCCAGGCTATGGGTTTTAAATGGACCTTTCCCTCATTTCACTTCACTTAATGTTTGTCCCTTTTCCATCTGGGATAATGAGACCTCATCTGGCATCTCTGCCAACCTCATCACTACAATTATCTGCCTGGCAGAGGATGGCTGGTTCACGGAAGAGATACAACCTCTCTAGAGAACCACACACACACATTCTCTCTTCTGCAGGGCTGTGGGCACGGGTGAGGGAGCAACAGGAAAGTTCTGTGTGTTAGAAGAAATTTGGGGATACCTCATTTCTTCACCAGTTGAATTAGCAACTGGGAAGAAATGCCCTTTGACTGAGACTGAAATAGGGTCAATTCCCAAAGCAGAACCTTGGGCTGTGGTAGGAAGAACTTTTGAGTCCCCTCTTGGGCATCTACAATGAGTTTTTCAAAAAGGCAGCACTAGTGACTTGCCCTTTGTTGAAAACCCCCATCCTATCCAGACATGGAGCCTGTCAGTCTAAATATCAGGCCTTTTGCTATCCTCTTAGCTTTGGCAAAATAAGTGTTGAAATTCAGTTTACTTCAGCAAATACTCACAGAACCTCTACTGTATGCCAGGCACCATGTGTTGGTGTTAACATGATAAAGTAGACATTTCTTTCATGATGCTCATTGTCCAGTGGGAAGTAAAGTCAAGGAAATAATTTATTACAATCATTACAATCCATGTGATGAAAACGAGGCTATTTATATGACAGTATATATGACAGAGTTTTTGTTTTCTGGTTTTTGTTTTGGGTTTTGTTTGTTTGTTTGTTTGTTTGTTTGTTTGTTTGTTTTGGAACATAGAGATATGTGCTTAATCCAGACTTAGGTGGACAAAAAAGCTTACCGGAGGAAGCAGTATCCTAAGCTGAAACCTGAACAGTAAAATGTACCTGGAAGAATCCTAGACCAGAAGGCAACGGACCTGGATCCAGGCCCCATTCTTTGAGTTGTTAGCCTTATAACCATAAGCAAGTCATTTAAAATCAAAAAGCATCAGTCTCCTCATCTTGGAATTGGGGACAATTCAACCATCTCATAGGACCAGGTAATAAAATGTATGTACAAGTGATTGGTAAATTCTAAAGTATCTTGCAAAATGCAACCCAACGTATTATGTGAAGCATCATTTACTACTGATTCTCCAGCATCCCCGCCTGAGTGTGCTTGGGGTCAGAAAGTTTGGCTTCATCTTTTCCCAGCATCATTCATCTCTGAAAGTTCTTGAGGTTATTTTGTAACAAAGCTCCACAGATGTAAACCCAGATTTACTGCTAGCTTAACTCTGCTGATATTTAATCATATCCTCTGCCACATCCCAAGCTACAACCCAGTAAGGTTTGCTTTACTCCTTATACTTTCCTAATAAACAAAAGCACATGATCCATGGATATTTACTAGCACGATTTGTGGTTTGTCAGCAGAGATTGGAGTAAAATGTTAATATGCCCAGCACTATGGTATTTTCAAACTAAAGCAGGGTTTTATTCCAAAGCAAATATGAGGAACACGCTCTTCCATGGCAATATAGCAAAATTTGTTTTTATGCCTCATTTTTCACAAAGCATAACTTGCCTTGGAGGCAGGTTAAAAATCTCTTCTCCTAAATTGAAATAAATTTTTCCACTAATGAATGTAATAGTGACCAATGTGTTAATCTCCAAGAGTGATCTGGGGTCACCTATAAGATGGCAAACCCAACAGTAGAAACCCTGGGACCGATGTTCAGAAAACAAATGTAAATTCCTTAAATAGATTTGGACAAAATAAAACATCCAAATGTAGAGTGAGTTGAGAAAGCAAAAGACAACCTGAAAAAACAAGAGCCACTAAGTATTAATCTATGGCAACGATGCTTGTATCCTACCCTACATTGTCCTAATTTGAGATAAGCAGCTACTCTTTCTTAGAAACAGACTTTTCCAGAGAAACTTTGATCTGGATGAGGAGGTCTCTTCCAAACACAAAAGCTCAGAAAGTGAAGATGAATGCTACATCTCAACTCAACACAACCTCTAGACTTGCATGATTTGACCAAGGACTCAATTTGTTAAAATAAAGCTTAAACAGTCAGTTGAGATTAGAGTTGATGGAGGAATTTTTTTTTTAGGAGATATCATCATTCATCAAAATTCAGCTGAAGACTTCTGGAGCTAGATGTTTCCATTTGGAGCTCTTTTGGGAGAAAGTATAGTGAAGCTGTTAAAAACCTGAATTCTGGAATCTAGTTGTACTGTTTACATTTGGGGCTAATACAGAAAAGTATTAGTTCCCCTTTCTAACAACAGATTGAAATCTAAGGAAAAAGCAATCACTTGAGAAAATAGGAAAAGATGGAGATAGCAAAAGCTTCTTCCAGAGTATTAGCCAAAGGTAGTCAGTGACGAGGTAGTGTAAAGAAGGAAATTCAGGATATTTTCACATGCAAGAGTTGACATCTCACAGCATAACTGAGACAGAAACAGCTATTTATGCTCAATCCAGAAGATGATTTAAGGTCGATTAATCTCTTAGCTTACATTTTTTCTAGAGGAAGAATATCTTTCTCCAACTTGGAGGTAGAGTCAGAAAGGCAACACAGAGATGCTTCCAAAATGGAGAGTTGACACTATTGGAATATCATTTCTTCCCCTTCCTGCCCTTGCTCTTAACACACTCCTCTATTATAGGCTACATTTAACTCTGCTCTATTTTGCAACCTATAGTTATGCATTTCCTCCATTTCTATATTATAAATTCAACCAATATCGAGACCAAATATTGTACCTCTCTCTTTCTTCTTCCTCTACCTTGCCTACTCAGCCCTGTACGTAGTAAGTGTTCGCAAAGTATGAGGGTTCAAAAAGTTCATGAAAAAATGAAATTAAAAGGTAATACAAATCCTTCCATGAACTTTTTGAAGACCCTTTTATTTGGTGACACAGAAAATAGGTGAAGTTGGATTTTCAAATAGTCATAGTTCTTTTTTTTTTTTTTTTTTTTTTCCTAACAAGTCTTGCTCTTTGCAAAATAAGAAAGAATTATAAACTTTAACTGGATACTCTCACAGCTACTCTTTTGTTATTTACTCTTTCCACCAGGGTCTCCTCATTTTTCCTACATCCTTCCCTAGAGATATGACATATGTTCTAAGCTTTCATGTATCAAAACTTACCTGTCCTACTCTGAAAAGAATTATATTTTCATATTTTCAAGGTGAAACTAATTTCCTGGTAAACTAAGTCATGATTCAATAGCTAATGATTCATGGTAGCCTAGGTGTGCTGGTCCTATTTTATAGGAGGTTCCTGGAGACATAATGCCTTTATGAAAGGATTCTATGTCTAATTCAGACTATTTAATATGCCAATGGGAAGATGATCTGGAGTGGAAAAGCTTTCCAGTGCCCTTCAAATCTCTAAGCCTGCAACCTGCTTTAAGATCTAGTTAGGAATAAGCATCCACATGATGAATATGAAAAATCAAGATTAAAGAGAACATCCATCATTTGATTTTGAAAAAATCAAGTCTGGGTGACTGGTGTGAAAAGCCTCAGAAATGAATAGCTGCTTGAGATGAGCTTGTATTTTATGTACTTAAAGACGTTAACCTCAGAAGTACGAGGAAGAAGTCAGTGAGGCTGAGTGTTTCACTATTCTTTGAAAGCCCAAATCCATGAATAGCAATGACAGTGTATATTATTGATTATAATAATGATTCTGATTGGAGCATCACATATTGCTCACGAGTATTGATATTCAACTCTGTACCCCACAGATATGTACATTCAACTGTTACAATTTTTTTATTATAATAATAATAATAATAAAGCCCAGACCCTTAGAGTGTCCTATTCCACTTGACTTTCTTGCATCTGTTGTTTTGCTGGAGACTGCCAGAATTTCAAGATGTGCATAATCACTACAACTTAAATAGGCCATTTTGGCTAAAGAGAAAATACAAAGGGGAAATAATAGGGAAAAAAAATATGTTATAGGCTGGATATAAAAAGAGGTGACTGTGGAGAATGTGCTTTTAGGTGGGAGAAACTGAAAAAAAGACAGCTTAATGTTTGAGCTCATCTTTGATTTTTAGAAGAAGAAGAAAGAATAGCAGGAAAGTAGCAAAGCATGGTAGAAAAAGTAGGTTCTTTGAGTAAAAACACCTACTCTGCCAGTAACAGGATGCTTTAATGGGGAAAAGACACCTTACTTTTGGTGGGGGGGGGGGTCCCAAGTTGTCCCATATAAAAAATAAAGATGTTGGGCCAATGATCTCCAGTGTTCCATTGGAGGTATAATCTGATGCTTAAGGAGTTCAGAAAGCTACTTGGGGTACTTTGGACCTATCACCTCTATGATTAAAATTTTCACTTATACTTATTTTCGTTCTGTGTAGTCACAGAGTGCTTAGGAGTAGATTAGGCAGAGGGTTTAGTTTCCAGGCTATTGGATCTGAAAAACGTGGTGTCACTTTGTCACTATTGATTCCAATGGTATATTTTGGTTTATGATTACATACATCAGATTGAGAAAAAAACTTTCCAAGCTTTACTGTTGAGCACTGCATCTCATCTGAAGGTGAAGTTTTCTAAAAAATGTATCCACAGATAGACCATGGAAACCAACCACAACAATGTGATATGCTTTGGATCTTTCAAGCAGGGCCAGATTTCTAGTTGAGAGAAAGTCCAAACAGAATCTGACCTTTGGAAATGGTGGGAATAATACAGAGCTTGGGAAAACCCTAAAACCCTGGTACAGTTCTGTCTTTGTCCCAGTCACTTATTCATTCAACAAACATTTAGTACCTATTGTGTACCAGGCACTGTGCTAGGAACGACGAAGCAATAGTGAACAAACATGGTCCTTATTCCAATGGCGTTTATGGCTTAGAGTGTGTTATGAGAGTTTCTCAGGAGACAGACTAGTGCGGGATGTCAGGAAGCCCTCCCTCAGTAATAGCACTTGAAAATTGAAAGTCATTTCTCTGATCCTTCCTAAAGAGCAGTTCTCATATGGGATGTTGCCCATTTCCTACACCTAAACACATTACAGTTTACCAAGGTCCCCATTAAGTGGGGCCATCAGAAGTGAACTCTATATGGATCTAATCTGAGAAGAGAAGAGGATTCTCCTTTCTTCATTCTGAGCACACAGTCACATTAATATATTGAGAGCCAGCAATCTTATTAGCTCTAGTCATAATAAAATAATAAAGTGATGATGGTGATAAGCAAAACTAATGAGGATGCCAAGACTTTAAATGCCTGGACTGAAGTCCATATTTCATCTCTATCTTGGTGGGGGTTCCCGCAAAAGCAGAGGTAGGTTGGGGCATAGTTACAAAGCCTAGGTCACCTGTCTCTCTGTGGTACACTCTGCACATGTTGATTCTGCTGAGAAAGCCCTCCCCCTTTTCCTGTAGCTCTCTCCTTGCCCACACCTCAGCTGGTAGTGCCTTCACATCTTCAAGTACTAGCCAGGACACCACTTCCTCCAGGAAGCTTTCCTCCACTCTTAAGCTTCGGTAGGTTGTCCTTTGCTGGTCAGGGCACTCATCTTGCTGTATTCGAATTGCCTGCTTTTTGTCTGGATTCATGTGACTGTGAATTCAAAGCAGTCACAGGAGGTTAAAGGATAAATGAATGAATGAATGAATGATGTTGCCTGTTTTGCTTAGGCCCAAATGAGCAGGACCTCCCCACATAACTCTAATTTCGAAGAAAATACAGGTCTGCCTTCAGTTCATTTACTCCCAATGAATATTCTTCCATTGGGCTTACTCTGATTTCCTCCAGTCCATGATTTCCTCCAGTCCATGAAATGTGACTTATCTTGGTTAATGGAACAGAAAAAAGAAAACACGTGGTTAATAGGGACTGTTTGGTGACTGAAAAGGGAAGACAAGCCCACAATAATCAGGCTCCTCCCACCCTGTCCCAGTGAGTTCCTCCAAATCAGTTCTGGATGGTAGGTTCAGGAAACTGCTCAAATTTCAAGGTCCTGTGGGTCGTAAGGATGATGTTATTAGTGATGCGAGAAGAGACAGAGACTACACTACAAGAGGTCTTCAAAAATTTCATGGAAGGATTTGTATTATCTTTTAATTCTATTTTTTCATGAACTTTTTGAAGTACCCTCATATTTCCTCCCTTAAAACTGTCTCAGAAAAGTTCATGTGCAGCCCAGTGAAACAAAAGTCAGAATCTGAAACCCGAACCCAGGAAAACTGAGCACTTCCTGTATCACATTCATGGCTAAGAAATCTTGAATTAAACCCCAGGTCTGCCCCTAATCAGCTGTGTGACTTCACACTAGTCATTTACATTCCATGAGCCTCACTCTCCTCTACTGAAAAATGGGGATAATGTTCCAGCTTGTTAGGTTAAATGAGATAGTGCATTTGAAGGGCATAATAGGATTCCAGTTGTCTGCTTTTCACAAAACCATGCCTGTGATTTCATATGGTCTGATCTGAAAAGATACATTGTAACATTTAGACTAAAAAAGTCCCATTTGACGTGGACACAAAAAAACTATAGGTTGATATGCCTATGGTGCAAATAGCTCTTCTGAAAAGGTTCATTTAAACCAGCGCTTCTCAACCTTGAGCATGCATTAGACTCACCTGCAGGGCTTGTTAAAAATAAAGGTTCATGGGCTCAGCCCTCAGAGTATCTGATCCGGTAAGTATGGGGTAAGGTTAGAGAGTCTGCATTTCTAACCAGCTCCTACGTAGTGGGGATGTTTTTGATCCTCAGGTCACACATTTTGGGTATCCTGAAGACATCAAGACAAAATACCCAGCACCTAGAACTTTCCCTGGCACATAGTAAATGCTTGGTATAAATGAATATTATTTTTGGTGTCCACTAAAGAGTGCCCAAAAGCAATGAGATGGACCACTGCACCTTTCCAAGAGCAAACTCCACGTTGTCTTCAGTGTAAGTGGCTCCAGGACAAATTCTTCAGAGCCTTGGCATTGCATCTTGACTCATTACTCTCTGAAAGTACATTCTGCATTCTTCTCTTTTGAATTAAAAGTTGATTTTTCTTCTGTCTTACCTTAGTTCTGAGAATATTCTCATATATTACATTTTTAAGAGTAACCCTTCATTTCCAAAACTTGGGGCACAAAAGGGCATGAAATTAGAATGGGTCAGGCAGGGGCCAGAAATAAAAGTAGAGGGTATGCTCTGTGACTTTCTTCAGGCAGATATGGTTTTACTCAAGAAGTAGGTCCCCTGCCTCTGCTTCCACTGAAGACACAAAGAAGAGAAGGGCTTGAACACAGACCTGAAAGATAAATCAGAAAGCTAAATTGTCTGGCTAGGCTAAGGTCTGGAATCTTCACAGCGCCAATTGTCTAGCTCTTAATCCTGTTCGTGATGCCAGTTGTAAAGCTAGGAGACCACGCTAGTTGTCGCGGCTCTTTTACCTGCCGGTAATCCTGCACTGACTGGGCCGATTGTTGAGCTAGGGCTGGGTCTGGAGCTCACAGACCCCTCTAGCCCATTCACAGTTTGGGTCACAAACCTTTCATATGCCAGCCTGGGTTGCTAGACTCCTCACACACCAGGCTGGGTCATCAGACCCCTTCATGCAGATCTATGAGCTAGGTAACCGTCCAAAAGGTCGTTGGAAGCCATAGGTTTGGAAGAGCATGGCTGTGCCAAGCAGACACCGAGGCCAACACCCACCCACCTGCTACACCTAACTCTCTCTCTCCTTCGCTCTCTGCAGAAGAACACAGGAATAGCAACAAAAGTAAAAAAGATACATTGGCGTGCATGCGCACTAACTAAACACACACACACACACGCACGCACGCACACACGCACAATTTGCTTACAAAGGATGCCGAACCACACTCAACTAGACCTGAGGCGAGGGCTCTGATCAAACTATTCTATTTTCTCAACGTATATAAAAACTTCCCTCCCCCTGAAGTTGGTTAGACATCAAGCAGAGATGAGAAGGATCTCAGGATGGGGACCAGCTTGCTTTTAAGAACCTTTTATTATCAGAATCAACAAAGAAAAAGATTGAGAATCAGGTTTGACTCCAGATCTTAGAACGTTCTTTCTTTCTAACCAAGATTTTCACCCCTGCCATTCAGACACTTATGAGAATAATTGAAGAACTTCACCTTACAAATGAAAGAGGATCTGCAGAGTTCCCTACTATCTCGAATACTCTAAGGGCCCAATTTCACCTTCTTCAGGAGCCCTGTCCTCTCACATTTTCGCCAAGACATTATCAGTGTTAGAGGGGCAGCTGCAGCACTGAAAATTGAGTTGACCATATGGTACCTGATTCATTTGTTCATTCTTTTTACTAATTACTGAAAGCCTGCTAGGTGACAAGCTTTGTGCTGGGCTCTAGGGATACCAGAGTGAACTTACTTGGTCCCTATTGTAGAGCTAGGGCTAGGGTCTGGAGCTCACAGACCCCTTGAGCCCATTCACAAACCCTTCACATGTAGGTCTATGAGCTAGGTAACTGGACAAAATGGTCCTTGGAGCCTTGGTTGAAGTAGGAATAGTCTTTATTCAGCACACACACATCTAGGAGCTAGGCAGTATAAACAGAAACTCAGAAACTCAACTGCTACCAGCAAAGTCCAAAGAAAAACTGAGCAGCTACCAGCAGAGCAAACATGCTCTATTTTTAGATGCAAGCTCTGCCAGCCAGCCTCTGCTTCACAAACTGAAGAACACACAATAGCAGCAAACTAAAAAGATACATTGGTGCACATGAGCACTAACTCCACCCACACACAACTTGTTTACAAGAAATGTGCTGCTCAACCCCCAACCAGACCTGAGCTGAGGGAGTCTGACTAAATTATTCTATTTTCCCCACATTGGTACATAGAAATTATCTGGGATGGGTGTTAAACTGCAGCTCCCAGGCTCCACCCTCAGAGGGTTCAGCAGGTCTGGGATGAAGCCAGAAACCTAAAATTTTCACAAATTCCTAAATCATCCTAATACAGGTGATCTTCATACCACACCCTGGAAACACTGCCTTGTGAAAGGGCATCATTTTTTGCTGATGGGTTTTTTATTCAGTCTCCTGAATTGAAGTATGCCAGATTGTATTTCCTTCCATTTTAATAAAGGAGTTACTCAAAATTCAGCTCTGTGCATCACTCTCTTCCTCTGTTATTTCAAAGGCCTTCAGGGAGCTGTTTTAATTAAGAAACTCAGGGAGAGAACACCTGTTCAGGTGTGCCTTGGCTTTACTTGGAAAACAATGATTAAAAACCAAAATCTCACTGTTCCTAAAAGGAGACGGGTATCTACTGGTTTGAAGGCATAAATAACGTTTGCAAAACAGGACAGGGCAGTGAGAATGTATGTTAGACTGCATGTGGGTTCAGGTGTTGTCTGATAATATTGATGCATGTAGGGAAGACAAATAGTTCTCATCTCATGCAACCATCCTAGTCACTAACGGTGGCTTTGAGGAGCTTTTCAATGACAGTAATCCTAAAATTACACTTCTAATGAGTGCAGAAGGCATGATGTGACAGGACAAATGCTAGTCAAGCTTTTAGTTCCTGCTCTTTCAAGATAAGGGCACAAGTGAGTGACAGAGCACAGGTGAAATAGGGCCAGTCTTAGAACAATGCAAAGACAGAGAGAAATCATCACACACCCCCATCCACCTGAGGCCCTTGGGAGACTTTCCAGCACTTAATCCACTACCCTAGAAAGCAAGACCATGTCAACAAGGGTTGCCTTTCTCTCTGCTTTCCCCACTGACACAGTCAAATGCTCTGTTAATGGTCTTTTCATGTTCTAAGGGTTTTGCCCCCTCCCCATAACATAAGAAAGGGAGAATGAAGATACAATTTCATAGTCAGACTAGCTTGACAAGACATCAGCACAACCTATAACAGGAGGAAAAAACCCTCAAATCCTAAAGAAAAAATTAACTGAAAGCTGCATTTCAATGAATAGAAGTTCATTCAATGAATAGTGTCACATTTCAAATGAATAGAAGTTTTTGACTCTGACTAGGAAGGGAAAAAATATATATGAGAGAGAGAGAAAGTAAATGGGTTTCCGTCAAATCAGAATGCCCTACATTGCTAAGCTATACTGTGGAAGTTGAAAACTTAGTGTTAGGTATACAATCTAAGAAGAGATCCTGAGTGGCATTGACAATGACTTTTGGTCCCTAATCGTTAATTAATATAGCCATGTGCAAGTCTCCACAATTGAGTCATTCATCAAGTCAAAAATTACCCACCTATTGTACCATATGACATTTCTTAGCATTTACTGCAAATATTTATGGACCATAACACACGCAGAGCACAGGGTGAGACTCTCTAGGAGGGCATGAACTTAAATCACAGGAGGGCACCCTCTCCCTATGGAGAGGGAACCACGTCACGTACTCATGAACCACACATCATGCCACCATATACGTGGAACCCACTATCCATCCTCATCTGCAGCTCCTACAGTGAGGAGATGATCAGAGTGGAGAAAATCAGAGGGCTTCTCATAGAAAGCAGAAAAAAAATCTTGCTGATTATTAAGGGACAAAGTAGTCATGATTTGCTGAAGAGGAACCAGGAGTGCATTCAAAGTACCAGAGTCAAAGGCCCAGATTTTGAATCAAGTGAGTCTTTTCCTGATGAAAGCACAGGGAATTATAAAAATAAATAAGTAAGGTCTGTTCTAATTATCAAATAAATGAAAAATAAAAATAAGACAATATTTTCCAATGGTCAAATTGACAATATAAAATAATTATAATCAGAATTAGCAAATCATGTTCTGGGGTTTGGCTACAACTTTTCTTGAAGGACACCTAGCAGTGTGTATCAATAGCCTTAAAATTTGTCAGACCATTTAAGATAAAAATGACCTTTCTAAGAAATCATATGGAGGTTGCTAAATAAATATAAAGAACTTTATTGCAGAATTTTTATAAAATGAAATGAAAAAATTATTTTAAAAATCTAGATGTTCAATAGTGGGAAATCAGTGAAATTATGGAGCATCCATATGGTGACTGAGTTACAATGGAGAGAATATTTAATAACTTGAGAAATATTCATAACAACTGACGAATAATGTGACCCGTTTTTGGTCTTAATGATGACATTGTATATTGTTGAATACACTAATTATCCTGATTTAAGCATCACATATTGCACACAGGTATTGATATTCAACTCCGTATCCCACAGATATGTAGAATCAACTATGTTACAATAAAAATTAAAATTTAAAAAAAACAATTTTGGTTTTAAAAATACTTTACATTCTAAAGCATCTAAAAGTCCAGAAAGGTATTCACCAAAACATTAATCAGTGATGGTTCTCTCTGAGTTGTAAAGTTAAGCGTGATTTGTATTTTTTTCTTTTTATTCATCTGTCATTTCCAAATTTTCTATAATAAACAGGTATTACTTCAGAAACCAGAAAAACATGAAAAGTATTCATTTAACCAGTAAAGAGAAAAGTCAGATAGGTAAAGGTCAGTGTTTTCCCATTGCTCACAGCATAAAGGTCAGGTTCGCTCACATGGCGGAGCCCTGCCTACCATCCCAGTCTCATCTCTCACTATGCTCCTACCAGCCCTCTCAGCTCTAGCCACACAGGTCCCCAGGTCTTTTGCCATACGCTTTCTACCACAGAGCCCTAATACAGTAGATTATATAATTTTTGCAATTATTCGTACCCACTCCCTTCACATTCCTGCCCACTGCCATATGGCTCGCTGTGTCCCCAGTGGGAGGACATACATCCCTGTCCCATTGGCTTTTGGCTTTTGGCTTTGACCAAAGGAATGAAAGCAGACAAGGCAGAGGCTGCATACAAGCAGAAGCTTTAAGACACAGGGCAAGTTTCCACGGTGCTCTTGATCTTTCTTTCTGCCATGAGAATAGCCTGTCCCACTTAAGGGCTGTTTCTTCAGTGTGAATTCCTGAATGAGAAGTGCAGCCACAGCCCAACCCACAGCCTACCTGTATTACACCTTTGTGATGGAGACCACTGAGGCTTGGAGATCACTTGTTACTGCAACAGAACTGACTACTACACACAGCACATGGTGCTGCTCTATCTGGAATATTCTTATGCCACCCCACTCCTTCATGTAGTTAATTCCATCCCAGTTATTAACCTCATACTTAGACCAGGTCAAATCCCTTTTCAAATGCTTTAACAGCACCTCTCCTTCTTAACACTTATCGCAACCATAATTTCACAACTTTTGTGTGATCGTTCAATTGATATCTGCTGTGCTTTAAAGTCCTAAGGACGGGGATAGGAGCTGTCTTTGTTCACTATTGTATCCCAGCACCTAGCACAGTCCTTGGCACATGGAACATCCTCAATCAAAAAATAGTTAAATGGATGTGTGAGGAAAAGCATAGATAAACTAATACAAAACCTTGAACATAGGTTGAGAAGTGTACATCAAGTGAAACAAACATTTGGGATCCTTTAGTTAAGCTTTAGGTGAGAAAATATTAGGAGTCCTTTTATAGTGAAAATAGACACACGGTAACAATGTCCAGGATCTCCCAAGTAGTAATATACTTAAGCACTTTCACTATCAAAAGCACTTGTTCTTGTTGTTCATGTCATCCTGGTAACAGCCATGTAATGCAAGTACGATTATTACTATTATTATTCTCCAGGGAGAAACAGCACTTTGCCCCAAATTGCACACCTGTGAGCTGGTGCAGCCACAGGCTCAAATCCAAGCAGTCTGGTGCCAGACTGTGTTTGCAACCTCTAGACCATGCTACCATTCATTTGCCTGATGAATGGCAAAGCCGGAGACCAGCGTATGGTTACTAGAAAAATGTGAAACTGCACAGGAGAGGCAAGAAACATTCATTTTTAGTTTCCTTATTGTATCACATGGGATCACCTGGGCTACTACTTGGGTGGGGATGGGCAGCCTCAAGAGAGCATTTCCCCTGGGGTAAATAAGGATTTGAATGTGGATTTTCCCACATCACTCTCATCATTTAACTGCCATTCAGTGCCCTCCACCCAATGCACTGGTAAAATAATGCCAACAATAACAAGAACAGCACCAATGCCTTGGGCCCTCTTCACACTCCTTGCTGTGCCCAGTGCCATGCCCTGCACATGTTAGGTGTTTAGTATACCTTATGATTAAATGGTAGACATGGACAAATGGTCATATGAGATCTAGTTACCTATATAACTCCATTTGGGCAAGCAGGTGGGATGTGAGAAACTGAACCTGACTCAAGAAATCTGAACACAAATTGCCTTAGCCATGGAGCTGGGAGAGGAATTGATTGTGGAACCCACACACCTGGGTTCTTCTCCAGACATCATAAAACCTGGGGTAGGGGAGCCTGGGCTGGCATAAGGGAATTAGCTTTAGGACAGGTAACACTGAGGGGCTTGCAGATCACCTGGAGGTGGCAGTAGTGTGAAGTCTGGCCCTCAGGTGGAGAAAGGGCAGGACCAGGCTCAGTGTCTGTGCTGGTGTCATAAGAACAGTTCAATGACATCATTTCTAAGGCTTCTTACAGCTGGAATATCTGGGAGGCTAAAGCTCTCTCCTCTGACAAAGTTCATTTGTGAGTTACTGAAGTCAGCTGGAAAATTCCTGAAGGCAGGGGTAGAACAATGGGGAATAGCAGCTGGTCCTCAACTGAGTCTTAAAGGCTCCAAGAAATGCCAGGCTGAGAATAGAGAATTTAGATTCATTCTCAGGCAGGATTTCTTCAGGTACAGGTGCAAGACCATAAACATCAGAATCATCTAGGAGAATTTCTTAAAACACAAATCCTGAGCCCTCCAGGAATCTAAAAGTTTTGTGCAGAAATCTGCATTTTTAATATGTTAGATAATTTCTATGAATCCTAAAATCTGGCAATCTCTGATCTGAAAGGAGATAATACTAATTTACCACGGTAGAGAAATAAAAGGCCAAATTCTTAGATTTGGGGCCAGAGCAATGATTATTCCTTTTCAAGGATAATTTAACTCCTTATTTTTAAGACCACCTGTGGATTCAGTGCAACAGCCATTAGTTGGGGTGTCTAATTGATTTTGAACAACAGACATGGGTGCATTACCAAACTTTTCTTGCTGATTTCCTCAACAATGCAGGGGGAAAAAATTCCTTTGGTCCTGTGGGCGGATGTGACCTCTTACTCAAGTTCTCTCTGCTGAGAATAAAGGTGGCTGCTGCATCTGTCCTGAGAAGACAAACTGGCACCCCGAAGTAAGGGTGCATTGTGAGCAAGTCTCTGGCACCAGAGACAAAGCTTCCTTGGCCTGGACTGAAGTCACCTTGTGGTGGCAGCTAGGCAAAGATCCCCATCTGCTAATACCTGGCTTTCATATTCCTATAGTTTTTTAATGAAGCACCAGAAAATAGATACTCTCCATTCACCTACGGCCAGGCCAATGTTCCAAGTGCTGGTTCTAACTAACCCAAGGTGCTCTCTCAAAATAAACTGTAGAGGCCAGGGCTGGGCTGGTGGGAACCGGGACCAACCAACCCACAAGCTCACAGCAGCACACAAGCAGCCCCTCTGGGGTGCCTGAGCTGGTTAGGCCAGTCCTGCAGAGCCAGAAGGAACAGGAGGAAGAGGAGGGCGGGGATGCAGGGCTTGGAACAGGAGCCTAGTGGGGCGGGGATAAGCAGGTTCTGCACCAGGCCAGGAGGGGAGGAAATCAGGGTGGACGAACTGTGTTCAGGCCTGTGACAGTGACGCCGGGACTTCCAGAAGATTTGGGCTGCCTGCTCCAGCCAGGGATGCGATGGAAGCTCTCTCGCTGGCACTCCCTTCGATGGGATAGCTGGGGGCTGTAGTAGTCCAGCCTTCCTCCCTGGTGCCCAGCAGAATAAAAACGCTGAAGGAATGCTGACTTCCCCTGTCACAATCATGAAGCCTGCACCCAGGAGGCAGGAGGTAAGTGCCCTGCTAGATGCTAACCCTGGGGGATGGTCTTTTCTTCTCAGCTATCCTCACTGCTTGCTGACCTAGGGCAGGGATGCTACTTCAAAGGAAGCCTCAGAGGCTGCCCCTGACCTCAGTACCCTGAGTCCTAGGGCTACAGCCATGTCCACCACCAGTCACCAGCAGGTCCGGGCTCCCAGGGACCCTCGTCCCTCTTTCTATTTGCGAAGCTCTTTTTCCAAGTCAGCAGGCCCGAGGCACGCAGTTGACTGAGTCATGAGGGCTGTTGCAGATGGTGATGGTGATGGCCCTATGTGGTCGTGGCTCCTTCCACACACTGATGAGCCGCAGACCTTACAGGTAACCTCTGCCTTTGCTACTATGTCTTGGAAATGAGTTACCTGTACGGAGAGCTCAGAATATATGGGCACTGGTCATTACCTGCACTATTTTAAGGCCTCTTTCCAAAAGGTTACAAAACCATTATGCAGAGTTCCCAATAACAGCAAGGGCTCAGTTAATATTTGCTGAGTGAATGACTAACAGGGGGAAACAGGAGCTATGACCACTGTTTGCCTCCTTCTCATTCAACACCTCTACTCAATCCTCCTTGAAAGACACACAGCTTCATCTAAAAACTGAAGTAAACAGCACCTAGGTTTTCAAGTGCTCAAGGCACAACTGACTTCATTCTTGGGGTAACATAAGAAAAAAAGCTAAATGACATCAAATGGATTTAGCTCCCTGAAAAGTGGAAGGTGTGGTGAGATGGGCTCTGCTGACCATTCTTGATAAGCAGCACTGCCTGTGGCTCACCCCAGCTTGCCCTGTGGACAAGGTGTGACACTGATCTTAGCAATGCCTGGGGTTCTTGTCATGCCAATACAACTTCACAAAGCTGACAGTGCACCCTTCTGGCCCTGCTTTATCAAGCCACCCACTTAAACTCCCACCAGGCTTTGCTTACATACATCTTGCTGTTTGGGATGTCATTCATTTTTAGGATGGGAAAAGGCCCATATTTGGGATCAGGGGATCCAAGTTGTTTCTATGGGCTGTACTGCTCTCTGTGATCAGGGCAAAGACCCTTAGTACCTCCACTTCTCCTGTTTCTCCTCCACCAAGTGCAATAATGATAACCGATGCCCTCTACAGAGCATGAGCTTGTTGTGAGATGCACGTATGATGCGACCTTGCAATGCACAGTATTTAGTGTGACAGCGTAATGTACCTCTTGCTCACAAGCACCCTGCCCTACAAGCAATGGGAAGCAAGGAATACACAGGGAGCTGTGTTTGTTTTGGAGAATTTCACTTGCAGAAAATCATCAATTTCAAAAGAAATCTATCAGAGGAAGAGACTTCATGGGAGAATCACTTTTCCCAGGAAGGTACCTCAAGAATCAACTTTCAGTTTATGTTTGCAGCATGAAGATGCTCTCTAAAGCCAGCACTGCCTCTAGCCCATGGAGCAGGCTAAGGAGAAGGGGGCTAAGTAAGGAGGTCCCTATACTATGGCTCATACAAAGCAGACTGCCAGCAAATCGACAGGTGGTAAAGCACCCAGGAAACTGGCTACAAATGCTGCTCGCAAGAGTATACTCTCTACTGGAGGGGTGAAGAAACCTCGTCGTTACAGGCCCATCACTGTGGCACCCCGTGAAATTAGATGTTATCAAAAGTCCTCTGAACTTCTGATTTGCAAACTCCCCTTCCAGCATCTGATGTAAGAAATTACTCAGTACTTCAAAACAGATCTGCACTTCCAGAGCGCAGCTATTCATGCTTTGCAGGAGACAAGTGAGGCTTATCTGGTTGGCCTTTTTAAAGATACCAACCTGTGGGCTATCCATGCCAAACATGTAACAATTATGCCAAAAAAAAAAAAATCCAGCTGGCAGGCCACATACATGTAGTACATGCTTAAGAATCCACAATGTGGGAAACATTTCATCCTCAAAAAAAAAAAAATATTATCTTCTTCCTGTTATTGGTACTTCTAAACATTAGATATTTTCCCCCACAGAGTCAAAAGTTACTTAAGAATGTGATTGCAGGTGGAAAAATAGGGGACAGAAATCAGATATTGGCAGTTTTTCCACTTTCATTTGTGTGTGGATTTTTAATATAAATGCAGGGACATAAAGCATTAATGCAAGTCAAAATGTTTCAGTGAACAAGTTTCAGCAGTTCAACTTTATAACAATTGTAAATAAACCTGTTAACTTGTTCTGGACAATGCCAGCATTTGGATTTTTTAAAAACAAGTAAATTTCTCATTGACGGCAACTAAATGGTGTTTGCAGCATTTTTATCATGTAGAAGATTCCATTCATTCATTATGCTTTACTAACTAAGTTGTCCTACATGCAAGTACATGTTTTTAATGCTGTCTGTCTTCTGTGCTGGTCCTGTAAATTTGCTATTAAAATACATTAAAGTAAAAAAAAAAAAAAAAAAGAATTAACTTGCACACTTTAATTAACACCCAGCCTATTTGCTTTGCAGAGGGTAGCATTAGAATCCAGCCTATGATGTTTCCTCCTTGACAACCATGTAGCATTTGGCAGTATTTCACATGCTGGTGGTTTTTATGGGTCTCTTCTTGTACTTATGTGTTCTTCATTGTAATGGGTGTTAAGCCTCGATTGGCACCAGCTCTAGCTCCAACCCTATTTGATTTAAGAGACATCGGATTTCATGTCTGATACTCAGATTGATCCTGAGATCCTGTTTTTAAGGCACTCCTTATCTTGCTCTATTCCCTTGTGCTATTCTTGATTTGCAGATTTTAGAAAATGCCTTTTTTGAAAGAAAATAAATTTTTGAATCAGGAGACAAGCCAAAGTCCTGATGATTCTCTGTGGAAGTAGGAGCCAGTATGCAATGTTGTACCATGGAAAGAGAATTACATTAAGTGTCTGGAGACCTGGGCTTGCATCCTGGCCATGCTTCTCAGTAATCCTTTCCCAATCTCTTGTACCATGATGGGGATAATAGCAATATTGGCAGTAAACTTTTACTGAGAATTTACTAAGTTCTAAGAACTTCCCTTAGATAATCTCATTAAGTGTTCATGCCTGCTATCTCTGCCTTTGGAAATAGGGAAAGGTGAGATTTGGAGGGTACAATGTCACTGCACATTCAGATCTGAGTGATAGACCCAGATCTGAATGTGCAGTCATTGATTCAAGTGCATGTGCTCTTATCTACCAGGCTCATTGCCTTCTATGTGGCTACACTACCTTGAAGTCCTTCTTTACACATGAACTGACATTACCTGGCCTGTCCTCTTCACAGGATGTCATCCAACGAGATGATGCCTATGAAGATTTTTGGAAACTGTGCAGTTTCAATTCACCATTGTCTGCTTGTCTTGTTTATCAAGATTTAGAAAAATGTTCTAAAAAGACTCCTTTTCTCCAATGGTGCCTTTTCAGCCTTTTTAAAAAATGCCAAATATTTTCAAAAAGAAAACAAAATGGTGCATCTTGCCAAAAGGGAACATGAAAATTAACGATAACCTTGAGCATATGTTGCATATGAGACTGAAACCAAACTCTTTTAAATTCTCTAAACTTTTAGGAAAATTTGCAGACACTATATGCTATGCTAGGGACCGATAACACAACAATGATAGTCAGAATTTATTAACTGCTTCTTCATACCCAGCACTGATAGAAGCATTTTTCTCAGGTTATCTAATGTGCAAGAGATAATTTATCATAGTGGTCAAGGGTATGGGCTCATGGTTTACAGCACCTGGCTCTGTCAGTTGCTAGCTCTGCGACTTTGGACGTTTCTTAACCACTTTGTGTTTCAATTTCTCCATCTGTAAGTGGGGATAATAATGAACCTATACCCGAGTGTTCTTACGAGGATTATACAAATGAATACATTTAAAGTGCTAAATAGGGCCTGGTATGTAATGAACTCTCAAATGCTTGCTACTGTTGCTACATTTCCCTCAGCCGTTCTATGAAATAGATCCTATCATCCCCATTTTGTCAATGTAGGAACTGATGAAAAGTCAGGTCATACAGCTAGAACCAGGATTTGAACCTTCAGCTGTCTTAATCCAGTGCCTGCCCTCTTCAATGTCAAATTTCAATAAACTCTCAAGGAAACACAAATTCCTCTGGGAATTCAGTTTGACGGGAGTTTATACACCAAAACCCAACCTACTTTATCTCCATGCACGTAACTGTAGATATTTATTGGACTCCTATCCTCTTTAGGCTGGTGAATGAAGCATCTTGTCGAAAATGACATAAGTTCTGTCTCTATGATTTCACCAAACCTGCCAGAACTTTCTCCTCTATTCCAGATTCTCTCCATGGGCAGGCACCACACTAGCCTTGGGGTGATAAGTTTGCTCATTAAAAGTGATCAGTGGAGCTACTGTTCCCCAAGACAGAGCTCTGACCTGACCATTTAGAGGGCTTCTTTCAGCTATGTGATAACATTGTCCTATGCAGGCTTAAATCTCTTGAGTTAGCACCAGTGTTAGGATAAGGGACAAAAAGAAATTGTCCTGATGTCTGTTCTGGGCTGGTCAAAGACAGTTACCACTGCTTGTGTTCTTTTAGCCATGACAGCCAGTTGGATATTGAATTTATTTTACCAGCTCACTCTCCCCCTGGGCGGACACTTGCTTCTGCTACAATCCCAGCACACGATCAGTGCACCATGACCCTGAGAAAGCAGTCATCCTTCTGCAGCTTGCACCGAATTGCACAGTGCTAATGTGTTTCCTGAGTAATAACAGTAATTAATAATTAATAATAGCTTCCTTTTATTGAGTACTTGCTAAGTACTTAATTAGTTCATGTACTCTTAACAAGCAACACTTTAAAGTAGATTATAATATTATTCTTCCTATTTTAGGGAAGAGGAAGCTGAAGTCCAGGTAGTGCACAAACTTGTCCAGGGACACCCAGCTGAAAATGGCACCACGAGGGCGTAAACCCAAGTCCATGTGACTAAACACATGCTCTTCACCTCTGGGCTCAACTGCTCCAAACTCCTCTTGAGTCACCCTCACAGAGATGGTTTGATAGCACATTACAGATTAGCCTCAGAAAAACCAGTCCTACTGGGCCACCCCACAGGGGGTGTGGACAAACCTGCTTCACCTGTTTTCCTAAGACCTGCCAGCCCTGGCCTACCTGGTGGAGCCTGTTTATTTTTCTTTTGCCTTATTTTATCCAGACATGGTTGAGCTCCTTAGCTACTCAGCTTGGCTTTCCCCAACAACCATTCAATCATGGGAATATCATATAAGCAATAGGCAAGTGGGAGGGCAGAGCTCCTGTCTCCCCAGGGCACCCTCGGTCCCATCCTCACCCTTTTGAACAGTAACCCTGATGCATGTTTCCAATTTCTCTTTCCTTCCTTGTTCTCTTTTCAACCTGGCTTAACAACAAGCTGGATTTGATCACAGATCAGGAAGCATGTTTTCAAAGCTATGATTTAATTCAAGTAATTGGGATCTTTGCTTGAGAACTAGCCTATGAATTCTGTCATTTATAAAAGCAAGCAAAATGGTGGTGGTTTACATTGTAGCTGTATATCAAGAAAGTGCTGTCCCTCATAAGTGGTGTTTATGCAACTGGGCTGTTGTCTGTCAAGTATAGCAAGAGAAGTCAAAGAAATCTAGTTGAAGTTTGGACACCATCCCCCTTAATGCTTATGTGGTCATGGACAAATAATTTATTTTCTACAGTAGCATAATACTGTGTTCATTTTTTCCAGTCCATTTTTTTTCAGTGTCCCTAACTCCTGTATATACCACTTTACTTAATTCTCCCTCCAGCCTGATGAAGTAAATACTGCAATCATTTTACAGATTAGCAAACTAAGGCTGGTAAGGTTCAGCACCTGTTAACTGCAGTGCTAGGATTTGAACCCAGTTCTTTTGATGTCAAAATCCATTCCCTGGACAAGTGTCAATCACTGGGTGGTGATTTGATGTTAAATTCTTCCTTTTCTGCCACAAGATCATGCACATGTCTTGCTCGTGTGCACAGTCTCCTTTTGAAGCTCATGCCAAGGACATTTTCCCAAGCCCCGTCAGACTGCCCTGCCCCCCATCATGTGCCAACCTTTAAATAGATGACCTCACCAGCCCCAGCCCAATGCCCCGGCCATCACTCATTATCTCTTCCTCAGTCTGCTTTCTCTGTCTCAGAAAGTCAACGCATCAATAAGTATAAATCTTTTGTCTTTCCTAATAATTGAAAAATCCTCCAAACAAATACTTGTGTTCACGTCTGAAAATAAAACTATCTATTTCCTCTACCTCTGCATGGCAGGAGAATCACCAGACACTGCTGCATTTCCAGGACACTCAGAGAAAAGCAGGGGTTGGATGTGGGTGACTTGAAGGGGTCACAGCCTCAGGGTCTTAGAGAGGACCCATTAGGATATAAGCTCATGAGAGTGAGGGTTTTCTCCATCTTGTTTGTCATTGTCCCCCGGCATCCAGAGCAGTTCCAGGCACATAGGAGATGCTCAGACATTTATTCATGGATCAGTGCATCAGCTTCTAAGAAAAATGTGTGTCTACTGCAAACTTGTTTTCCAGATTTTTTTGGTTTTGTTTTTGGTTTGGTTTGCTTATGAGTAAAAGGGGGGGGGGGATTAAGTATTGGATCTTTGGAATTCTTACCTTTGGAGACACAGCTTCTTCTATAAACATCTCAGCAGAGTATTTCTCTGCCCAGTTAGTCTGGGTAGTCACAGATGGAAGGTTGGCTGGGCAGGGACCATCTGAGTATCCCTGGACCCTACTTTTCACCCACGTTCTCTTCTTTTCTTTACTTCCTTTTCAGTGAACAGTCCAGGACTATAAGATTTCCATTTATTGAGCACTAACAATGTGTCAGGCACAGTGCTAAATACCTACATATAGCACTACATTTAATTGTCACAAGATCCTCACCTAAGCATTTTGCAGATGAAAAAAGTTGGTGCGTGGAGAGGCAAGAGTGACTTGCTACAGGACACACAGCTGGTTGGTGGTAAGCTCAGACCTCAATGCCAGGTCTGTGGGCTCCTAATCTTGAGATCTTTCCACTGGGCTTTATGGTGAATTTGCCTCTTGACTTCAGCCGAGGTCTGTTATGAAGTTCCTCACACGAGACGGATGTCGGTCCTTCTCTGACTTTCCAAACGCCAGATACTCATGCACATGAAAAGGTGTCATTTTTCTAGACAGGCAATCTCTTTATGTTACCTATGGTGAAATGTGAAATGTTGGGTTCCCTGTCTCTATCTGGGGACACAAAATCCCATAATGGTCCTGGGCCTTCATTCTTGGTTGATATTCTGTTAAGGATGGGAAAGGAGGGACTGCTGTGTGGTCTGACTTACAGAAAATGACTCCAGCCTTTAGAAAAGGCTGCCTGTGGGTATAAGTCTTGAGGCCCAAAGGGAAAGGTACTTTTGCTGCTAAGCATGTGGAGGCGAGTTGGGCACTCAGGAGGGGGCAGGGGAAGTGTCCCGTGCTTGTCCTTCATGTACAACTTTCACATCTTATGGCACAGCCAGCTGCAGCCTTCACTAATACTTGCCGGACAGCATGGTTTCAATGGAACTTGGGTTTGCTTAAAAAGGGAAATTCTTTATATAGAAAATTATTATTTCTTATCACAGAGAGTAACTATAAAATTAAGCACAATGAACACAGAGCAGTGTCAATAAACTCTAGCCAGACCCTGTCTGCTGAAAGCTCTGACCCTGAGGCAGGGTCTTGCTTTATTTATAAGGAGAGTTAAATATGAACTAGCACCATTTAGTGGAAACAAGGTTCAGTTTGGGAGGATGAACAAGTTCTGGAGATGAATGGTGGTTGATGGTTGCACAATAGTGTGAATGTGCTTAATACCATTGAACTATATGCTGAAAAATAGTTAAAATGATAAATTCATGTTATACGTATTTTACAATAGAAAGAAAAGAAAAAGAATGAGGCAACTCTTTGTGTACAGTTACGAAATAAACTTCAAGATATATTGATAAGTAAAAAAAAACAGTGGTGGACAGGATGCTGCCATTTGTGGCTTTTTAAAAGGATATATACACACACATGTCTGTGGTTGCATAGACAAGGATCCCTCTGGAAGGATGACAGTCTTTGATTCTGTGGAGGGCAGAGGGATCTGGGAGCTCGAACAGACAGGCAGGGAGGCTCATTGTTCACTGCTTACCATTTGATTTCTGGTCCCAGTGTTTGTCTAACTCATTCTAATTGATTAATAATAATTTTTAAACCCACAAGAAAAAAAAAAAGAAAGAAAAGAATTAACTAGCAGCTACTGAGACTATTCCTTAAAGCTGTAGTTCTCAACCTTGGTTGCACCCTAGACTCCAGCTGCTCAAGATGAGTTCCCAACCAGCAGCACTGGCATTACCTGGAGCTTGTCAGAAAAGCAGACTCTCAAGCCCCATCCAGATCCATGCAATCAGAATTTGCATTTTACCAAGATTTCCATGTGGCTTGCATGACACTGAAGTATGAGAAACACAGCAAGGGACTAATTAAACCAGCATCTCTCGGAGGTGGGGCTTGAGCCTGGGAGCTTATTAAAGCTCCCCAAGTGATTTCACAGGGCAGTTGATGTTGCAAACCACTGACTTATGTAATGGGAACTTTCAAGGGGTTGAAATAGGACCAGTTTTGTTACTACGTGATTCAATTTTATTCAATGTGAGTTCCATGTGCCTCTTAAAAGATCATTGTATGTCTCACACTTGAGACCACTGGCCAGAACGCCTGTCTCAGATCTCATGAATGTTGAAAGCATTCAAGAGATCATAGATCTATGTAATATTGAGATTCACCTGAGCTTGATGGGAAAGATGCTCTTTTTCTACCTTTGAATGCTCATTTCCCCCATATTTTTCTTTAATTTTATTTTTTTTCCTTAATTTTATTTTGTCGATATACAATGTGGTTGATTATTGTGGCCCATTACCAAAACTCCCCCTCCCATCCTCCCTCTCCCCCCTCCCACCCAACAATGTCCTTTCTGTTTGCTTGTCGTATCAACTTCAAGGAATTGTAGTTGTTGTGTCTTCGTCCCCCCCCCCCCCCGGCCCCTGGTTTGTGTGTGTGTGTGTGTGAATTGATTTATTTATTTTTAGGTCCCACCAATAAGTGAGAACATGTGGTATTTCTCTTTCTGTGTCTGACTTGTTTCACTTAATATAATTCTCTCAAGGACCATCCATGTTGTTGCAAATAGCAGTAATTCATTCATTTTTATAGCTGAGTAATGTTCCATTGTGTAGATATACCACATTTTCCATATCCACTCATCCGATGATGGACATTTGGGCTGGCTCCAACTCTTGGCTATTGTAAAGAGTGCTGCGACAAACATTGGGGAACAGGTATACCTTCGACTTGGTGATTTCCATTCCTCTGGGTATAATCCCAGCAGTGGGATAGCTGGGTCGTATGGCAGATCTATCTGGAATTGTTTGAGGAACCTCCATACCATTTTCCATAGAGGCTGCACCATTTTGCAGTCCAACCAACAATGTATGAGAGTTCCTTTTTCTCCGCAACCTCGCCAGCATTTATCGTTCAGAGTCTTTTGGATTTTAGCCATCCTAACTGGGTTGAGATGGTATCTCAGTGTAGTTTTGATTTGCATTTCCCGGATGCTAAGTGATGTGGAGCATTTTTTCATATGTCTGTTGGCCATTTGTATATCTTCCTTAGAGAAATGCCTACTTCGCTCTTTTGCCCATTTTTAATTGGGTTGCTTGTTTTTTTCTTGTAAAGTTGTTTGAGTTCCTTGTATATTCTGGATATTAATCCTTTGTCAGATGTATATTTTGCAAATATTTTCTCCCACTCTGTTGGTTGTCTTTTAACTCTGTTAACTGTTTCTTTTGCTGTGCAGAAGCTCTTTAGTTTGATATAATCCCATTTGTTTATTTTTCCTTTGGTTGCCCATGCTTATTCATGAAGTCTGTGTCCACTCCTATTTCCTGAAGTGTCTCTCCTATGTTTTCTTTAAGAAGTTTTACTGTTTAAGGGTGTATGTTTAATTCTTTAATCCATTTTGAGTTGACTTTAGTGTATGGTGAAAGGTATGGGTCTAGTTTCATTCTCCTGCATATTGATATCCAGTTATTCCAGCACCATGTGCTAAAGAGGCAGTCTCTTCCCCAGTGTATAGGCTTGGTGCCTTTGTCAAAGATCAGATGGCTGTAGGTGTGTGGGTTGATTTCTGGATTCTCTATTCTATTCCATTGGTCAGTGTGTCTGTTTTTATGCCAGTACCATACTGTTTTGGTTATTATAGCTTTGTAGTATAGCTTAAAGTCGGGTAGTGTTATGCCTCCAGCTTTATGTTTTTGCTCGGCATTGCTTTGGCTATGCGTGGTCTTTTGTTATTCCATATAAATGTCTGG
The DNA here is from genome assembly GCF_027409185.1 of Cynocephalus volans. Taxonomy (NCBI): domain Eukaryota; kingdom Metazoa; phylum Chordata; class Mammalia; order Dermoptera; family Cynocephalidae; genus Cynocephalus; species Cynocephalus volans. The sequence continues at coordinate 142,567,983 of NC_084461.1, read as the reverse complement.
ATAGTTCTTTCCATTTCTGAGAAAAATGTCATTGGAATTTTGATGGGGATTGCCTTGAATTTGTATATCACTTTGGGCAGTATGGACATTTTCACTATGTTGATTCTTCCAATCCAAGAGCATGGGATATCTTTCCATCTTCTTGTATCCTCTCTAATTTCTCTCAGCAGTGGTTTGTAGTTCTCATTATAGAGATTTTTCACCTCCTTGGTTAACTCAATTCCTAAGTATTTTATTTTTTTGGTGGCTATTGTAAATGGGCAGGCTTTCTTGATTTCTCCTTCTGCATGTTCACTATTGGAGAAAAGAAATGCTACTGATTTTTGTGTGTTGATTTTGTATCCTGCTACTGTGCTGAAATCATTTATCACCTCCAAGAGTTTTTTTGTAGAGGCTTTAGGCTGTTCGATATATAGGATCATGTCATCTGCAAACAGAGACAGGTTGACTTCATCTTTTCCTGTCTGGATGCCCTTTATTTCCTTCTCTTCTCTGATTGCTCTGGCTAGTACTTCCAACACTATGTTGAATAGGAGTGGTGAGAGTGGGTATCCTTGTCTAGTTCCTGTTCTTAAAGGAAAAGCTTTCAGCTTTTCCCCATTCAGGATGATATTGGCAGTGGGTTTATCATATATGGCTTTAATTATGTTGCGATACTTTCCCTCTATACCTAACTTATAGAGGGTCTTTGTCATGAATGAGTGTTGAATTTTATCAAATGCTTTTTCAGCATCTATAGAGATGATCATATGGTCCTTGTGTTTGATTTTATTAATATGGTGTATCACATTTATTCATTTCCATATGTTGAACCAACCTTGCATCCCTGGGATGAATCCCACTTGATCGTGGTGAATAATTTTACATATGTGTTGCTGTATTCTCTTTGCTAGTAGTTTAGTGAGGATTTTTGCATCTATATTCATCAAGGATATCGGCCTGTAGTTTTCTTTTTTGGTTATATCTTTACCTGGTTTTGGTATCAGGATGATGTTTCCTTCATAGAATGAGTTTGGGAGATTTGTGTCTGTTTCAATCTTTTGGAATAGTTTGTAAAGAATTGACATCAATTTCTCTTTGAATGTTTGGTAAAATTCTGCTGTGAATCCATCTGGTCCTGGGCTTTTCTTTGTTGAGAGCTTTCTGATAACAGCTTCAATCTTCTTTATTGTTATTGGTCTGTTCAGATTTTCTACATCTTCATGGCTCAGTTTTCGGTGCTTGTGTGTGTCCAGAAATTTATCCATTTCCTCCAGATTTTCAAATTTGTTGGCGTATAGTTGTTGATAGTAGTCTCGAATGATTCCTCGTATTTCAGATGAATCAGTTGTAATATCACCTTTTTCATTTCTAATTTTTGTTATTTGAATCTTCTCTCTTCTTTTTTTTTGTTAGCCATGCTAATGGTTTGTCAATTTTATTTATCTTTTCAAAAAACCAACTTTTTGATTCATTGATCTTTTGTATTGTTTTTTGGGTTTCAATTTCATTCAGTTCTGCTCTGATCTTAATGATTTCTTTCTGTCTGCTAAGTTTAGGTTTGGATTGTTCTTGTTTTTCTAGTTCTTTAAGGTGAAGTGTTAGGTTGTTCATTTGCCATCTTTCCATTCTTCTGAGGTGAGCATTTAATGCAATAAATTTCCCCCTTAGTACTGCTTTTGCAGTATCCCACAGGTTTTGGTATGATGTATCATTGTTTTCATTAGTTTCAATAAATTTTTTGATTTCCTGCTTGATTTCTTCTTGGACCCATATGTCATTAAGTAGAATGCTGTTTAATTTCCATGTGTTTGTATAGTTTCCAGAGTTTCGTTTGTTATTAATTTCTAGTTTTAATCCATTGTGGTCTGAGAAAATACATCGGATAATTCCAATTTTTTTGAATTTATTGAGACTTGATTTGTGACCTAATATGTGATCTATCCTGGAGAATGATCCATGTGCTGCTGAGAAGAATGAATATTCTGAGGTTGTTGGGTGGAATGTTCTGTAGATATCTGCCAATTCCAATTGGTCTAGAGGATTGTTTAGATCTTGTGTTTCTCTACTGATTCTTTGCCTAGATGATCTGTCCAATGCTGACAGTGGGGTGTTCAGGTCCCCTGTTATTATAGTATTAGTGTCTATTTCCTTCTTTAGGTCTAATAGAGTTTGTTTTATAAATCCGGCTGCTCTAACATTTGGTGCGTACATATTTATGATGGTTATGTCTTCTTGATGGATCAGTCCTTTTATCATTAAGTAGTGTCCTTCATTGTCTCTTCTTATGGTTTTTAGTTTAAAGTCTACTTTGTCAGATATAAGAATAGCTACTCCAGCTCGTTTTTCTTTTATGTTTGCATGGTAAATCTTTTTCCATCCTTTCACTCTTAGTCTATGTGAGTCTTTATGGGTGAGGTGGGTCTCTTGTAGGCAGCATATAGTTGGGTCCTCCTTTTTAATCCAGTCAGCCAGTCTGTGTCTTTTGATTGGGGACTTTAAGCCTTTTACATTAAGAGTTGTTATTGAAAGGTCTTGATTTATTCCTAGCATTTTATTGATTGTTGTTTGTTTGTCTTAGGTATGTTTTGTTCCTTGCTTTCTGATTTACTGTTTGGTTTCTGTGTTTGTTGGTTCCTTAGGTGCAGATAGTGTTTTTGTTTGTTTGTTTTCTGTTCATGAATGCCATTTTTATTATACTAATGGGTTTAGATTTTTCTTAGGTTTTTATGGCAGTGGTAGTTATTTTTCAGGAACCAAACCCAGTATTCCCTTGAGAATTTCTTGTAAGGGTGATCATGTGGTAGTGAACTCCCGCAGCTTTTGTTTGTCTGAGAAATATACTATTTGCTCTTCATTTCAGAAGGATAGCCTTGCAGGGTAGAGTATTCTTGGCTGACAATCTTTGTCTTTTAGTATTTTGAATATATCATCCCATTCCTTTCTGGCTTTTAAGGTTTATGATGAAAAGTCTGATGTTAGCCTGATTGGGGCTCCCTTATAGGTGATTTGATGCTTCTCTCTTGCAGCTTTTAAGATTCTCTCTTTGTCTTTGAGTTTTGCCAATTTGACTATAACATGTCCTGGAGAAGACCTTTTTGGGTTGAATACGTTTGAAGATCATTGAGCTTCTTGGATCTGAAGATCTGTGATTTTTCCTATACCTGGGAAGTTTTCTCCCACTATTTTGTTGAATATGCTTTCAGTGCAATCTCCTTTTTCCTCCCCTTCTGGAATACCCATGACTTGGATATTTGAGTGCTTAAGGTTGTCTGATATCTCTCTCAGATTTTCTTCAATGCCTTTGATTCTTTTTTCTTTCTTTCTTTCTTTCTTTTTTTTTTTTTTTTTTTTTTTGTCTGCTTGTGTTATTTCAAACAGCCCATCTTCAAGCTCAGAGTTTCTCTCTTCAACTTCCACAAGTCTGCTGGTTAAACTCTCCGTTGTGTTTTTTATTTCGCTGAATAACTTCTTCAGTTCGGCAAGTTCTGCTACATTTTTTTTCAGGGCATTGATTTCCTTGTACATTTCCTCTTTCAGGTCCTGTATACTTTTCCTCCTTTCATCATGATGTCTAGCTGAGTTTTCTTGTATCTCATTCAGTTTCCTTAGAATTATCACTCGAAATTCCGTGTCAGCTATTTCAAGGGCTTCTTGTTCTATGGGATCTAGAGTTTGAGATTTATTATCTTTTGGTGGTGTACTTTCATGATTTTTCGTATTTCTGGTATCTTTTCTTTGATGTTTATTCATTGTGGCAGAGGGTTTCACAGTCCACAGATCAGATGTAATGAGCAGAGTGTCTTCTGTTCCACTGGGCAGTCTGATGAACACAGCAGGCAGACGGCTCTCTTAGGGCAAGTTGGTGGGAGCAGTTGGCTGGTAAATGTCTTTCAGTCAAGTCAGGTCCCGAGGAGGAGTTGGGTGGGAGGGTGTGCAAATGCAGTCCTTGGGGTCCTGGGGCTTTGGCTTGAGGAGATATTGTTCGGGCGCCTGGGTCTGGAGCGCCCTGATGTTCGGGTGAGGAGGGGCCGCTGCTGCCGCCGCCGCCGCCGGGTGAGGAGGCGGTACCGCTGCTGCTGCTGCTGCTGCTGCTGCCGCTGCTGCCGCTGCTGCCGCTGCTGCCGCTGCTGCCACCGCCGCTGCCGCCACTCAGGTGCCGAAAATGAAAATTTTAAACGTTTTCCATTAACCCGCCAAATTTCGGGTGGGTCTGGGTCTTGCAGGAGTGGCTGCGCCGGGCCCATTTCCCCCATATTTAAATTAAACTTTACTATTCTACACCAGAACGTGTAGTTAGTAAGGGCTCTTCTCACCAGTGATCGAGCATAAAGTCAGGGTAATGGTAAGATCAGTCTCTGAGTTAGAAAGACATGGATTTGAATGCCTCTCTGATCCCCATGTCAAATGGAGTTAATACCTTCTACCCCGTAGGGCTGTCATTTTTAACTGAAATGGTATAGGTGAGGCTTGATCCATTGCAAATTCTTGATCCATTGCAAAAACCGTTAGGTGACAGTTATGATGTCTATGTCCTCTCTCTCTTCCCCTCCACCCACGTTGTGTCCGGGGCTCCTCTTGCTGTCACTGTCTCTTCACATGAGCTTATTCTGCCCTGATCATCTCATGTACAGTTGACATTTCTCACATTGCAGTTGAAGCCAAAGCACTTGAGTTCCACCTTTCTAATCTCTTGACAAACAGAAAAAATTCTGCTGTCTCTTACCAAATTACTTGACACATTTCTAAAATATAACTGAAACCTCATTACATGGATGAACAGCTTTCCCTCAGCACCTTCCTAGCTCTGATATTAATATAATTGTTGCTGCTGCCATATTGCAGTGGGCCTCAGAGAGAGTCAGGAAGCCATCGTTGTTTGCAACCCGAGACAGCTGCAGGTGTAAAGAGAGCTCTGAAAGCTACTGGGGTTTCTGCATGCATGGGGAGATGACGCTATGGAGTGGATTCCCCGGTTCCTTTCCATTGACGTGGCAAATGTCGGTCAGGGGAGGGGGTAGGGTGTCTAAGTCCGAGAGTAGATGTCCTTCATCCACAGCAGCCAGAGTCATCTTTTCAAAATGCAAATCTGAATATATGTAAACCCCTGTTTAAAACTATAAGAACTTCTCACTGCTTTGAGAACAAAGGCTGACATTCTTACTAGAGTCTACAAAGTTTGGCTTCAAATTACTCCTCCCTGTCAAATCCGCATCTTTTTTGATTACTGAATATCTTCCTCACTTGATTGAGTACTTGTTTTGTGTGAGTACTGGTGTCAAGGCCAGGGACCAAGTCTGATTTTGTGCAGGATCATAGCCCTGGGGTCTAATACATGTCAGACACTCAATACATGTTCACAGAAAGAATAAGCGTGTGCAAGCATGGCATACAAGGGTTTTCTGCCCAGTCTGCCACTCCCTGCTTGGCAATGTGTTCCCAGTGACACTGAAATGCTGGTAGTCTCCTATACAGGTAGGAGGTTGTTTTCTACTTTTAAGCTTTTGCTTAAGTTGTGTCCCCTGTCTTAGATTGTCATTTTACCCCTCATTCACTGTGCCTCAGAAATCTTACTCTAAGACGAGGGCTACCTCTTCCAAAAACTTCCTTTGACCGGCTAGTCTTCTCGGCTGATGTGGCCCTCCCATATGTTCCATTATGCTCCATGCCTGACCTCCATCTCTCTTAACTGTGTTCCCTGCTTGTGTCTGCCTCTTCAACACCTTAAGAAAAGAGAAATGAGAAAATTTAAACCATGTGTGGCAAGGGAGGTGGTGAGTAAATAGGATTTCTGTGTGTGTGAACACGTGTGTGTGTGTGTGTGTGTGTGTCATTGATATTTCGTAGTGAATGTGACGACGGTTTCCATCCAGCCTCAGCACTTTTACACCTGCTGTTCCCTCCACCTGGATGCTCTTCCCACCTCTCCCCCTAGTCGTCTTACTGCCCTTCAGACCTCACATCAATTATGTCACTGCCACGTGGAAGCCTGCCCTGCCCCACCATCCTGGGCTCAATCAAGCCCCCTGTTTATGTGTTCATCTAGCTCCTATGATTCCTTTCTGTAGTTTATCATCATTTCTAATTATAACCTGTATGCTTATTTGATTTAAGTTTGCCAGTCCATTTTTACTGGAAGCTTCATGATGACTAGCTTTATCTCCATTTTCCTGCAGTACCTAACACACTGCCTGGCACCCCATCGGTGCTCATTGAGGATGAATATTGGATCATCTGCAGCCTTATTAGGGCCCTGAGTGCAAGAAGAGAGATTAGTCAGAATGAGAATGCCCAGCTCGCCTTCCTCGTTGTGGTCCTGTGAGGGTGTTCCTCAGGTGGCTCTACAGAGAGACTCCACCCAGTCCTTCAGCCTCGCAGGGACTTGCCAGGAAGCGTGTGGCTGCTGGTCCTCACCTGGCCCCACAGTGCTCCCCTCCCTTCTTAAATCAGACACAGCTCCCCGAGAGCTTATTCCTGGGGACACTCAGCCAGGTCCAGCTGCCAACCACCGAGGCAGCAAAAGGGCATGACAGCCAACCCATAAGGGAAGGCAGGTGACAGAAAGGCCAGCAATGTGGTAGCTTGTGAGTAGGTCTGACATCCCCAGATGTGCCCTGTCTGGAAGAATCAGCTTCATCAGGTTCAGGGGCTGCAGGGTGAGAGCTGCTGTCTTCCTCCTTCACCCCAGCTGCCCCACACAAAGCAGACAAGTGACGCGGTTTGACTTGAGGATCATGAGGATCTTCTAGGTGATCGGGCCCCTCATCTTGACCCCAGTTCCACCACTTGTAGCTGAACCTTTTCCTGTCATTGACATTAACAAGTTACTGACATTCCTAACATTGACAAACTACGCCAAAGCTTTTGTTCCATTTGCCCCACCCTAGAAAGCTTTCTGGTGACTCTCCCCAGCCAGTTTATGATTACAAGTATTTAAACATTGAAGCAGCCCAGGGAAAGTCTTGCAAGGTATGCATGTGTGTTGTCCTTGACTGATGACAGTGCCCTGGACAGAGATTGGGCAGTGGCCTGGTTACAGCAAGGAGAAAAGTGCTGTGGGATCAGGAGCCTGGGCCGCACCCCCAGCTCTACCTCTGATGTGCTGTGTGTCTCCTGCTACCTGCTCTCTGTGCCTCATTTCACCCCCTGTAAGACAAAAGGGCAGGAGTGTTGAATGGTTTTCACATGATGTTCTCTGGAGCCCTAAGGTTTGTAAGAGACAATTTAGAGCCACTGTGGTGGGTAAAGGGGCAGAACTCTGAGGCACTCATCCCACACACTCGCCCCTAGGTCTCACACCCACCCACACACACACTTGCACCTACACTTACACATACCACATACACTCCTGTTCTCTCTTCTCAGAGAAGCTTTCATCTGTTTTGTGTGCCAGCATACTGCAAAGGACACATGGCATTGTAGGTGATAAGAAAATAAGGTCCAATGGAGTCTGAAAAGGCTTGGAAGCCACGGAACGAGATGACCTCTGAACTGTACCAGAGCTTTGAACCTTCAGCTGTGATACTGGGATGCACAGTCCTCTTCATGCTGTCTGTTAGAAAGTAACAAGAGTGTTGTGGCTAAAAATGCGGGCTCAGGAGCTAGACCACCTGGGTTTGAATCTGGCTTCTACCACTTACTCACTGTGTGTCCTTAGAAAAGCTTCTTGATCTCTCTGTGCTTTTGTTTCTTCATCTCTAAAATGGAGATAAAGGAGAATCTACCTCAAAAATTTGCTGCAAGAATTAAAAGAATTAAACAGGAAAAATGCTTAGGACAATATACAGTAGGTATTTACAACTATTGACAGTTATTTTTTTTTTTAATGTTTAGCATTATTAAATTATTGCTTCTTGACATTTGGGGGGATCATGGATCCCTCTCTAAATTTATTAAAGCTATGGACCCTTTCCCTGGAAAGCTTCTTCATTCAATTCAGAGAGCATCTGGCCCAATGTCTTCAGGCCCAAAACAGAAGAGGAATTTGCCTAAAATCACTTAATGAAGTATCTGCAAAACAGGGACTAAAGCCCAGGCTTTCCAATTCCCAGCCTGGTGTTCTTTTCAGTACATGTCACCCAGACACGGAAGCTGGGGAGATGGCCACATAGACGTGGACTCCATTGCTGTTCTTCCACTTACTGGTTGTATGACTTTGGGGAAGTTTCTGAGTATTTCTGAGCCTCAGTTTACTTCTCTGTAGAACAGGGATATATTGTAACTCATGAGTTGTTACATAAAGTTCCCACCTCAGTGGTACACAGAGCAGGTGACCTATTCCCATCCTACCCCATTTCTACGGTAGCAGAAGGGCTGTTCTGGGAAGTGAAGACTCCCCTTTACACAGATGGTGGCCAAGGGAATGTGAAGGAGTTGTCTTCAAAATGTGCAATGGCACTAGAAAATAAGATAGTGTCCTTCAGAGACAGCCCTGGGCCAAGCCACGGGGAGAATGTGTCTCATTCTGTCTTTCTGTGGTGTCCCCTTCCCTAGATATCAAGGGAGATGGCTCCCTTTGTGGCACGACCTTCAAACAGCTTTCTCTCCCCACTTTAGAATGTTATTTCATCATATTTTTTTAAACTTTTAAAGGCATCATTTAATGTGATTTGAAGAAGGTTTTGTGGCTTGTTCAAGGAGGGAGTTACCTGCGGGGCTTGCATGGGAACCCAGACTCCTGATTCTGAATTCAGGACGCTTCCTTTACTATTGCAGGCACTGTGGTCTTTGCAGAACTGCACCTCTAGGCCCTTAAACTGATGTTCAGTTTGTGTTTGAGCCCAGCCTTGCCTGAACCCTCTTCCAGGCTTTATAAAATACATATGGCAAGCCTTGTGCAGGATCACAGGTGTCGTACTGTTCCTCGGGAGAGGTGGGCTATTTCCTGGGAATTTTTCTCATGGTCCTTTAAAAGGGAGCACGGGACTACTTCCGCAGCCTTTTATTAAAGCTGTGGGGAGTCAAGCTCCTCCATCCCATTTTGGTAACTTCTTCTCCTGAACAGCTGCCTAATTAGTACCTGGGTATATAATCTTGGCTGCATATAGCGTTGCATTTTTCATCTAGTCAGCTCATATTTTTAAGTGTGTAACTCCTCAGTTACATTTGTAAAATTTCCTGAGTAGGGTGGTGTTTATAACCTCCTGAACATTGGTTCTAACATGGTTCTGAACATAGAAGAAATTTTAGTTTAACAAATATTTGTTTACCTAACCAGGCAAAACATAAAAGCCTGCTTAATTTTCTTCCATAAATACATGCACATGAGGGGTCTTCCAAAAGTTCACAGAAGCATTTGTATTATCTTTCAATTCTATTTTTCCATGAACTTTTTAAAATACTCTCCTACTTACATAAATAAATACACACGTACATGAGTGTATATATGTATATTTTATTTTGTTTTATTTTATAAGTTTATTTATTAATATTATTATTATTTTTACATTCTATGATGCTATAGTGGAGCAGTTGGAGGGGAGGGGGAGAGGAGATGGGGGAAGAAAATAGGGTGGGAGAAGGAGGAAGGAGGCAGGTGTGGTTGAGGCCCATGGCACCCCCCTCATTCCTGCAGTGGAGACTAGGGGGCTTCCAGCAGAGGCTTGGTCATTGCTGAGCTGAGTGCAGATGTCAGAGGGGTGTGGCTGAAGCCCTCACCCCACATTGCCCTGCCTCAGTAGAGCCCAGAGAGCTTCCTGCAGTGGCTCAGTGGTAGTCATTGGGCTGGTTGTGGGTGTCAGGGGACGTGATTTAGGGCCCCAGTCCTCTCCCCTCCCTGCGTTGGTAGCCCAGGGGACTTCCGGTCCTTCTAGGTTTTATAGGTGTTCTTTGCTCATGTGAGATCTTTACTAGTTAATATCAGACTTTGTCTCTAGTCTGTGAGTATTTTGTTTTCTTTCAGTTCTGTGTTGGATTATTTACTGTCCCTACCACTTAAACTGCACTGGAACTAATTTGTGGTCCTTTGCTTACTTCTAAACTGGGGGAACTTCCTGTGGGGGCCAGTACTTGAGCTCTGTGGTTGAGCTAAATTGCTGCTTTGCTGCTAATTCCCTGGGGAAGGCTTTTTGTGCAGCTCAGGTTTTAATGGTTGACTTTATAGGTACTTCCAGACCTCATGAGATCTGGTACACCTTGTTGTGTAGAAACTCCGATCTGGGCCTGAGTCTTTTCAGCAAACTGCACTCCCTGCAGTTCTATGCTCCGGACCAGTCTCCACTGAGTGGTCCTGCACTGATTAGGGGGCAGATCAGCTGCCCTTGCTGTGCCCCAGTGTTCCCCCAGTGGGCCCATCTCCCCCACCACCCGTGCTCCAAACAATTCCCATGGGATGGGCCATGTTCCGGTCCCTTGTGATGACTCACTGGCCTCTGAGTGGCTCCTGTTTTTCAGTTGTTTTGGCTCCTTGCTCCTCTGTGGGTCCATGGGAAACCTATTAGAGGTCTTGCTGGCCTGGTGGCCATCAAGTCTCTCTTACCCCCTGCCTCCTCCAAGCAACTTCATCCAAAGGGCACAGCTGCAGTTTTTGCCAGCTTCTGCTTTGTGCATTCACCAGCTCCAGCCTGGAAGTGGCTGGGGCTTGAAACGATTGGGGTGGTTCTTTCTTTCTTTCATCATGGCTTCTCCCACCTTCATGGACTGTCTAGGTCTCTCCTCCTCTTCCCCTGAGCTCTAGTGGCCCCAGCTTGGCTGTTGTTACTTTTTAATAGTTGCAAATTGGTTGATTTGTGGGAGAGTATGACGCTGGGGACCATCAATTCTGCCATCTTGACCAGAAGCCTCTTCTGATGCATCCTGACCCAAAGGCTTCTGATGGCCAGTACCTGTAGCTCTCTGCCTGCAGGCTCTCTCCAGCCACAGAAGTGTTCTCATTCCATGTGTAAGGCAGGCTAGAAGTCCATACATGTATATTGGAGTGGCAAATACTCTGCAATTTTGTGAAGTATTTTACTGATTCAACCTACCCTGTCAAACAATGAACAATCTGGCAATTAACAAGTTCTGATAAATGATTGCTAATTAAATTTTATGACACATAGAGCAAAGCTAATCTATTTTCATATTAGAAAGAACCCAATATTTCACTTGAATTGCTGCAAATCTCTCAAACAAGGTATACATTTATTTAAGCACCTTCCAAAGGGACCTAGTTCCAGGAATTGCAATTTGCTAAGAGATTGAACTGGGTATTTCCACAGCAAATAACTCCATTTACATTACACCCAGGCCCAGTAACATTGCCTGAATAACTCATTACTATCAGGACAAGGCTTCCAACCCCATAAAAGGTGCCAGAGCATAAAGAATACATAAAGGAGACAGACATTCGGGTTCTTTACATTTCTTCAGCATTTTTGCCAGCACTCTCTTCTTAGAAGACTTCATCTAGAGGGAAATGAGAAAAAAAAAAAAATGGGTTGCACAACCAAATTAGGATAGGAGACTTGGGCCAGTTAGACAGAGGTGAAGGAGAAAATGGATGGGTACTATGTGCCAGACTTTGTTCTCAGTATAAGGGCTGGAACACTGAAGAAAATTGACAAAGTCCCTGGCCTCATGGAGCTTTCCTTCCAGTGAGAAGAGATTGATAATATACCAATAAATAAGGGTGATTTCAGAAAGTGGTGAATTCTACGGATAGAATGAAACCAGGTAATGGATAATTTCCTGGGGAGGACTATGTCAGGTAAGAGAGATGGGAAAGTCTGTCTGAGCTAAAACTTGAATGTCAAAAAAAACTGAGTTTCATCTTGTAGGAAAGAGGCTGGGAGAGTATTTCAGGCATGATAAGAGCAAACACAAAGGCCCTGATCGGGCTTGTCAGGAGTCAGAAGGAGAGAAATAGTGTGGCTGGAGCACAGTGGATGAGAGGAGGGAGGGGCAAGACGAGGGGAGAAATGAGCAGAGGTCACATCACACAGGCCTCTGAGGCTGTGATGGGAAGTTTGGTTTTAATTCATCCAGGCCCCACCTTTAACAAACTCAGGAGCTGAAACCCAAAGGTGAAGTGACTTGTTCAAGGTCATTGAAACACGCTATGGTTTTGGAAATTAGATCTCCTCGCTTCTTGACAGTTGCTGTTTTGCTTTACTGAGCCGCTTGCCACCAGCAGCTCCCTTGCCCATCAGCTGAGGCCTTGGAGATAGAACTTGACACTGCTCTGCGTGCTTTCCAATTGTGACTTTTCCCATGTTCTTTCTCTGATATGATATTTCCCTCCTAATTAGAGATGACTATTTCTCATCACTTAGCTGTTTTATAAACAAAAGAGAAAACAGAAGCAATTCCAAGCCATTTAAGTCAACATTAGTTATTTAAATACCAAAATAGCCAGGATGGAAATAAGATCTGGTGGGTGGCTCTGCAAACCAGCTTTTCTGAGCTGTCCCTATCACTGTTCCATTGGGAACCGCACAGGTGCACATTGTGTCTAACAGGATCCTGCTCCTGGATTCAAGACACTCACCATCTCAAGACATGGGTCTGCAAAAGCCATCTGTGGCCCTCCAACTTGTTCCTGTGCTCATGTGCGTCACCAGGGACAGTCCCCAGTGTGGTATATGCTAAGACCAATGCTCTAGCATGATATTTGAATTTGAATCATTCTCCAATGCCATGTTCTTTCTCCTCATCTATTAAATCAGGATAATAGAACTTCATGCAGAGAGCTATGATTAGAATTAACTGGGACAATGTGAGTAGTGTCTAGCAAAGTATTCCCTTCCCACATCATGTCAGAGGTAGGGATCCTCCATATCCTGGTCAATCTGCCTCTTTTTGCTTCATTCATAATAAGTTAGTCCAAAAACTATTTAATGAGCACCTACTGAATGTCTTGAACTGTACAATGGATGCCCAACCACTTAATATCTAGGGGTGTCTACTAAATGCCTGTCATCTTGCATAGATTTCTTAATGTCTAGTACACTGAGACATAGTTTCTGTCCTACAAAGCTAAAACCCTTACAAGGACAATTTCCAGTTAGAATATTCTTTAGGATTTCATATCTCCAAATACCAGAGTGTATATACTTGGGAGGAAGAGATTGGGGAGAGAGGGATGCAGACTGGAGCAACTGGAGAAGGTTTTGTGAAAAAGGCTGGAAGGAGTGGGGAGGTGGCTTAATCTGGGCAAGATTAAAGCAAATGCAGAAATGAGGTGGTGGCTTTCAGACTAGGGGGTTAGCAGCGGTGGGCATAGTGCAGACATAGAAGGGGAGAGGCTGATGGGGAGATGAGAACCTGTGCACCAACCCATATTGGGTCTCTTGTAAGGGAAATGGCTTTTTAGAGAGCTGAAGGCAGAGAAAGTTTGGGGGACACCTGGGTATCCATTCTGCTTTCCCTGCATGATGGGAATGCAGCCTTGTGCCATCAACAAGTTGAACAGCCTGGGAAGACTGATACTTTTAAATAAGTCTCATAGTCTGGCTTCTTCCAGAATGTTGGTATTAGCCCCAAATATAGAAAGGCAGTGATATGGCAGGATCCTCTCTAGCCACAGTAACTGTACAGAGGGGTCACCAGCAGCCATGTGTCTTGTTTGGGAACCAGGAATTCAGGCAAAAGGTAGCCAACATTTGCTGCATATTATCTTCCATCAATGTTTTGAATTCGTGGCCAAATACATTGGCTTCTTAAATTACTGGGGAAGGGCAACCTTCCAGACAGTCTGGGCTGCAGAGTGTCTCATGGGTCCCCAGAACACCCTGTCCTCCCCCATCACAACCTTCATCACACTGTACTGAGATTGCCTGTCTGTGTCTGATTCCATGAAATCAAGGCCATTGGGGGGACCAGGTACCATATCTCTTATGTCTTCCATTCATTCCCCAGAGCCTTGCACAGCACCTGCCACATAGTAGATATCTGATTAATATTCAATATGCTGAATTAAATTGAAAGCAGCTTTCCTAGAGCAGAGGGTGGTGAGTGGGAAATAAGGAAGTTGGGGTCAGAACTTGGCAGGTATAAAACCTGACAGAAGGTTGGATTTGATGAGAGGGCAGAAACGTTGACCAGCAGAATAAGGCAATACTAAGCATCAAACTACCAGAGAGATGGGCATGAATGGAATAAAATTAGCAAAATCATTAGAATACTGATAACCAGAATGTCCTCATATTGGGAGTTGGGAGGTAAGCAGGTGTACATTCTCTGCTCCCAGTCTCCGTGTCTTTCAGAGCCCTGTTTCTTTCCTGCTGAGGGCAGAGTAAGTGATGCTCAGACCCGGCTGGTCCCAGGGTCCTCTTGGAGGGGAGATCTCCGTGGAGGAGTGGGACTGGGGGAGGGGAGGAGCAAAAAAGTAAGCAGTGTCAGCTGACCCCAGTCCATCGGAAGCAGATGAGCAGCCTTGCTTAGGAAGCACAGAGATTCGGAGTCTGAGTATGAGCTTTGAAGTCAGGTCTTCCATGGTTTGAATCCATATTCTTCCACTTACTAGTTTTCTGGTTTTGTTTTTTTCATGGGTTTCTGTTTGTTTGTTTGGTTTTTGTTTTTGTTTTTTGGTGGCTGGTCAGTTTAGGGATACAAACCCTTGATCTTGGTGTTCTAACACTGTGCTCCAACTGAGCTAACCAGCCAGCCCTTCCACTTACTAGTTTAATGGCTATGGGCAAGTGAGCACTGAATAAATGGTAGCAACTATTTAGTACTAATGTTGTGTAGATTAATAAGTGACAAGTAGAGGGGTTTTTTGGCTACAGGCAAAAGAAACAGGCTCTAACTAACTTAAGAAAATACAGAATTTATTGGAAGGATTTGGGGTAACATAGAATCTAAATGAAATCTGAAGAACCAGATTGTAAAGAACAGGAAACTGGGGCTCCCAGGCAGGAAGTACAGGAAACTATTTGTGCCAACCCCTTGGCAAATGGAGGGCTGGGCATTTTGAGAGTTCTCCTCCCCCAAGGCTCCATACAGTTATTTTAAAGGAAATCTGAGTGCTGTTGCTAGAAAGAAGGGACTGGAGCCTGAGTGGCCACACAAATAATAAATATCCAGTCACTGTATTGGTTAGGAATAAGTTATATAAAAATCAAACAAGACCCGATTACAGTGGCTTAATCAAGAAGTGCAGAAGGAAGCAGTCAATTGGTGCCTTGACTCACTGACACCCTCAAGGACCCATGCCTTCCATCTCTCCTCTCTGCCAATGAGAAACACATTGGCTTCTCATCCCCGTACTTGATGGTCACAACGTGGCCACTCCATGTCCAGCAGGAGGAGGAAGGAGAGACTTCCCCTATAAACTCAATGGGCAAAACTGTAACACATGGCTACTCCTAGTGGCAAGGGATCCTGGGGGATTCTTTTAGTTTTTTAAATTCCCTTTGGCAGATTTAAGAAAAGGAGAAGTTGGGCATGAAAATATGGATTTGCTAACCTACAATGTTGTCCTAACACCCACAGTTTAACATTAATGTTAATAATCCAATATTCTATTACAGGAGGGAGGTGGGAGGAAATGTAGATTGGCCTAAAGAATTCCTCCCACTGGCTCTTTCCTCTGAGGTGTTTATGAAAGATGGACAGGTGTGAAAATCGCTCCTTGGGTTAGCAGAACCCCTTTCTCGCCCAGGAGAACCTGGGCATTGGGTATGGAGAGTGAACTCATTGACAGATGTTTTCCCAGAGGCTGCTTCTGGATAAATCTTTGTGCTTAAAAGCTCCCTCTACAGTGCAATGTCTCAGAGGTCCCAGCACAATCTACTTCCATGATTACATGTTTACAGGAAAGGAAGGAAAATATTTTAAAATATTAACGTGCCTTGCATAGTACCTGATCCATTCTAAGTTCTCAGTAAGACGTTATTTCCCGATTTCCCTCAGAACCTACTGTTCCCAGCTTTGAATGTTCTAAATCATAAATCTAAATCTATATCTAAAGCAAGGTATTGACACAGTTCCTGTATGATCCCAGCAATCCCACTACTGGGCATATATCCAAAGGAAATGAAATCAGTACATCAAAAAAGGTATCTGCACACTTATGTTTATTGCAGCACTGTTCACAATAGCCAGGAGATGGAATCAACCAAAGTGTCCATCAACAGATGAATGGATAAAGAAAATATGGTATATTTACACAGTGGAGTGCGACTCAGTCATAAAAAAATAATGAAATCCTGTCATTTGCAGCAACATGAATGGATCTAGAGGTTATTACATAAAGTAAAATAAGCCAGGCACAGAAAGACAAAATCACATGATCCCATTCATTTGGGATATCTAAAAAAGTTGATTTCATAGAAATAGAAGAGTGATTACCAGGGGCTGGGGAGGGTAGTGGGGAGAGAATAACGGTTTATGGGTGCAAAGTTACAGTTCGGTAGGAGAAATAAGTTCTAATGTTCTTGGGGTGTCTATAGTTAACAATAATAATATATTGTATATTTCAAAATAGCAAGAAGAGGGGATTTTGAATGTTCTTACCACAAAGAAATGAGGAATACTGAGGTGATAGATATGCCCATTACCCTAATTTGACAATTACACATTGTACACGTGCATTGAAACATCACATTGTACCCCAGAGATATGCACAATTTTGTGTCAATTAAAAATAATGAATAAATTTTTAAAAAATAAGCTTCTTTACTCATCACAACTCCCTTATTCTTACTACTTGATCTGTTTTAGATGAGGAAATTGAGGACCCAGGGAAGTTATAAAATATGTCAAACCTCGTAGTTTAAAGTGGCACAGCTGTGAGTCAGACTTGCTTCCTTAATCACTAGACTATGCTGCTGTTTAATTTTCTCAGCAGCCCTGTAGGACACAGGTTGTCTCGCCTTATTTATATCTAAGAACCCAGGACTCAAGGAGGTAGGTGACTAGCCTAAGGCTAACAGCAGAGCTATTAAACGACAGCTGAAATTAAACTCAGGCCAATCTGAATCTTAAATGCAAAGCTGGGCTAAAACACAAGGTTCATTACCAATGGTTGAAGATATCTAGTACCTAATCCTTACCTATAATTCCACTATCGAGAGTTGCATACACAGTATAATGTAGTAGTCAAGAAGACAGATTCTGAATCACACTAGCTCTCGGACATTAGGCAGGTTTCTTAAGCTCTCTAAGCCTCAGTTTACTTATCTGTAAAATAGGACTAACAGTAGTATGTAAATGATAGGTTGTAAGGGTTTGATATAATACCCACTCCAGAGTTACTCTTCAGTAACTGTTAATTATTATTTTTCTTCCAGCTTGTTTGAATTTCATACATTTTCTAATTCATTGTATAGCCTTATGGTATCTCCTCCTCTCTCTGGGTCTCAGTTTCCCCATTTGCAAAATAGGAGGAGGTTGTATCTATGTCCTCCGAATCCCCTTCCCAGCTGTCATTCCACACTTCTCACGTTTCACAGGCACCAAGTGAAGGCACGCTGTAGTGTGCTGGCACCTGAGAAGCATAAGGTCTCTGTGAAAAGAAACACATGGTTAATGTTGGCAACCAAAGTGCCACCATCCCCGAGTTCTCATGATTATAATAGCTGTCATTTGTAGAGCACTTGCTTCCTGCCAACCACTCCTCAGAACATTATAGACCCATTATTGTGTAATTCGAGAATCTGCTCATCTCGTTTCTTCTCTCTTGCTGACGTTGGCGAAATATGTATTTTGCCTAAAATATATATTGCAAGTTGGGCCGACAGTCTTGACAAGGTATCATATTAGCTAAAATATATATTGTACGTAATGTGATAAACACACACACAGTTATATATCTATATACATAGATTAATAATATGATAACTCATGCTCTGTCAGGACTGTCTGACCATCTTGCATCTATGTCTAGATTGTGAAAATCCAAAATAGATTCCTCACAGTTGCTCTGTAATGCAAATACTATTAATATCTCTATTTCTATTATACAGATAAGGATTAAGTAGCTTAAGGGAACTAGGAAGTAGGAAACCTGGCTGGCTGACTCCAGAGACTTTATACCACCAACCACTAGACTACCCTTAGAACATTCTGAAGTTTTCTGAACTTAAGCCTCTTTTGAAAAGCAGGAAACCACGTCCCTGGGAGCTCTTCTAGGAGAACAGTGCAAGAGTGGTATCCTCAGCAGGAAGCCCTCCACGTGGGGTTGCTGATGTCTTTATCGATAAAGCCCTTGGTTCTCAAGCCTGGGGTGACAGAAGCTGCCAGGTGAGACTGACCCATAGATATTCTGACCTCTCCTATGTCCTGCCTCTTCATTCACCAGGTGGATAACGGCCTGGGTCACTAGTCAGAGAGATGGCCTCCTAAAGCCAATACCATTCCTTGCTGACCTAGGGTGCTCACAGAGCTTCAGCTCACAGCTGCTCCACACAGCCGAGCTCCTTTCTACACCAGGGGAATGGGAGGGGCACAGGGAAGCCAGGCTCTGCTCCTGTTCTCCTCCTCTATGTGTGATCCCTGAAGGGAGTAGCCAAGCTGCCCCTTGTCAGGCATGCAACAGAGACTCCTTAAATGATGATGGGGATTGCTCTACCATAACTTAAATGAGATGAATAAAAGGATGTTAAAACTGTATCAAGCCTTCTGTAATATTTCATTTGCAGTGGACCATCAAATGCTTAGGTGTTTAGCATTTCGTGCAAGGAAAGAGCGGATTCATCTTATTACAATTTTTCCATTTACTGAGAGATGCTCTGTGGCTCTGGTTTCTTGGTGACTCTGTGAAGCCCACTCCCAACACAGACAACAAAATATGTCTGGATCTGTAAGAGCCTCTATGACAAGGCCTGCTGGAAGTGCCTCTCTCTGTGTGCTAGGGATGGTGGGCTCAGGACCCATGTGGGTTTCCTTCAAGCTCCAGTGCCTGCCACCTGCTCTGTCTCACCACATTGTGAACAGAGACAGCCTTCTTTGAGACCCAGCCTAGCGACTTAGAGACTTCGAGTCAGCACACCAGGTTCTGGTCTTGTTTGTTTGACACAAACAAGCTACATAGCCCTGGGCAAGTTGGCTTTTCTGAGCCTCAGCCTCTCTGTCTATAAGACAGAATGGTTTGACTGGATGACTCCCTCTTCAGTCTGTCACATGGCTAATGACTTCTATAAAATTATCTTTGGTTTTGAAATTTTACAATGTAAATGGTAATGTGCTTATTTTTAGTTAGTTATATGATCTCATACCTTCACTCCTTCAGTGATTAGTAGAAGCAGGTATATTTTGGAGGGTGCCCAACAAATGTGGGCTTGGATCTTGCTTCTTTTACTCACCAGTGATGTGATCTTGGGCAAGTTAACTTCACTGAACACTTTCTTCATCAGCAGAATGTGAAAAAATAAAGGACTACCTCATGGAATTGTTAGGAAGGTCAAATGAGGTGGAGTCTATAAAACATGGTGGTTAGCAGATAACAGGAACTCAATAACCTATTGTCTGAATCAAGTTCAACAACTTATTCGTCTCCTACTATATACAAGGTACCACTGAGGGATGCAAAAATAACTGACACATTCATTCATGAAACAAGTACCTACTTTCTATCAAGCCCCCTGCTTCCAATTCTTAGCTCAAATATCATTTCTACCAAAAGGCCTTCGCTAATCACCATAACTGAAATCAGCTATCGGTAACTTGTCATCTCATCACCTTATGTATTTCCTTTGTGGTACTTTTCACAATCTATCAGTGTGTTGTGTGATTGCATGTGTATTCATCTGCCATAAGCTGGCAGAAGTCTGGACTTTGCCTTTTCCTTATTAATACCTAGTGTTCAGCCCAGGGTGTGGAACAAAGCAAACATTCTAACAATTTTTAATTGAATGCATGAATCCTGGCTGCTTGGGACACACTGAGAAACAAAGCAGACATAACTCTTTTCTTGGACTGATTCACAATCAAGTTGGGAAGTATAAGGACTTTAAGTTAAAATTTTAAAACCCCTCTATTTCTATTAATACTTAATGAAGAACAAACAATGATAAATTTTATAAAGTAGATATAAATGAAAGTGCCAAGCCCAAACGAGGTAGAGAAGAGGTAGTGGGGGAAGGAGACATGAGAAATGTTAAGTAGAAGATGGCATTTGAGTGAAGTCCACAACATTTGCAAGGCATGCCCAGGATGGAGCCTCTTTCTCAGCTTGGTTTGTGGTGACTCTTAGAAGGAAAGCCCCCATTCTGAGCTGAGGACTGAGTTTTGCTTCAGACATGTTTTGATTTGCACCTCTGATGTTGTCTCACCATCTCAGGATCAACCACATTACGTTGCTGTCCTGGGAGAGAAGAGATGCCTCTTGCTAGTCAGAACCAAGATTATAATAAGAAAAAGAAAATTACAACCCTTCCCTCCAAAAGAAATGATACTTTTCAGAGAGTGTTCCTGTATTTTTTCAATGACATGAATAATACATGTTTATCACAAATATTGAATAAAATACAGATAAGCAAGAAGAAGAAAAATAAATCTAATTCACCATCCATGATGCAGATGACCATTGATATATTTTGGTGTATATGCTTCTAATCTGTTGCATACATATGTACTGATCTTAGAGTACAGAATTATTGAACACATTTTTTATGCTTAACAATATGCAATAATTATTTCTCTACCATCTAATACACGCCTACCACATTATATTTTATAAACATGTTTTATCTAATGGCAGTAGCACACACATTAACACTGTGCAAAGGGAAAAGAAACAGAAAAGTCTGGAGAAATCATGAAAGGAGGCATGTCTAGAAGCTAAGGACTCAGACACAGGATAGGGCCCAGGTTCAAATCCCAGCTCTGCATTTACAAGAAGCAGGACATCAGCAAGCCCCTGAACCTGTAGCGGCCTCATTTTCCTCACCTGTAAAATGGGAATACTGATGGCAACTGTTTCCTTTGGTGGTTTTAAGGATAAGGATTAAATAAAATAATGTAAGTGAAGTGCTTGGCCAAACTGTGTTTGCAAAATGTTCATTTATTTTCATATTTCAAAGGGGAAGAGAACAAAAAGAAAAGAGAGAGAAAATGTGAGCAAAGGAAAAGGGAGGAAAGAAAAAGAAAAGACATAGAGGGGTTGGGAGGCCCCCCCCCACCTCTTGTCCATAAACTGGGAAACTACTCAGTAGTTAAGGGAAAGCTGGGACAGAGGGCAGACTCAGGAGAGGTGACAGTAACAGCTATGTGGGAAGTGGTGGATTTTCTACAGGAGCTGCTGATCTGTGTGTCTGAGCTCCACTCTGTTTTAGGGCAAAAACAAACATGATAACAACCACAACAACACAGCTTCTGCCCAGAGCGTTCCTTGGCCGGGTCGAGAATGCCTGGTGTGGCCAGATCTTGGCCTCTGCTCCCCTAGGGAAGGGAGCCCTCTGGAGGACGGGGGGGGTGAGTGAGGCCCACAGCTGCCTCACACTGCTTGTATTTCCATCCAGACTGCGAAAAGGACCTCACAAGTGTCCCATTCCAGAATTCCCAGAAAAAGTGAGATGCACCATCTCCACTTACAGAAACAGATTCTGAGCCCACCAGCCAGAGAAAAGCCATGACTACCATTTTTGCTGTTGATATTCATTTAATTTATTTAGTTTTTAACAGCTTTATTGAGGTATAATTGCCATGCAAGAAACTGTGCGTACTCAAAATATACAATTTAAGTTGCGACATGGAGGGTACTTCAAAAAGTTTGTGGAAAAATAGAATTAAAAGATAAGATGAACCTTTCCATTAACTTTTTGATGACCCCTCATAGGTATGAACTGTGAGACCGTCCCCGCAATCAAAATCAGGGACACATCCATCACCCTGAAGTTTCCTTGTTCCCCTTTGTAGTCCCCCTACCATCACCCCGTCCCCTTAAATCTTTCTTCATAGCTGCATTATTCTTCCTTTTCCCCCTTTCTTATTTTTATTAAAGGTTAGACAATTTGATATCATCATGTCCTTAGGGTGTCTTTTTTCTGGAAGGGACATTCACAGTCTTTTTCTTCATATCCCACTAAAAACTGTGGCACCCCTACCCAGTCTAAGCAGCTTCCGTAAAGGCAGCGGCACTTCTCAATATACATTACTGCAAATGAAAATACTTTTATATCGACTCATTCTCATTTTTTATTTCTTTGTGGAATTGGAAATAAGGTAACTGAACACAATTTGGACACCAAAGATGGAAAAGAAATCATGGCATCATTCATTGGACAAAGGAGAGGCTACTCACTGGAAGGTTGTGTGTGGGGGCGGGGATGGCAAACAGAAAAAGTTGCTTGTCTCACAAAGCTCACAGTTTACAAAAGAGACAGACCACACCACAAACACGTACACAAATAATCATTTATGAAGGAAAAGCATGCAGTGACAAAAAACCATTTCTTTGTTTTAAGTGTAAAGCATAAGGAATGGCCTATCTGAATGGATGCAGTTAAGTTGATAACAGGTTCCTTCTCACCCTTTAATTACCAAGAGCCCGGGGAAGCCTGGGGAATAATGTCCTAGGCTGGGTAATCAGCAGATGCTAAAGACCTGAGGCAGGAAAGAAATCAGGGCCTTAAGGGAACAGCCAGCCAGCATGGCTGAAGCAGGAGAAACCAGGAGAGGCCTGAGAACGAAGCTGGAGGAGGCGGTGGGGCCCAGATTACATGAGTCCATGAAGGCCTTGGAAGGAGTTTGGGGTTTATTTTAAATGCAATGAGAAGCCATAGGAAGATTTTAATCACAATTTGATTCATTAAAGATTGCAGCTTCTCATTACAGGACATATAAGTGAAGAAAATGCTAATTTTCTGACTAAAACAAATAATTATGAATGTAAAGTTATCTCTATACTATGGCACCTTAGCTTGAAGAAAAATAGCATATGATTATTTTAATATTGGAGCACCCTATCTGCCAGGCACAAGTCAAGGTATTTTACCCATAGTTCTCATTTACCTCTACAAAATATGTATTATTCCTATTTTATGGATAAGAACATTGACTCAGAGGTTAAATAATTTTTACAAGTTCACCAAAACATTAAGAAAAGCTCACCTAAGTCAATTAATAGGACCAGGGACAATGTCTCTTTCTATCAAAACTCTCCTGTGACTTTTTTGTTGCAAGGTGCATTTAAAACCTGTTTCCTCACTTAACATAGAGGCTACTGGCTTTTAGAAAGAAAATAGGTCATGCATTAGGAAAGAGAAGGTAATGGAGAAAATCACTGAGGATGAAGGACACATGCTAAAGGGATTCTTGGGCAAGGGACAGAGTGCCCGTAACGGTCATCCAAGATGTGCATAAAGTTATTCTGCCATGTGGCAAAGTAACACAAGGGGCAAGTCCTGGAAATCTGACAGTTCTGGCAACATGGAACTTTGGCAAAAGCAAGCAAACCTCTGTAATGGCGCGAACGTAGGTATCTATTCATTATACACAAAAGGCTTCGAAAAGTTAAACATGGAATTACAATACAACCCAGCAATTTCACAGTTCCACTCAAAAGAATTGAAAACAGGTATTCAAAAAAACAAAACCAAGAACACTTGTACACCAATGTCATAACAGCCCTATTCACAGTCATCAAAAGGTGAATGAAAACAACTGAAATGGCCATCTCTTAACGAATGGATAAATATAATGTGGCGTATCAGTACAACGGAGTGTTATTTGGCCGTAAAAAGGAATGAAGTTTTAACAATGTGCTATAATGCAATGGAACCACAGAAACATTGTTAAGTGAAAGAGGCCGGATACAAAAGGCCACATATTGTATGATTCCACTTACATAAAATATCCAGAATAGGAAAATCCAAAGAGATAGAAAGCACAAGAGTAGTTGCCAGGGAATAAGGTAGGGAGAATGAGGAGTGACTGCTTAATGTAGGGGTTTTTTCCTTTAGGATGATGAAAATGCCAGAACTAGATAAAGGTGATGGTTGTACAACATTATAAATGTATTAAATGCCATTGTCTGTACACTTTAAAATGGTTAATTTATTGTCATGTGAATTTCACCTCAGTAAAAAAGTTCATTAGGGTCTCTAGCTGAGAAGGCCTTAACAGTCCATAAAGAGAATCTTTCGATAATTTCTTTATCCATTTTATATATATATAAAATATATAATTAATTTATATATTATATATTATATATAAATAATATATAATTAATTTATAAATATATAAAATATATATATTAGGTTAGGTATTAGGATGAGCCAAATCTCTGCCTTCATGGATTTTACTTTCTAGCAGAAGAAATAGACATTAGTAAGAAAGTGAATTATAGATGGGATCAATGCTCTGAAGGAGAAGCTCCACGTTGTCAGGAGGGTTCAGGAAAGTTCTCCTCAGTGAAGTAGCAGCTGAGGAATCTTCTGAAGAATTTACTAGGGAGAGGAGGAGGGACTGAAGAGGAGAGGGAACAGTATTCTAGGCAGGAGGAACAGCATATGCCAAGGCCCAGGGACAGGAGGCTTCACAATAGACACCAGGATCTGAAGGCAAGCTTATGTGGCTGGGTTGTAGATGTAAGAAGACATCCAGTATAAGAGAAGGCTGGAATAGCAGCCTGGGCCAGACCATGCAGAGCCATGTAGGCTCATTCCGGATTTTGGTCCTAGTCCTCAGAAGAGTAGAAAACACCCCCCAACACCTCCCCCTCCCCCATCTCTCCATTCCCTGCCCTGCATTTCCTGTCCTCAACACAGGTCTTCATGTGCTGCCTGTCTTCCAGCACTCTACATAAGATCAATATGGACAGACTCTTTCTGCTCACCAATGTGTACCCAGTCCACAGTGTGTACTAGGTTCTCAAAGACTTGTTGAATAAATGCATGGATATCAGCGATATATCCCATTTTGAAAAAAATGTTTCAGGCTGCGGTGTGATGAATGGATTGGTCGGGGGTGGGAGGAGAAGCAGGGCAGCCAGCTGATCAATTCCACAGCAGAAGGAAGAGTTGGGGTTTGGGCTCCTCCTGAGAATCCCTGTATGAGCTCCACTGCCTGTGCATGGGCAGCAGCTGCTTCTTCAAAAAGCACGTCTCACTTTGAAGAGTAAGACCCTCTTATTAGCTAAGCTCTCTGGCCCTAGCAGAGGTTAAACTGCCAGAGGTCAAAGGGTAGGGGGAACATCCACTCAACGAGAAATATTGGGAGGCTGAAGTCAGTTTCCAGGTTATTATTATTGCTGAGAGGTCACTAGGATAGGTGTCCAGAGACCTGGATTCTATCCCAGCGCTCTGTCATTTCCCCATGAGACCTTAAGTTCTCTCCATTATATTGAGAAGCTGCATGTAAATAATGGACTTGATTTAGATGGCTTATCCCTACTCTATTTTGTCTGCTACTATAATAATAACATCTTAAGTTTATCTATTTGAGCCGTTGTGACAAAAGGTTACTGTATGATGAGTGTTATGACAAGCCATACTGTAAATTCAGCAGCACCTTTAATAGGATTCTTATTTCATTATTCCCAGTAACACCTAAATCTCAAAACTAGGATACACATTTGTGTAAAATCTGATATTTATTCAATCTAGTGACAATGTCTAGTGCTCATGGATTTGCAGACCCCTGACACCCATTCCGTGACTTCATGAATCTTAATTCGGTGGTTCTTAAACCACTGGAATGGAAAACATAAAAGATCATAATCCTAGGAACAAAGATAAAGCCAACTGTAGAAGGGGAAATGGAATGGCTCCACAGCCTGCATTAAGACTGAGCTGCTTACTTCTGCATCCTCCCCTCTGCCCCCTGATTCCAGACAGGTGATGATATCTAACACCCCATCCTCCCAGGAGAAAGCTCCTCCTAGATTTGAGAAGCGCACTGCCCTATTCCCTGGCCAGATGAAACATTCTTTCACCAGTGGGCAGACCCTGGGGTAGCTTCTAGCTCACAAACATGAGAGAGGTTCAGAGAAGCTGACTGAGCATTGAGAGAATTCTGTTGGCTGCTTAGTGAAGTTTATAAGAAGCAAAACTTCTGGATCTTTGAAGTAGAGAGGCCCCAGGTCTGGAAATTGGTGCTGGCACCTCTCTTGACCTATGCTGCATTTCTGTTTTTCTAACAGATTTCTTTGTCAGAGGCACTGATTTTCTTTTCCCCAAGCTCATTAATTTCTCAACATTAGTACATTTCCCTTATCCTCTAATTAGGCACCACTTCTCACATATTTATGGTAGTGGATGCCCACAGGCCAAGATGGCCCCTCTGTGTACACACAGGCCAGCCCACACTTGTGATCTGTGCTCCAATTGCATACATTGTTCATTCAGGAGCCACTTATCAAGTGAGAGTCACAAAAGACTCCTTTGCTCATAAGCCTTTTATTCAATACATTAAACAAGTATTTGAGTAACAATTGCATGTCTGGTGTTATTCGAGATAACTGGGATTTTTGCAGTGAACAAAAGGCAAAAATCTCTGCCTCCTAGCAAAAGTACATAATATCATAGTTAAGTGCCTCTTCACAAAAAGACAAGAGTACGGTAAAAGAGTCTGGGAGTACCAAAGGATGGCAATGGGGTGGGTGTGTTTGTAAATAGGGTGTTGAGAAGTTGACCCTTGACAGGGACTTGTATCAGGAGTTAGCCATGCAGGTATCTGAAATAAGAGCAATCCAGACAGCAGGGACAGTGAATAAAAGACCATAAGGAGAGTGAGTGACCTATGTGTCCAAGGAGGACAATATGGACAGAATTACATGAGCGAGGGGGTCATAGCGAGGCTGAGGTCAGAGAAGTACTGAGAGAAGACTATGTGAGACCTTGTGGCCATCTAAGAACTGGGCTCTTACTCAGTATGAAATTGGGGCCAAGGATGACTTTTGATCAAAGAAGTGATGAGATCTCACTTGTGTTTTATTCATAATATGCTTATATTTCCATCTGCCTAATAGTTTTAATACCAATCGAAAATTTATGCCTGAATCATTCATTAGAGTTTGCAAAATGCTTTTTCTAATTCTGTCGCTCATTCTATGCTCCTCAGCTGACATTACCTTGTAAAGTAGAGCTTTCTTTCACCAACTTTGACTATTTGATTACCTAGGAATACATTTCCTGAGGGAAAGTAAAAATTAATGCTTAGGTCATTCCCTTAAACAGTCACCTCAAATAGAGACAAATGTGCCTGTTGCTTTAGAGGGACTGTCCCACTGTCTGTCTCATATGTGGTTCTTTCTTACTACCTGGGATGAAATTCTGGCATTCTGGCATGGAGCCATTCGTCTGAGTTAGCTGCAGTCTTGTGGAGGCTTCTTTTAGATGGTGTACCCATGATACCTGGAAGGAAAAGAACGACCCTAGAAGATAGGATGTCAGTAACTCCTCCTTAGATTTGTTGGCTAGATGAGCCAATTATTGTGTCTGCATGCTAAAAGCAGCTTTGATAGTGTCATGTCCCTACTCTACAATCTTTATTATTTAAAGTTAAATCCAAATGGCCTTGCTGGGTTTTTAAGGCTCTGAGAAATTTGTGCCCAGATGGGCCTTAACTGCTTGATTCTTTCCCTGTTACCTCCCCCCGCCAACACACACACACACACACACACATACACACACACACACACACACTCCTTCATTCTGTACATTATTATAGCCTCTCTAAACTAACCAGTGCCTAGAAACACTCTATCGTATTTCATCTCCAAATTGTATCTATGGTATAATTTTCCCCTGGGATATCCTTCTCCAGAGCTTTCTGTTGAATTTCATCCATCAAGCCCTCCGTCAAATGCTTCTTTCTTGGTCCCCACCCTGAGCAACCCCCAAGTCTGATTCCATTTTCTCTATGCACCCACATTTCTGTTCTCACTTTACTTCTCATAATCTTAGTTGTATAAAAGTTAATTCTGTTCAAGACTACCTCAGCCACGGGTTTATGAATGTCTTGAAAACGGGAGCTATTGTACTGATTTTTTAATTTCCCCAGTGGCTAAAAGTAGTGTCTGGTTTGTGGTAAGTGCTCAAACATTCATGGAAAAGAATTTATATTGTAGCTGTAGTGATTTTCAAATGTCTACCTTCATTCACACATTTAACCAGTATATACCGAGCACTTATTTTTTCTCAAATAATGGGTACTGTGAAGAATACAAAAATGAATCAAGAAATATATGCTGCCTTCTGGGAGAGTCCAATTTAGAAGGAGAAAGAAGACACGTATGTAAATTACTGTAATACAAAGAAGTGCTAACAGCTACAGAGTCAAGAACAATAGGTTAAATTCACTCTAGTGTTTCTCTTTGCTCTGCCGTGGATATTTTCTTCAATAGTCTATGATTCATCCCCTCAAGGAGGTTGAAAACAACTTTCCAAGGCCATTTTCTCTTGTCCCTAGAGGGCTATTCTCTTGTCCCTAGAAGAGTATCATGCTGATGTCCTTCCCAAGGAGAAAAAAGACAAACTCTTGTGTGCCATGTTTTTTCTCTCATTAATGCAGGCTGAGTTCCTGCTCCAAATGAGATTTAATAACTTTCCTTTCCATCAGCAATAAAGACTTCTGTTTTTATGATTCCTATAAATTAGGAATCAATATATTTGATCCTGAGGTTTAGCCAAAGTGTCTATAAATTCCAGCTTCCTCTGACTTGCCTGAAATGTCATTTCTCTGTTTATTGTTTACATGAGGTTATCAGCCAGCCCTGCAAACACATCTGGGGAGAAAACTAACACTCAGGAGGAAACTGCTTTTTCTCCAATTTCCTGCCAGTTCAGTCTTCAGGTTCCCCATCTGGGCCATGCAGGGTGCCGCCTTCCTTCTTAGGCTCTCAGTGTGCTCCCTGCATCAGCCGTCCTCATTAAAACAGGAGAGCAGAGAACAATCAGAGCTCATCTGTTTTCTCTGTTTACTTATTCATTCACTTATGTATTCATTTATTCAACAAATACTGATTAATCACCTCCCTTTTTATATACTCTGCCTGTTCCCAAAAGGATCAGAGGTGGCTTGTGGGATCACACATAATGCAAAACAGGGTAGCCAGGGATAGAAACAGAAACAAAGGAAGAGGCATTGACACCATTCTAAAGGTAGTTGGAATTTGGCCCTGGCTCTCTTGCAGCAAAGAAGGATTTGTTGGATTTCTGAATTTTTCCTTTCTGCCCAACTAAAACTTGCAAATTTGTGTGCAGAGTATAACTTTTTCCTTCAACTAAATGCATTTATTGAGCATCAGAGAAGTTCTTTGTTCTTGTACACAGTGCCTTTGGAATAAATGAAAAAATGAATTCACTGGTTCCCAAATTTTAGGCATTTGCATGCCACCTTTCAAATTTTTGCTTAGATGCATGGCTGTTATTTATTTTGTACTTTTCTTTAAAGTAACTTTTTATTTGAATTTATTTTTTTAAAAAATTATCTCTTCCATATATGCAATACTTAGAATGATTGCCATAACTAGAAAGTTGTGATAAAAAAATAAATTAAATAAATAAATAGCATCACACTCCAAGTAGATAATGGCACCTGCCTAAAACTCTGAGCTGTGGAATTTTGCCTTGCGTTACAATGGAGATTAAAGCATATCATGGATTAAAATCACACTAGTACCACACTGAGTTAGCCAATCCTTTTGATTATGACAACACACACACACACACACACACACAAAAAAAACTAGAAAAGAAAAATCTCACTATAGACATCAGTGTTCTAATACTATTTTTAAGTACTATTCTACATCATCTCATACTATCTAACACTTTTTTACCTGCCAGCCCCCTACCTGAAAGCTGGGAAATATTATCAATGAACTAAAGCTGAATTTCATGGGATGGAGTCTCTATCCTACCTGGAAGATATGAAAGCTCTTTGACTCTTATACAGATTGGGTTTATTTCAACAAGTCCCTCATCTAACCATGCTCACCTCCTCCCTTTGAAACTAGCAAAGGGCTGTTGCAGGATGGTGGCTTCAGAACAGCGTGTGTGTGTGTCTCCGTGAGGAGTTAATAGTCCAGATGAGATTTTGGAAGACTTGCTAGAGTAGCGACAATGAATTGTGCTTATTTAACAATATTACATTGCTTATTAACAACATACTGGACAGCAAAATGAACAACTAGTCAATCTGGAAAGTCTTAAAAATTCAAGAATGTTTCCATTTGCTTATTAGATGTGCTTAGATTTGGATCCTAATACATGCTTCTTCTTACCCTCTAATGTACTCATCCACCCCCTTCATATCAATGATACATATCAATAAGCAGAATTAGCTACTTGGAAGGTAGTTATCCTTAAAGAGGTGCCAGTGACATTCAGCATGTATTCCACCGATGGCACCTGATTTTAATATGATTTTCACTGGCATCCAGTTGGTTTTGTCTGTCTACTCTGGCAAGTTAGATGTCTTTCTCTACCAATTCAAAACCATCACCTTCTCTTTTCTCTGGCTGAGTTAAATTCTGCTCCTAAAAATTTATTTGGGAAGTGATAACCCCAGTACCACAGAACATGACCTTATTTAGAAACAGGGTTGTACAGATGTAGTTAGTTACGATGGAGGGTTGGCCCCTAAACCAATATGACTGGTGTATTTATAAAAAAGGGGAAATTTGTGCACAGAGACATGCACAGAGGAGGAACACCATGTGAATATGAGGGCAGAGATCAAAATGATGCATCTGCAAGCCAAGGAACACCAGAGATTGCCAGCAAGCCACCAGATGCTAGGAGAGAGGCACAGACCAGATTCTCACAGTCCTTAGAAGGAACCAACCCTGACAGCACCTTGATCTTGGACTTCTGGCCTCCAGAACTGTGAAGAAATGCATTTCTGTTGTTTAACCTGCCCAGTTTATAGTACAGTGTTATAGCAGCCTTCCAAACTAATGGCATTTCTTTTCACTAACTCCACTGCAGAAGGAAACGGTTGAAAGACTCATACCACTGCATGGTCTAAAAACTGCTGTTCTTTGTTCAAATAACAAATTGCAGCCTCCTCCTTATCGCTGGCATTCGATACACATGATGAGCAAAGGTACATTTGACTCAGATGAGTCTTCTGACGTTTTCAAGAAAACAATCTACCTTTTTATTAAAGAAGTTGCCATTGATTTGGGTACAGTTACTTAGCTGATTGGTTCATTAAAAAGTTCACCTAATTTTAGGAAATAACAAAAAGCTTTAACTGTCATTTTAATATACTGAGGTTTTCTGACCAAGCCTTAAGGGAAATGTATCATTAATTACCTAAATGGCATTTCACTCACTGCTCGTAGCACTATATAAACACTAATAATATAACACAGGAAAGTAGTCATAACTGTTGAAACTTAATATGCTTAGCATGGATTTTTTTCTTTCGCTAGTATTCTTCAAAAGTCATTTATTATGGTCTTTTTGTTGTTGTTGTTTTTGTGTGTGTTTTGATAATTTGGAAGGTTACACTTATGATCTAATAATTATTTTAACTGTAACAGTAGTAATAACTATCAAAGCTCTATTTATTTACATAGGATCTATCAACTCTGTTATAAACAATGATAAACTAGTGTATTTTCTCTTTTCCCCTTTACTCTGCCACTCAAATTGTTACCGACAAGTCAGGCTTCGCTTGCCCTCTCGCCTTAAACAAATGACCTGAAAGTCCAAAAGTTGATGCAAGGATTGGAAGGTTTATTCAGATTACCAGTACTCAACTAAATGTCTAACCAAGCAAACAAACAAAAAGAAAAGAGGAGCAGTGGGGTCCAGTTTAGCCCAGTCCTAATCGGCAGGGCCAAACTATTCCATTAACAGTAGTTGATAAAAGCAGTTCTCCCCACTGTTTTCTGCATAAAGAAGAAAAGTATTGACTAGATTTAAATCAGAAAAACAAAGCATAGCCAGGAGCCCTCCAGGGTGCACCTATACAGATGTGGATACAATCCAACCAAACAGAAGAGGGCTCAGAAAATCAGAGAAAGGTAGAGAGAATAAAGCATTGCCTTGTCAGAATTTAGGCTGTGGACTCCAGGAGAGATCTACCAGCAGCAGAGACATGGGAGCAAAATAGTCCCAGTGGCCACTTGCTTCTTGCAGCCAGAGTCTTTTCTGGTCTCCAAAGCTTTCCAATTTTTGCCAGTGGTTAAATTAGGCTCTCCGATTCCAAAGTCATAGAAATGAACAGTGTTCCCAAATAGTAAAGCAGGCAGCGCTTTATTAAAAGAGGAGATAGACTTATGCATAAGGGGGCTAGCGACAGTAAAGCTAGCTCCCCCCCCCCAGGGGAGTTGTTCAGGGTCTTTTATAGGGAAAGGAGTTAAGGGGTGCAGGTCAGTGTCACTGGAGGTGGTCCATTCTGTTCTTCCTGGCTGCGTCATGGGCGCATGCTCAGTAGGCAGTGATGTTCATGATTGTCACCCCAGGAGGGTCATTGTAGCAGTCACCTTGATGCTTTGTGCACAGGTGGGAATTCCTAAAGGGGTCTTAAGGTTAATCTGTAACTTTTATAGTTATAGTAAATAAGCCTTGGGGAGGGGTTTTGCAACTCAGTAAATATTTGTTTGCTCTCTTAT
This sequence comes from Cynocephalus volans, assembly GCF_027409185.1. Lineage (NCBI taxonomy): Eukaryota > Metazoa > Chordata > Mammalia > Dermoptera > Cynocephalidae > Cynocephalus > Cynocephalus volans. The sequence continues at coordinate 142,535,573 of NC_084461.1, read as the reverse complement.
CTCAGTCTATTTTGTCAGGGCAGCCCATGGGGTAATTATTTGCCCTGAGGGGTCTCATGACTGAGGAGTGGAAAAGTAACAAAGTGTCCTCTGCAGGGAAAATGGGGTCAGTTTGCTTAGCAGGCCTAGCCTTAGTCTGTTTCAAAATGAGTTCACAGTATTCTCTCTGCTACTGTTTACTTTCATTCAGTTATACTCCTTGTGTTCAATTCATCATTCTCCGCTGTAAAATATGAGAAAAACCACTGTATTTATAACACCTGTCCTCATTTATCCCTCTTCTCATTCCAACTTTTGTCAAGGTTAATAAAATGTATATTCTGCTTTGTAACCATTATCATTACATGTCATTTAGTCTTAGTCCTATAGAAAATAGGTTCAATCCTCACTACAAGTCTTTTTGCTATTATTTTTACAATCATGTATGGATGGAATGAAGTTTTCCTCCAATAGATTCTTTATTAAAGACTCTTGGGAACAATATTTCCTATGCTCTTGCATGTTCAACAATGTTTCTCTGTTGCCTTTATATGCAATTGATAGTTAGACTGGGTATACGTGATATTTTCTGTCCCTAAGGATTTTGTAGCCAATGCTGGCTGTCTCTCAGCATTTCTTGAAGCTATTTCCCCACTTTATCCAGGACTTGCACTGTTGTCTTTTGACTTCACAAAGAATTCCCCCTTTATCTTTAACATCTGATAACTTTATTAGGGTGTGTTATCATACTGACCTTCTATATCATTTCTCTCCTGGAATACAGAGAGCCTTACAAGCAAATATTCAAACCTTTCTCTGTGTGTGAAAATATTTCTTAATTATAATTTTTAATATTTGCTTTAGTTGCCTATTTCCATTTTCTTTGTCATGGGCTCCAATTATAGATATCTTAGATAACTCCATCTGTCCTGGATATCAGTAATTTTTATCACTAATCCTTTTAAATTTGCTTTTCCCATTCCTGTTTTCTGTGGTTTACTATGTTTATGCTAGTTTTTGCTCTCCCTTCTGTTTCTTTTTATATCACATTCATTTTTGTGCTGGCTTCAGTTGTCTTCTATTTCTTTCTGTGGACCAACCAATTATTATATTTTTCTTCTATACTCATATGACACTTCTCTATGTTTTAAAATTCTGACGATCTCTGGTTTTATAGGGATGATTGTTTTATTAAGTGGTTTCATTGTGTTGTGTTAAGAATGAAACCTTGGTCACAATTTATTTATTCACAAGTTATTTTGTGAATATAACAAACTGATCCTAAAGCTTATGTGGAGAGGAAAAAACCCATAATAGACAACACAATATAGAAGAAGAATAAGGTTTGAAGACTGACATTACCTCACTTCACGAACTTACTCTATCTACAGCTGTAGTAATCAAGACAGTGTGGTGTTAGCAAAGTAATAGAGAAATAGATCAATGGAATAAAATAATGAGCCCAGAAGCAGACCGACATATATATTGTCAACTGATCTTTGACAAATGAGCAAAGGCAATTCAATAGAACAAAGATTGTCTTTTCAACAGCTGCTGCTGGAACAACTGGGCATTCACATGCAAAAAAAAAAAAAAAAAAAAATGAATCCAGGCACAGACTTCACACCCTTCACAAAATTTAACTCAAAATGCATCAGAGACTTAAATGTAAAATGCAAAACTATAAAATTCCTAGAAGATAACAAAGAAGAAAACCTAGATGACCTTGGGTATGGGGATGACTTTTTAGATAAAACACCAAAGGCACAGTCCATGAAAGAAGTAATTGATAAGCCAGACTTTATTAAAATTAAAAACTTCTCTCTAAAAGACAACATCAAGACAATGAGAAGATAAGACACAGACTGGGAGAAATATTTACAAAAGAAACATTTGATAAAGGACTCTCATCCAAAATATATGAACTCTTAAAACCCAACAATAAGGAAACAATCCAATTTAAAAAAATGGTTGAAAGACCTTAACAGACATCTCACCAAAGAAGATATACATATGCTTAAGCTTATGAAAAGATGCCTCATATCATATGACCTCAGGGAAATGCAAATTAAAACAACAATTAGACATCACTATGCACCTATTAGAATGGCCAAAACCCAGAACACTGACAACACCAAATGCTGACAAGGATATGGAATAATAGGAACCTAATAAATCAAGTTGGGAAGAATTGACATCTTGACAATATTGAGTTTTCCTATCCATGAACATGAAATATCTCTCCATTTATTTAGTTCTTTTTTGATCTTTTTCATCAGACTTGTGTAGTTTTGCTCATATAGATCTTGTACATATTCTTGTAGATATATATATATATCAGTATTTTATTTTTAGAGGTACTAATATAAATGGTATTGTTTTTAATTTCAAATTCCACTTGTTCATTACTGGTTTACACAAAAGCAATTGACTTTTGTATGTTAGCCTTTTATCCTGTAACCTTGCTGTGCTCAGTTATTAGTTCCAAGAATCTTTTTGTTGATCCTTTCAGATTTTCTACATAGGCAATCAAGTTCTCTGTGAACAAACACTATTTCCTTTCTTCTTTCCCACACTATGTGCCTTTTATTTTCTTTGCTTGTCTTATTGCATTATCTAGAATTTTCAGTGTGATATTTGAAAGGAATAGTGAGAGGGAATATCCTTATCTTGTTCTAATCTTAGCAGGAAAATTTGAATCTGTCACCATTAAGTATGATGTTAGCAATAGGGTTTTTTGTAGATAATTTTTATCAAATGGAGGAAATTTCCCTCTATTCCTAACTTACTGAGAGGTTTATTATTATTATTATAAGTGGACATTGAATTTTGCCAAATGCTTTTTCTACATCTGTTGGTATAATCATAAGGTTTTTTTCTTTTATAGCCTGTTGATGTGATGACTTACATTAATTGATTTTTGAATGTTGAACCAGCTTTGCATACCTGGGATAAATCCCACTTGGTATGGTATACAATTCTTTTGGTACATTATTAGATTCCATTTGCTAAAATTTTGTGGAGGATTTTTTCATCTTTGTTCATGAGAGATGTTGGTCTATAGTCTTTCCATACAATGTCTTTGCCTGGTTTGGGTATTAGGATAGTGCTGGTCTCCTGGAATAAGTTAGGAATTATTCCTTCTGCTTCTATCCTCTGAGAAATGATTGTAGAGGATTTATATAAATTTTTCCTTAAACATTTGGTGGAATTCACAAGTGAACCCATGTGGGCCTGATGATTGATCCAATTTATTTAATAGGTATATCTATTTGTATTTCTATTTCTTCTTGTGTGAGTTTTGGTAGTTTGTGTCTTTCGTGGAATTGGTCCATTTTATCTAGGTTACCAAATTTGTTGGCATAAAATTGTTCATAGTAATCCTTTATTATCCTTTTAATGTGCATGTGATCTGTAGTGATGTTCCCTCTTTCATTTCTGATACTAGTAATATGTACTCTTTTTTTATTTCTTAACTAAAAAATTATCAGTTTTATTTATTTCTTCAAAGAACCAGCTTTTGGTTTTGTTGATTTCCTCTTTTCAATTCCATTGATTTCTGCTCTAATTCTTATTATTTATTTTTTTCTGCTTACTGTGGAGTTAATTTGCTGTGTTTTCTAGTTTCCATAGGGAAAAACCTAGATTATTGACTTTATATCTTTCTTCTTTTCTAACATGCATTCAATGCTATGTTTTTCTCTAAGCACTGCTTTTGTTGCAGCCCACAATTTTTGATAAGTTATTATTTTCATTTAGTTCAAAATATTTTAAAAATTTTTCTTGAGATTTCTTTTTGACCCTTGAGTAGTATGCGGTTGAATCTTCACATATTTTGGGATTTTCTAGTTATCTTTCTGTTATTGGTTTCTAGTTTAATTCCATGACTGTCTGAGAGCAGACGTTATATTAATTCTACTCTTTTAAATTTATTAAGGTGTTTTTTGACACAGAATATGGTCTATCTTGCTGAATATTCCAGGTGAGTTTGAGATGAATGTGTATTCTACCGTTGTTGGATAGTCTACAGATGCCAATTATATACACTTGATTGACAATGTTGTTGAGTTTAACTGTTTTTACTGATTTTCTGCCTGCCAGAGGTGTCCATTTCTGACAAAGGGGTGTATCTAACTATGCATTCAACTATGATAGTGGATTTATCTATTTTTCCATGTAGTTCTATCAGTTTTTCCCTCTCATAATTTGAGGCTCTGTTGTTAGGTACATACACATTAAGGATTGTTATGTGTTGTTGGAGAATTGGCCCATTTATCATTACACAATTCCCCTCTTTATCCATGATAACTTTGCTTGCTTTCAAGTCTGTTCAGTCTGACATTAGTACAGCTATGAGTGCTTTCTTTTGATTGGTGTTAGCATGTATATTTTTCTACATTAATTTACTTTTAATAATTTTACATATATATAATATATGTAAACATGTAAACAAATACAAATACAAACATACAAATACATTGTTGCTGTTATTATTTTGAAAAACTATTGTCTATTAGATCGATTAAGAATAAGAAATATATGTTTTTATTTTATTTTTATTTATTCCTTCTTTGATGTTCTTTCTTTCTTCATGTTGATTTGATTTTCTGATCTAAATTATTTTTCTTTTCTCTAAAGAACTTCTTATAAGGAAGGCCAACTGGCAAAAAGTTCTCTCTTTTTATTTTTTTGAGAAAGTCATTACTTCTTTACTTTTGAAGGATAATTTTGCAGGATACAGAATTCTGGGTTGGTGGTCTTTTTCTCTCAGCACTTTAAATATTTCACCCCACCCTATTATTGCTTGCATTGTTTTCATGGAGAAGTCAGATGTAATTCTTCTCTTTGTTTATCTATATGTAAGATTTTTTTTCTTCTGGATTCTTTCAGAATTTGTTCTTTACCTTTGATTTGCTGTAGTTTGAAAATGATTTGCCTAGGTATAGTCTTTTTGGCATTTATCCTGGTTGATGTTGTCTGAGGTTCCTGGATTGGTTTCTGACATTAATTTGAAGAAATTCTCAGTCATTATTGTTTTCCTATTTTTTTTTTCTTTTCTCTTTCACCACAGTCCTTGAATATTCTGCTCTGTTTTTTTCTGTTTATTTGTTTTGTTTTGTTTCAGTCTTTCCTCTCTTTGTTTTTCCATTTTGGAGGTTTCTATTAATATAGTCTCATTCTCGGAGATTCTATGTCTAGTTCTGATGCTTGCTCTGCCTCTTCAAATTCTGTCTTTTGCCTTTTACTATGCCTTGTAACTAGACATGGTGAACTGGGTGAAAGGAACAGCTGAAAATAGACCTTCAGTAATGTGGTGGTACAGTGCACTGTGAACCTCACAAGTGCTTCTCAGTTTTTTTCTTTCCCCTTAGGTGGGACAGAATGGCTAGAGTGGACTGGGGTTGGGTATTTCCCTTCTACCATATCCAAACCTAGACTGACTTGAAGTTGATATTTTTCTTTCCCAAGTTCAGTTAAGCTCTGATAACACCCCAACAGGTTAGGCTATTGTTAACTAGTTTCTCCTGAAGGTGGGCCTTATTAAGAACAGAGTCTTCTGGTATAACTCAAAATGGTTTCTTTCCCCCTCCTCTTCACAGAAGCAGAGGATTTTTCCTCTGATATTTACTGTGAGAACCTAGTCAAGCTCCTAGAGGTAGCACTCACAAAAGTATAGGGACCCTCTTATGACTGGGTCCCTATATTCTCCAGAGAGACAGAATCAATAGGTAGAGGTTTATTAGGGGAATTGGCTCACATAATTACAAAGGCTGAGAAGTCTCACTATAGGTTGCCTGCAAGCTGGAGACTCTGGGATGCCAGCAACATGGCTCAGTCCAAGTCCAAAAGCCTCAGAACCAGGGAAGCCAATGGTGTAACTCTCAATCTGAGGCCAAAGGCCTGAGAGCCTGGGGAGCCATTGGTATAAGTTCTGTAGTACAAAGGCCAGGGAGCCTTGAGTTGTCTAAGGACAGGAGAGGAAGAGTCTATCCCAGCTCCACCAGGTAGATTTGCCTTTTTCTCTGTTTTTGTTCTCCGGCAGATTGGATGGTGCCAGCCAACATTGAGGGCAGATCTTCCCCACTTAGTCCACTCAGGCTCACGTGATAATCTCTGGAAACACCCTCACAGACACACCCCAAAATAGTGCTTTACCACATTTCTAAGTATTCCTTAATCCAGTCAAGTTGACACCAAAAACTAACCGTCATCGTCTCCCTGGAGTTTTTAGCTCTTAGGCTTGTCCAAACTAAATCACCAATAATTTGTCAATTACAGTTCAGGTTTTCCTACCCTGGCACTGGTTCCCACAGTGGTTTCCATTTGAAGGTCTCTGCTCTGATAAGCTATAGCTCCCTGTATTTGCCCGTTTGTCTTTCAGTGTTGGGGGCAGCAGTCCACCCTGTGTCCTCACCTTTCTCATAGATCCAAAAAGAGTTGTTGATTTTTCAGTCTGTCCAGTTTTTTTCTTGTTAGCACAGAGTGTAGGCTTCCAAACTCCTTACATGCAGAACTGGAAACCAGAAGTGCAAGAGGAATTTTAAATGGAGGGTTTGTGAGTGAATTTTTTGAAACTTTTCTTCCCCCACCTGAAATAAATAGGCACTTATAGGACTATTTTACGTCCTGTAGTTACTGTTGCCTAGAAATTTGATTTTTGTATGATTTTTATATTTAGCCCTACTTACTCAGCTTCTCTCAATGAAACAGGGGGTGGGAGTGAAATTATAAATGACAGTAGCCCAAGAGATGAATTGCATTATCCAATTCTCAGATTGATGGCGGTAAAAATGAGAGCTATTAGATATAGCACCTGAATTTACAGTTGGGTTGCGCAGAATGTACTAATAAAAGCAACAGCTATTTGAATATTTATTTTTCCAGATTATATGTTATATACATATATATAATGTCATATATGTAATTTTTATATATTTATGTATAATATATAAACTTATTATTGTTATCTTGAAAATGAAGAAACTAAGACTGAGATGAAATAGCTTTTGAAAGTCAAAGAACAAGTAAAAGGTGGCAGAGGTGAAATTAGGACCAGTTCTATCTGAATCAATTTCAGTGCATTCTTTCCCCAGTAGCTGACACAGAATTAACTCTTACAGAAATTTCCTGGCTCCCCTGTTTAATGAATGTGATTGAATAATTGTTTATTGTGTGTCCCTGACTCCTCATCCACTACTGAGGAACTTAAATCTCAGTTCTTTTAATGTGCATAGCTATGGGGTATGAGTTCTAGGATTTTCTTTACAAATATTCCTGGGAACTTAAAGACATGCATAATGGGTAATCCCAATAAATCCTAGTTGTCACTAGTTTGTGGGTCTTAGAGATTGTTATTTACCTTCCCAGAACTTAGGGTAGTGTCATGTGGTTGACTTAGTGAAAAAAGAAAAACTTTTCTCTATGAGCTTGTGATAACCTAACCTCTGACTTCTAGGTCAGAGAGATATAGTTATATATTTTTTTCTTTTTGTGAGTAGAAAGAAATTTAAGGCAGTATATTTTCATATTGAAATATAAACTTGTTTCTGATCATATGCTCATATGCCTTATGAATGAGGTTCTTACTCGAATATATGCATGGTTTTTTTTCTCTCTTACGAAAATCACAAACTTCACAGCAGTGGTTTCCACATGTAAAATGTTGCACACAGGTAGAGGAAACTGCCTAAAGCCTCATTGTGAACTTGTGGTGATGTTAACTTGTCAACTTAAATGAGAAAGAAAGAGGAGAAGGGATAAAAATGGAGTGTACGTTTTTCTTGAGATAATAAACAACTTTTCAACATGTTCAAGTTGATCAGGAAGCCAGAAGAATTCAAAGAAAAAATCAGAGAGGCATTAATTATTTTGTGCAAAATTAGTCACTATTCCACTTCATGTGTGATGGTGGTCTGGCAGCTTCTCTTGATGACGAAAGGCTGTTTTTTTGTACAGGAGGTACAAAGGACAGGCCGGACTTAACTTTGCCATTTAGGGTTAATTCTCCCCCTACCTTATGATGCTATGACACTCAGGATTTGGTTAATTTTCAGGGCTTTTAGATATATTAGCCCTTCATTCTATTAAATGGCATGTATATAGCAAAATAGGAATCCAAGCCATAAAGTATATTTGAGAAATTCTAATATGAGATAAAGTTTAAGATATCAATGGTACACCACATTATAGACTTAATAATAACTTTTTTGGATTAAAAACATATCATCAAAGGTACACATCGAGTGTAAAATGCTCCACAATTTCAGAAACATTAGTGTGTGAAAAGTGAGAATGTATGGTAACACGACCTTTGAGCCTTATGAAACTAATGTGAATGCATCCTTCCTATAGGATTTCCCAGGGAGAAAAAAAGCTATAAAAATGATAAAATATTAATCACTACTAAGCCTAAGTTTGATGGAAAATCACAAAAGCCTGTCATCTTATAGTCTTTGACCCAGTTTAAAGTTTGGTACAATGTATTCGGGGGAGTGTCACTTATGGACATACAATCAGGGAACTTATATCTGACATCACAGATGTCATGGCAGAAATGGAATTCTTACTCTGCACGGGCACCAAAAGTCAAGGCTAAGCCTGGAAATCAGAAATAGGACTGTCAAGTCCACATGCTATCCAGAGGACAAAGTGAAGGAGACAGCAAATGGAAGAGGCCATGAAGTGACAGCAAGAAATGGGGGCTGCTGACTACTGAGGAATGGTAGAACAGGGAGAAATTCTGGAGATGTACAACAAGGGTTTGAAAGTCTTTCCCAAGGCTATTTTGGTGCAAGCATGTTTCTAGCATGTGATGTCTGGGCTCTTCCTCCTTTTAAGGCACAATCTGAGATACCTTCACACCTGATACCTCTGCCTCCACCTTGCTGTTGAGGAAAGGCATCAGGAAAACATCTTACTGGATGTATCAAATGCTTGGGTCTATTAAAAATGTCACTCTTTGGCACTGCTGCTCTTGTACAGAAGTCCCAGGAGACACTTTGATGGGCATGTACTGAGTGACCCTCCTCCTTCAGTCTCTGTCCAAACCATGGTGTCAGACATGACATGGGTACCAGAG